>NC_089808.1:36807847-37124407 GCF_029633855.1 Hoplias malabaricus | reverse complement strand
ACATCAGAGTTCAACATAGGATTGAGCTCACAAAAGATGGTGAAAATAACTGTCATCATTGTGCTTTTACTGAAACTGTCAGACTGCTTTGCTCAGTCAGGTTTGTTGCATTTTTATTTAAACTACATTTGATCTCAAGCATTTATTAATTATTTAATTTGCAAAGGTGGTCTTATTCAGAGAATCCATCATTTTAGGTTTGATTTGCTTTGTGTGAGGGTCACACTTATTCTTCTGTTTGAATTCCTCATTAGGGATATGGCAGCAATATATTGTAAATACTTAAAATACTCAAGTTGTAGGGAAAACAGCTGCTGTGTTCATTCACAATTCTTCACTTCCTCCACAGATGGGACTTTTCTGATCTACAACGCCCATAAGAACCAATGTCTGGGAGACAGTCTGCTACAGCTGACTCTGTGTAACCCTCAGAACCCCAAACTGCAGTTCCACTGGACTTCAGAGAACCGCATCTTTAACGTTGTACAGAAGAAATGCCTCGGCACAGGGGTAAAGAGTGAGGGCAATAAACTGCAGTGGTTCATCTGTGATTCCAGCAGTGATCTTCAGAAGTGGGAGTGCCACAATAACACTCTGTTTCGCCTGAAGAATGAGTCTCTTTACTTGACCCTTCAGGGAGCCACATCTCTACTAACACTGTCCAAAGACCCAGGGGACAGGGGCAAGTGGACCATCCATGGCACGTCGGGCAGTGTTTGCTCTCGCCCCTATGAAGGTATTTAGTTTCTCAGAATAAGCAGCAGCATCACAACATTTGTTTAAACCATAATTATGTTTGTAAAATTTGGCCTTGTTTTTTTCAGGAACCACACTGAAATTCACATGTATTCTAATTTTTCATCTGTTAACTGCTGTTAAATTTAGTAACCATTAACTGTATTTAGTTCTATTTTTCTTATCACTACTGTGGTTATACAGCATCAGTACAACTGAGCATAGCAGACTTGTGGTAGCATTTTGATGTTAAAATGCACTATACAAATAAAAAATATAGTATATATATATATTTTTTTGATAGATGGGACTGGTAATTGGGGCCACAAACTGGGCCCAACAACCACCATTGCTTTAAGGCTATACATATTCTCCTGAATTTAAAATCATAGTGTCTGCATAGTCTGTATACACACTGAAATGAGAATCACATTGTAGTATTGTATTAAACAAAAACTAATTTGTCCTTTTGTTATCACAGAGATATACACAATTAAAGGAAATGCTTTTGGACGTCCTTGTGAATTTCCATTCCTTTATGAAAAGAAATGGTACACGGACTGCACAATGGAAGACTTCTCCAGTCTGTGGTGTGCTGTTGAAAGTGACTATGAACCCAATCAGCTCTGGGGTTACTGTCCAATACGTAAAAAAGGTACATGGTTTCTTCTACTAATGCCTTAGAACAGATTTTTTTGGGTTTATTCAGTAACATAAACATTAATTATTTTTAAAAATAATGATATTTTAATATATACATTGTAATGATCATTTAACCTAACCCTATATGGATATCTGACTGTTATTATGTTCTGATGGTTTTCTGATTGTAGACGACAACTTCTGGGTGAAGAACCCTCTGACAGATGTGTATTACCAGCTGAATGAAGAGTCTGCACTGAAGTGGTATCAGGCCAGGAAGAGCTGTCAGCAGCAGGGGGGAGATCTGTTGAGCATCACTGAGCCCCATGAACAGACTTTCATATCAGGTACAGGCTCTAATGACTCCTAGACACAGTGATTACTTACAGTAAATGTAATACAAAAAACTAATTAAATGAAATATAAATTGTTATTAAGTTGATTCATTTATTTAGGGTTGACTCAGACAACAGGGGCAGTGTTGTGGACAGGACTGAACAGTTTGGATGCCTCTAGTGGATGGCATTGGGTCAATGGACAACCTTTACGTTATCTGAAATGGCTCAGTGGTGAGTTTTCTTGTCTTAATTCATCATTCATTTTTATTTAAATTGACTGTTAATCAGAACAGTAACTCTTTAATCTGTAATTGAATTATATTCTTTCACATGTTTGTGTGTGGTTTTCTGGGAAAAGGTCAACCATCTTCTCTACCAGGCCATAGCTGTGGAGTGTTAAGTCAACTTCATGGTTTTGAATGGTCCACTGCTCTTTGTTCTGAGAGACATGGATATATCTGTCAAAGAGGCCTCTCCACTCCCACTGTTCCACCAGGTAATCAGTGTCTCCTTGAGTAAAGATTTATTGATATATTAAATAATGCTGGTCTTTGACATCCTGTATGTTTTATGTCTGTTTCTGTCCAGCTGTTCACACAGGTTCTTGCACCACTCCCTGGATTCCTTACTCAGGCCACTGCTACCACCTCTACCGAACAAGGAAAACGTGGCTGGAGGCAAAAGACACCTGTCGACGTGAAGGTGGAGATCTGCTGAGTGTTTTCAGTGTAGAAGAGCAGAGCTTTGTCATCTCACAACTTGGATACTGTGAGTTTGTGTGTGTTCTATCAGCTATAACTCTGTAGGATAAAATGGACAATGAGTGACATGCATTCAGAATAAGTTCAGGTTGTTGAATTTGGTTTGAATCAGAAGTGAACACTATAGGGAACGAGGGCTTTGGATCAAACTGAGCTCTAGCTGTAGAATTCCTCACCAACTATCGGTTCTGTGAAGAAGATATGATTTCAACTCTCTGATATGTCTTCCTTATTATTTCTTCCAATGTACACAGTGAAGACAGATGAAGTGTGGATTGGTTTAAATGACCTCAAGACTGCGATGCTCTTTGAATGGAGTGACCACTCCAGTGTCCCTTTTGTCTTGTGGAATGTTAATGAGCCGAGCCACGATGCCACCCTTAAAGAAGACTGTGTTTCAATGAGAGGAGAGGTAACAGAATTATCACTTACACAGTAACACAGATCCATTTCCACTAAACTAATATTAATATAACGACTGAAATACTCTTTCTTGACGTTTTGCTTAATTTTGAGATGAGACAGTAATTTAGATAAATAATAAATAACAGCATAATTAAATCACATTACTAGCAAAGAAGGGACACTTTCCCTCAAGTAAATTTACCTGTGTCTGGTTTAGGAGGGAAAGTGGGCTGACCAAGTTTGTCAGAACAAGTATGGATACATCTGTAAGAAAAAAAACAATTTAAGTCCATCCACTAACGACACAGTTGTTACGAACCCAGGCTGCAAACCTGTGAGTATTGGCTTCAGATTTTTTTATTTGGACTAGTTTTATCTTTGAAAACATTTTGTACTTGCAAGGCATTAACTTGTACCTCAATGTTTTCATATTAGTTTTTCTAATCAGCGTCTCATGTTTCTTGACTTTTTAAGGGTTGGGTCAGGTACAGCTACTATTGCTATCAAACTGGAGCACAGACTAAAACATTTCAAGAGGCCAAACAGATGTGTGAGAAGAGTGGATCTTATTTAGCCGACATTACAGACAGGTCGGTGTTCAGTATTTAACATACTTTTTTGTTTTTAAATTATAGAGTAATTATAACCATACACAGATTAAGATGTAAAATATTCTATGACACTCCATTAGAGCTTCACATAGGGCTCACCAAACTCTCTTCCTACCTGCAGCCACAAAATTTCTGTTGTTTGAATCTTACACCTACCCACTAGGGTTGTTATGGCCATTTATGATCCGATCAGCAATCACCTATCCTTAACAACTATGGTTAATCATTGAGCCCATCACATGAGTATCCAAACCACCCACTGCATCACTAGTTTAGTTTTGACCTGAGGCAGGACGAACTGACTAGTTCCTAAAGATCTGAGAGCTCTGCTCGGCTCATATCTCTGTAGCAGATCTGATAAATACACTGGTCCTACCCCATTTAGACATTTATAGACCAGTAATAACACCTTAAAGTCTAATCTGTAACAGACTGATTTCCACTGTAAGGATTTGAGTACGGGGGGCTGATGTGATCTTTTCTTTTGCTCCGAGTGAGAACTCTGGCAGCTGCATTTTGAATCAGCTGAAGATGTTTAATTGTCTTTTTTGGAAGCCCAGTTAAGAGACCATTACAGTAATCAATGCTAGAAATAAAGGCATGGATAAGTTTCTCCAGGTCTGGTTTAGTCAGAAAATCTCTAACCTTACTGATATTCTTAAGATGGAAAAATGCTGATCTAGTAACCGCTTTAATATGAGACTAAAACTGAGATCTGAGTCCATTAAGACACCAAGGTTGCAAGCCAGTTATATAGATTTGATGGCTCTCAAGTCAGGATATGCAGCCAATATGTGTCTCTCATTGCTGTTCCCAAATAGTATAATCTCTGTTTTATCTTTATTTAGCTGCAGAAAATTATGTCCCATCCAGTTAGTGATGTGTTCAAGGCACTTGGTTAATGAGTCAACTGGAAAAAGTTGTTTGAGGACAGGGCCATGTAAATCTGAATATCATCTGCATAGCTGTAATAGGACAGCCCATAGTCCTGTAGAATTTGGCCAAGAGGAAACATGTATAAATTAAATAAAAGTGGACCAAGAATAGAACCCTGTGGGACACCACAGGTCACTGGCATGTTCTCTGAAATATTATTTTATATTTCTACAAAGTAGTTCCTGCCTTCCAGGTAAGAAACCACTTCAGGACTGTTCCTGAGAGTCCAACCCAGTCTGCGAGTCTATCTATAAGAATCTTATGGTCAAAGGTATCAAAGGCAGCACTAAGGACAAGAAGAAAGATAACTTTCCAGCCTCTGTATTTAAGTGAATTCCATTAATTACCTTGATTAGAGCAGTCTCAGTGCTGTGATTAGACCGAAACCCAGACTGGAATTTGTCTAGGTTACTGTTTATGGACAAGAAACTAGTGATTTGCCTGAAAACTATTTTCTCAATGATTTTGTCAATGAATGGTAAGTTAATTCATTGATCTGTAGTTACTTATCTGAGAGGAATCTAATTTTTTCTTTTTTAGAAGAGACTTTATTACTGCTGTTTTAGTGAGCTTGGAAAGACCCCCACCAATGTGAAGTAGGTCTGCTGCTATAGTGTGAAACACACTGGATGGTTTGAGATGACTAAAATTTCACTCTTTACAGTACTGAACTCTGAAATTTTAACTAAGGAGTCTTTATGAGGCGATGAAGATGGTACAGACTCATTGTTGGATATAGATGTACTAATCACTTGTCTGATATTCTGGATTTTAGTGTTAAAAAAGAATGCAAACTCATTACATCTCTCAGCTGATACTAATTCAGGGGCCATTGCTGTGGGTGAGTTAGTACGTCTGTCGATCACAGTAAAAGGGATTTTGCTGTTGTTAATGTTGCTGTTGATGATGCTAGAGAAATAGGATTGCCGTGTTTTGCATATCATCGTGTTGTATTCACGTAGTCTATCTTTGTAGATTTCTTTTATGCCATCTGCATTCTGGCTTGCGACATTCCCTCTTTTGTATTTGAACAACAGAAGCATTTCTCCAAGGTGCTTTCTGTTTGCAAAGTGTTTGCTGTCCAACAAACATGCTAAAACCCTTAGCACCTGATTATGTCTCCATGTATACCTCCCCTGCGACAAACTAAACTTACCTGCTAATAGAGTATGCTTCAGCGTGCCAACCCCTGTACATAATCTACAACTAGTCATCATTTGCCTTCTCTCTGGTGATGTTGCCTTGCTAAAAGATTTCCATGTATCACCTGACCCAAGGCCCGCTCTTCTGTATTGCACTTGGACAATTACATCCCTTAGTTCTAATGAGCTCCTGGCTACCTGCACTGCCATTCATGGGTTCCACTTCCTTCCCACATCCTCCTGTACACTTGTGTTGGTATTCTCCTCAATAGTAACAGATGTATTGGTATCCTGTGAACTTTGGTGAGTAACCTGTCACTGGCCTGGTGCTGCATTGTTTTATTCTTGTGGCATGTCAGATACGTTTCATTAAGTAAAAAGCTGATATATCCCAGTAATTATTTAGAATTAGCAGAGCTGTTAGAGGTTTGTGTAAACATTATACTAGGTTTAGGCTCAGAATTTAACTTCTATTAGAATCAATTTAGTGATATGTGTTGCTTCCAAAATACCTCATATCACTCATTTTGTTTCTGCAGCTGTCAGTCTCTTTTTGTGAAAACCTGTGGACCATACATATTCTTTTTATTTTCTCTTCCCTATCAGGATTGAAAATGCATTCCTGGTCAGTCTGATTGGAGCACGATCAGAGAAGCACTTCTGGATCGGACTGTCCAACCAAAAGAATAAACACTTTTTTGAGTGGACAAACACTAGCAAAGTTCCCTTCACACACTTCAATGCTGAAATGCCAGGTAAAATCTACAGATTTTAGTTGATATACAGGGGTTGGACAATGAAACTGAAACACCTGGTTTTAGACCACAATAATTTATTAGTATGGTGTAGGGCCTCCTTTTGCGGCCAATACACCGTCAATCCGTCTTGGGAATGACATATACAAGTCCTGCACAGTGGTCAGAGGGATTTTAAGCCATTCTTCTTGCAGGATAGTGGCCAGGTCACTACGTGATGCTGGTGGAGGAAAACGTTTCCTGACTCGCTCCTCCAAAACACCCCAAAGTGTCTCAATAATATTTAGATCTGGTGACTGTGCAGGCCATGGGAGATGTACAACTTCACTTTCTTGTTCATCAAACCAATCTTTCACCAGTCTTGCTGTGTGTATTGGTGCATTGTCGTCCTGATACACGGCACCGCCTTCAGGATACAATGTTTGAACCATTGGATGCAAATGGTCCTCCAGAATGGTTCGGTAGTCCTTGGCAGTGACGTGCCAAGGGAATGCCATGATATGGCAGCCCAATCCATCACTGATCCACCCCCATGCTTCACTCTGGGCATGCAACAGTCTGGGTGGTACACTTCTTTGGGGCTTCTCCACACCGTAACTCTCCCGGATGTGGGGAAAACAGTAAAGGTGGACACATCAGAGAACAATACATGTTTCACATTGTCCACAGCCCAAGATTTGCGCTCCTTGCACCATTGAAACCGACGTTTGGCATTGGCATGAGTGACCAAAGGTTTGGCTACAACAGCCCGGCTGTGTATATTGACCCTGTGGAGCTCCCGACGGACAGTTCTGGTGGAAACAGGAAAATTGAGGTGCAAATTTAATTCTGCCGTGATTTGGGCAGCTGTGGTTTTATGTTTTTTAAATACAATCCGGGTTAGCACCCGAACATCCCTTTCAGACAGCTTCCTCTTGCGACCACAGTTAATCCTGTTGTGTTTCCTTCTTGGTGGTATGTTGACATTACCCTGGGTACCGTAGCTCTTGATACATCACAAAAACTTGCTGTCTTGGTCACAGATGCGCCAGCAAGACGTGCACCAACAATTTGTCCTCTTTTGAACTCTGGTATGTCACCCATAATGTTGTGTGCATTGCAATATTTTGAGAAAAACTGTGCTCTTACCCTCTGCTAATTGAACCTTCACACTCTTCACGCTCTTACTGGTGGAATGTGCAATTGATGAAGATTGGCCACCAGGCTGGTCCAATTTAGCCATGAAACCTCCCAAACTAAAATGACAGGTGTTTCAGTTTCATTGTCTAACCTCTGTAGTTGACATGAATTCACCTATACCATTATTAATGTGTAATTATAATTGTAGATGCTACTAGCTTAAGGGTATGAACAAGCAATGGGGATGGAAGAGACAGGGATTCTTCTCTAGGAAGTGTATTATTATGTCCTAAACAAGGGCATAGGTGGAGTGTGCCTCAAGAGCCGGAGGAACAATAACTCCAAGACAGTGTATAATCCCCAGTCTCTCACCACAAACCAAGCACCTACCCAGACAAAAACAAAATATGAAATCCCTAACATGCACATAAATATACCAAATAACAACCCCAAATGAACCTCAGTATACGCAGTGGACCTGGAAGGTGTGCTGTTAGCTGCACTCGCGTTCCCAGCCAGTCCAGGCCCCTACCTAATCCTTTTATTTATTTATATTATTTCTTTAATGTTCCATTATTTTTTTGACACAAAACTACATTTGAAAAATATTTTTAACACAGGTGGGAAACAAGGTTGCGTTGCCATGACCACAGGTGTACTCGCTGGATTATGGAATGTGCTAAATTGCACTAATTCAGAGAAATACATCTGTAAGCAGAAAGCAGAGGGAGTGATCCCAACTCCAGCCCATCCAACGATTCCTCCTGTCAACTGCAGCGAGGGCTGGTTTCCACTCAATAACAGGGATCAGTGTGTCAAGGTACAATTAAAATGTTATAATGTTAATAATAATATGAAAGAACGTTAAACTTGAATGAAAAACAGTAAATGACAAAAAGTTTGTGAAGACCTTCTAATTGAACATTAAAATGAAGCACATTATTAGGGAGTTTGTTCATTGGGGTGCAGCAGATGTTGTCACTACCAGACAGCTTTGGAGGGCCCTGTCTCAGGTTACACTTTATTAAAATATATTGTAAAGCTCTGTTTTTTTTATTGTTTTTTTATTGTTTTTTTTAATGTCTCTCAACACTGATTTGGGCATATTTTAATGTGCTTGTTAAAGCTATTTACAGCGGGGTACAATGAAGAGAAGACATGGTTTGAAGCTCTTGCCTTCTGTCGGGAATTGGGGGGTGATCTACTCAGTATCCACAGTTCTACTGATGTGCCGTTTGCTGACTTGGAATAGTAAGTATTTGAGTCTAATAAAAGCATACCTTTAGTTTTTTGTAGTCCTTTAATCCTGTTCAGGTTCGCAGTGGGTCCAGAACCTACCTCTAATCATTTGCAACAAGGCAGGAACACACTGTGAACAGAGCACTAGTCCATCACAGGACATCATGCACTCACCCAATCACTCACACACCACTATGAAGGGTTTGTGTAACCAGTCCACCTACCAGCATGTGTTTGACGATGGGAGGAAATACAGAGGAAACAAAATAGACAGAACACACAGGAGAGAACACACCAAACTCTTTACAGACAATGCCCTGAGCTGTATAACAATTTTACAGTGCAAAATAAATGAAAACATTCATATAAAAATAAATTTTCTTTTCATACAGTCTTTATACAGATATTTATGTTTGCAGTTCCTATTCAATATGGATTGGCTACAGCATCCAGGATCCCACTATTGGTTACACATGGAGTGATGGCTCAGCTGTGAGTGTGGTTTAAATTTGATCAGCTGTTCTGAGATATTTCCTCATAGGGCTGATGTGTGGAGTGATAAAATTCATATTGGATTTCTTGTTTTTTAGTCGTCCTTTGAAGACTGGGAGGATGGGGAACCAAACAACTTAAACAACATTGAAAAATGTGCAAAAATGAGAGTTGGCGAATGGTATGACGTAACAAATCAATGGAATGACGTACCGTGTAATTACAGGATGGACTGGCTCTGTGAAATTCAAAAAGGTAGAGCAACTGTACATCATTTGAGGATTTAAAGAATGGCTTTAGAGGCATTTATTTTAGTCCTTGCAAAATTTCATGAGTACCATTTTATTTGTTCATTTTACACCCAAACATCTTTACAGTTTTTTTTCCAACTATGTCACTAAATGTATCAAATAAATTAAAGCAAATCAAAAAAATATTTAATTAAGTCAGACTTTTCTCACATTTTTCTAGGTTTCAGATAAGTGTGCTAGCTGTTTCTGGCTGTATATTAGTTAAAGGGATGTCTATGATTATGGGGAAATGCTGTTCTCTCTGATTTGTTTCAGTTCAATAGTGCTGTATCTTTTAAGGTAGAGTTATATGTTTGAGGGGGAAAAGCAACTGTTTGCACATGGCTGAAATTTAACTTCTCTGTAGGTTTTTATTCACTGTTTGAATTACCACAGAAACCCATTTGTAACTCAAGTTAGAGACATTTCCACCTTAAGTGACCCGAAACAGCAAAAATAAGTCAATATTATCCACCTGTGGAGCAGAAATAGAGCAAAACCATTTCAGTTAATACTTTTCAAAGTTTAGATTTCACTGTTTGTCTAAAAAACCCCAAATGACTTTTCTCTACCATGAGCAGAAAAACAGATAATGAGAGAGAGAAAGCCTAGCATAAGGAACTGAGGCACTTTTTTTCACACATTTTCTGACACTGGGGCTTCGTAAACACTTATTTACATACTTAATCATATTGTTTATATTAATCTGAGCATTTCCATTTATAGTACATGCCTTGAAAAAGTGTTCAATCATATTTGTACTTTTCTTCACTTGTGGGCTGAAATAGTGTGGCTCTGATATTGGTTTTTCTGTAACTCAGTGTGAAGAAGGATATTACTCCAGAATCTCTGCTTTGTGAAATTACCGTGCCAGTCAGATGACAGTGACATTTTACTTCATTGGACAGTTACAGCCATAATTTTCCTTGCCAACAATGGGCTCTCTGACGTAACTAAGGAGCAAAAATAAATGTATGTGGCAAATATGTACCTGTTCAGTCCTGTATGCAAGCCATCATAGCTGCTGAAACAATTTGTTTAACCACACAGTATATCAACATTTACCTCAAAGGTTTCAGTTTTTAATATACTGACAACTACTGTGAAAGATGGAACATTAATATGGAATTTAGATGTTGTGCCATGGCTTTGAACAAGGCTCAGCCAATCAGATATAAGGACCAGAACTATTCTTTTTACATCTAACTTTGCACACCGATATTTGGTGTGTGCAACAGACCTGAGATGGTGGATTTGATTCTGATAAATGTTCTCTGTCTCCCTCTAGGAGTTACACCAAAGGAAGTGCAGGAGCCAAGTAAGTCTGAGCTCTGCTGTTTTAATCAAATTATTTTAATTCCATGAGGAGAATTTCAAAATTCATTCTGTTTTGTTCTTTCTCAGCATACAATGAAACAGATGATGGCTGGATTATATTCAAGGAGAGTCAGTATTATATTGATCATCATTTTCATTCTATGGAAGAAGGACAGAGGTTCTGTAAGCACAGACACGGTGATCTTGTGGTCATCAATGATGAAGAAGAGTGGAGGTTTGTCTGGCTTCAGGTAAAGTGAACCTCGTGATGGAATTTTAATATCTGCATGTTTAAATGGTGCACTTCTTTGTGTTTTTTAATGTATTATTTTATATTTTTGTATTTCTTAGTCAAGGTTAAAATATGGTAACATCTTTATTGGAATGACAATTGATCTGGATAAGTCATTAATGTAAGTTACTGCCAGAGCTCTCACATTTAAACACATATTTAAGATATGATAAAACAGAAAGAAATGTAGCACATGTTTATTGTTAAGGTGGATGGATGGATCTCCAGTAGTATTTCAGGCATGGGAACAAAACCAGCCGGCTTTTTTGAACGAGGAGGAGAACTGTGTGAAAATGACTATCTCTCAAGGTCAGTTATGGCAATGGGTCCGTCAAGATAAGCATGGGGTTAAACCTTGAAATATGTAGTAATTTCTAGTGATGACATAAGCATGATGTATTTTTTTTTTTTTTGATATATTCATTGTCTGGAACCACGTATCCATTTCAGGGTTACGGTGGGTCTGGAGTCTGCCCGGAATCACTGGGCACCAGTCCTTCACAGGGCGACACACATTCACACACTCAACCTATGGACATTTTTGAGTAGGCAGTCCACCTATGAGTAGGCAATGTGTTTTTGCACCAAGGGAGGAGACCGAAGCACCTGGAGGAAACCCACAGGGAGAACACACCAAACTCCTCACAGAGAGTCAACCAAAGCGGGGCTCGAATACATGACCCCAGGACCCTGGGGCTGTGGGACAGTGACACTAACTGTTGTGCCATCCTGCTGCCCTAAATAAAATAGATTATTTTATATTTATATATTGTAACACATTTGAAATACAACGAAATATAATACAAAACTTATAAAAGAGGAATACAGCTGACTAGTTTTTAAGGAATATTAAGATGTGTGGGGAAAAATTAATCAAAATACACATCACTGTTTTCTCCAGGCCTTTGGGAAAGTGTAAACTGTGGTGATTATGTGATGATTATGTGTGAAAGGAGTGGTTCTGTCCCGGTCAACTCCACTGCTGCCCCCACCGAGCCGCCCCGAGGAGACTGTGCCCCAGGCTGGTTCAAATTTCGAAACAAGGTAAAAGTGCAAGACTGTGTGACTGTGATACTACCTGCTACACCACTTATAATATATATATAAATATAAATTATTTATAAATGATTTATGACTGTGTATTCAAAATATGAAAAACAGAAATTTACAAAACAGTTTATATTTATTAACTACTGAATTTCATTTTAGAGCACTGACTGCTGCAGAAGATCAATAAAGTGTAAAATTCAAAATTTTACTACAAATAGTTCCCTCTCTCTTGAAATGGCTGGTTCTCACTGTCAACTTTGCGGGTTTTTTTTTTTTTTTTTTTTGCTGCACCCGTCACCAGATATCATTCTGTGAATTACTTTGCTGGCCCAGAGAAATGCATGGCGTTTAAGTTTAGCTTAGTTCAGTGGTTCTCAAACTGTGGTACGTGAAGCAACAAGAGGTGGTATGCCAAATTACTTTGAACTATTTACTACCTAATTAAGAAATTCATTAATAACTGAAAATATAAAGGTTCTATGTGAAAATTACATAATGTTTCACAGTTTTCATAATCATACCTCAATTAAATTAATTTGTGTTGTAGAAAAATACAGTGTGCTATGCATACACCGTAGTTGATTACGTCTGTACGGGAGGGGACATGATCCCCAGTTTTTTTGAGAAATCTGTGTAAAGAAAACCCAGTTTCAGCTGCTTAATGGATGTAAGCAAAGGCCAGAGACAGACATGAGCAATTTGGAATTTATTATAAATAGGGCAAAGCAAAAACGAGAAAAACGAGCCGAGACCAAGCCTGAGAAATACTCCGAAGCCCAGAAGGACTAAATCCAGAGGCCAGAATAAAAGAAAACTAAGTGAGAATGTACATGTGAAGACAATATAGAAGAAACACTCAGCTGAAGGAAAATGTGGCAGTTCTTTGCATCAGAATCTGCCCCACGCTGTTTTTACCTGTAGCATATTATTTTTTATCTCTTTTTTTGCCATAAAATTAACATGTAAATAGTGTGACAGATGAGAGAATGGAGACTTAGATATAGCCATACTGCATCCTATATTCAGCCCTCGAAATGAGGTATTGCGGAAAGGAGCAGAGAAATGTGTGGTATATGAGCGCCACACTCCAGCACTTGGAACACAGGCGAACGTTTCTGAAAAACAAACATTTCGTCACAACATGCACATGAACACAAATGCACAACATAATCGCCCCAATGCAACCCAAAATCAAAAAGTCTCAAAGACAGAGAAAAACAAAGAAACTTGGAAAATCACAGAAAATATGGAGCAGCACATCTTGCTGGCATCTCCCTAATGAGTCTCAGCTCCTTCCAGTGCTAGTGTAGTGTCTTGTCTGATAAAAGTATTTATGGTATTTCACTGTTACAGAAACTGTTTTCAACCTTTTTAGAGTTTACAGTCATTTACTGTCATTTACAGTTTTTCACTGTAAAATTTACAGACATATTTTACAGTGCAGATGAAGAATGATAGCTACAACATCATCTGTGGAGTGGTTTGGATGATATGTGAACTTGTGAAATTAGCTACTTCAACAGTAAATATTTTCAGTGTTTGTTACCGTAGCAAGTAACATATAAAACATTAGTTTTATACTAGCTTTTAAGTAAGTATTTAATTTCCCCCTTTTTATTCTTAACCAAAATGGCTTCGACATTTTCTTATCCATTTTTGTTGTTGATATGTTATTCAAATGAAGCATAAATATTACACCCTCATCCAACTCTGTCAACTAAGCATCAAGACTAAGCTACATGAAGCAGAGCTATACAGCCATAGAAAAGTCAGTAAGGTCACTCCACACACACTTGGGTCTGGGCAGTGTTCTGTTGGTGCTGTGATGTTAATTTGTGCACTCTGTTTTCATAAAACAGTTTGGTTTCGTGTTCTACACAATTCATGTAGCATATCATTTATATGTTTTTTTTATAGTGTTACAGAATAAACCTGGAGGTGAAAACCTGGTATGATGCCAGAAAATTCTGTAGGGCTGTTGGAGGAAATCTGGCATCAATAACTCACAAACTTCAGCAAGGTCAGTGATTTCTGTTAAAAAACCACCATGTCATATCCTATCCACTTTATTTTGAAACATGGAAGTAACTTAGCGCTCTTATTTGTTTTTCTGTACGAGACGTGTTAGTAGCAGTGACAAAGTTTTAAAAATCCCACACAGACAGAAATCCTGGGAGTTTTAAACAACCACTTCTGAGTTATCACAAAGTGGGAGGAGGACACGAAGAAGTAGGCAGCAATAACACACAATGACTGGTTTAACTCTTAAATGTTGTGTTTTGGAAGGAGCAGGTGACCATTGCCCAGCTCCATCGCACAGAGGCTCATTAGACTTTCCACAAGTGTTCCTTCTGATTAATATAAATATAATTAAACATATAAAGCAATATAAAAATACATATAAACACAAATAATATAAAAACTCTGATATACATTTTTAACATTTATATCTGTTATTTATTATAAGAAATCAGTGTTAATATGCATTATAAAATTTACAATTATATATAATCAATATAAATTTGATTGTGTGACATAGTTTTGCCACAGTGCCACCACATTATATATGTATTTATATAAAATTATTTTTGAATTAATGTAATCAATAATATCACCAACACATTACATGATACAACTTTCATGTAAACATTAATAGACATACAGAATAGTTCGGCCACATTTGCATTTTCTTTGAATCCAGAACAAAAAGTTGAAGAGCTTTTTCTCTATTGGAGACAGATGGAGATTGAAGAAAATGTCACTTTTGTACCAGTGATTAACCAGTTATTATACATACAGCAGTTAAATAACTACTGTTAAAATGTTTGTCCAGCAGGAGAGACAAAACAATGTGAGGCTTGTGTCAGTGGTCTCATACACAGGAAAAAGCAAAACTAAAGTGAAATAATACGTTTACTGAAGCTTGTGTATGAACTCACTCAGATTCAGACAGAAGAGTAGAGAAATGCATTAGCATCTGAATAACTTTTCCTTTACCCAAAATATGACGTCAAAGAGAGGCCAAAGTCAAATAAACACTTGTAAACAAGTGCAGTGTGGCAAATATTACATTGAGTTTCTTAACAGCTTTTATTCTCTTCCTTTTTAATTTAGCATTTCTGACTTTGAAGATGTTAGAGGACAACGCCCAAGATTTATGGATTGGCTTCAGTAATTTGGGGGGTAAATCATATAAATGGACGGATGGCAGTTCGGTCATATTCACAAACACTTTAGAATCAAGATACGACATGTCGGTATGTCACCCACTTTGATCATTTAGAACATTTTCTACATAAACACTAAAAGTAACACTAGGTAAGTGTTGGTCTTTTTTCTCCTGGGACCTGTGCAGTTGCTTAGTGTAATTTATTTTTATAGCTCTGTACTACCCGTCTCCAAAAGTTACATAGTTTAGTTTCTGTAGTGCTGAGACTGGAGTAGCAAGTAGAAGAAGCTCTGTTCTCCCTATTACAGGTCAGTGAAACAATATAATAGGGTTAAAGCTGTAATTATAAGGTAAAGATACTACCTAGTGTTTCTTTAACGTGTCAAGAATATATTATGACTGCATTGCACCTTATCTTACAGCATTATTGTAAGTGATTTTTTTCTCTTAAATTAAATATATGAATATTGAATTAAGATCTGGTGTTTATGTTTAAAAGACGACAGAGTGTTATGCTGTGGGAGGTCAGCAAAGATCAGAGCCAGGAATATGGGTGAAAAAAGACTGCAATGATACAAGTGGCTTTATATGCAGTCGACCTCTAGGTAAGATCAAAAAAGCAATTTAGTTACTATGGCACACTCTTAAATTAACAGTAACTCTACACTGTTAATCAAACATCTGGACACATTTCTTATAAAAAGGTTTTCCTTGTTTTTATGATGAGTAAAATCATCAAAACTTTAAACACATGGGGATTTATAGAGTAAAAAATAGGTCTATATTTTAGATCATTTTTGAAAGTCAGCTTCATTTGCTCTGAGGCTTTAACCTCTTTTGTATTTTTGCATGCCTTTATAACATTTAACATTTTCTTATACATTTGTCTCCTCCATTTTCAGATCCAGATGTAACCATCCCAGACTCCACAGAGCAGCCCAAAACCTTCATCAAAATTGGAAATGCTTCTTACCTAATCATTCAAACAAACCTGACCTGGGGAGAAGCGAAACAACACTGTGAGTCTCAGGAGGCAAAATTGGCCAGCATTCGAGACATCTACACTCAATACTACACTCAGCTGCAGGCAAATAAACTTGGACAACCCTTGTGGATTGGCCTTAACAGTCAGGAGGTAGGACTGATGAGCATTAAACCTGTGACTTTTCCCAATGTTGCAAAATTACAGTAGTATGTTAGTAACTAACAGAGTGGACTTCCTGCAGAAAATATGAACCTAGGGGGAGTGTACAGCTCATTGCAAAACAGTAAAACATAAACAGTTATAAATCACTGGTCTTCCCTCCCTTGAGGAGAAAACAAAGCAAATACTACTCTTCCCTCACCTGATAACAGTAACAAAACTGTTACATACTTATAGAATTATTACATAAATAAATTAGAGCAAGGGACCTCATGTTCTTTAACATGCTGGTGGCTATAATGTATTTTATGGTGGTTTATGAGTTTTAGTTATGAAAATTACAATAACAGTAAGGATTTATTTAAACCACTTCATTTAACAAAAGCATGTATCAATTTTTGCCAACTCAGCATTTATTATTTTGTGCCACATCCCTTTGTCAGTTTAAAAGCAATAAAACATCTGTCGTGCTTGATGTAATTGAAGAAACACTCCCCAAAACAGAATCTCTCCAGATCCTCAGAGTTCCAGATCCCCTTCAGCTTTTCAAAAGCTCAATTTTGTAGTCTTTTAACCCTCTTAATTTGGATCATGGTCCTGCTGGAAGATCCAAAATTCTCAGGTGAATTTCCTGTAGACTGGGATTTTTGTCAGAGCTGGTCAACTCATATGACTGTACTCTCCCATACACCTGCGAATTCAGCTACATCTTTCAGACTATGGCATTAGGCACACCTAAGTGCAACCTTGGTTATTGTAAGTATTATTTTTTAATAGACAGATGGATATTTCCGGTGGATTGATAACTGGCAGTTAAATATGGCGAAATGGGATTACGAAGAACCAAAGAAGGACCAGCCCTGTGTTTATGTGGATGGAGAAGGAAGTTGGAAAACTGCCAAGTGCAATGCAACCTACTACAGTCTGTGTAAGAAATCAACAGGTGAGTTATGTTTAGCAGCAGTGAATAAAGTTAAAATCATTTGTACACACTTAAATAACTGACCAGTCTAAAATTCTGTTTTGAGCCCTGAAGGTAATTTCAGTTATGATTTAGTCATAGAACCCTATTTCCAAAAATGCTGAGAGATGTATCAAAATGCAGCAATATGCAAATAACTTAAACCTTAGACTTAATTTGTTGGTAGTACAAGGACAGAATTTTAAATGTTAAAACTGAGAAAGTTTAATAGTTTTTTAAAAATATTTGCCCATTTTGAATTTGATGTCAGCAACACGTACCAAAATAAGTTGGCACTGGTGCAGGTTTACCACTGTGTTTCATAACCTCCTCTTTTAAAACACTCTGTGAACCAAGGAGATCAGCCACTGTGGTTTTCAAAGTGAAGTATTTGCAGATTCTTTTTTGTTATAGGATTTCAGCTGCTCAACAATTTGGGGTCTCCATTATAGTGTGATTCGGTGTGTGACAGATCTGGATTAATTTAGCTCCTACACTTCCTTGAATAAGAAGCCTTGCTGTTTTTGTAATCCATGCAGAATGTGTATTGGTCTTGTGTTACTGAAATACAAAAGGCCTTCCCAGAAAAGTCATCGTCTGGATTGCAACATGTCATGAATTGTGTTCACAGACAGTGTTTTTGGGAAGTGTTTCTTAGCCCATCCAGTGATTTCCACTACAGAAACATTTCTGTTTTTAATCCATTGCTATCTGAGGGCCTGAAGACTACACTAAGCCAATTCTGCTTTTGGGCCTCATCCCTTGAATATTAGAGAATTCTCTTGATTCTCTGAAACTTTTAATAATATGTGCCATGAAAGATGTAATACCCAAGTTCTATACTGTTTTAAGTTAAGAAGCATTATACTTTCCATGGTTTCACTCTTTGCCAATGCAATTTTTCACAGAGTGGTGAACCCCTCCCCATCCTTATTCTGAAAGACTCTGCTTCTCTGAGATGCTCTTTTCAAACCCAGTCACATCACTAACTTATTTCAAGTTAACTTAATTGTGGTTTTATTTTATTTATTTATTTTTTGGTCACATTACACAACTTTACCAGTATTTGTTCCCTATTCCAACATTTTTGGTAATGTTTTTCAGCCATCAAATACAAAATGGGCAAATAGTTTTCAGAAACAATTCAACAGTTTTAACATTTGGAATGTTGTCTGTGTTGTATTTTCAATTAAATGTAGGGTTTAATGATTTGAACATCACTGCACTCTATTTTTATTTAAATTTTTGCTCAGTGTCCCAGCTTTTCTGCTCCAGGGGTGAGGATGCATTTCTTCTAATCTTTAACAGTTATATGATGCTCTTTAACTCAAAACGTTCACAGCAGGGTTTTTATTTTATGTTATCTTTGCAGAAGTTGCTCCAACTCTACCAGCTCAGCATCCAGGAGTGTGCCCTGAGCTAATTGATGAGGAGCCACTGATGACATGGGTACCTTTCAGAGGGCACTGTTATGCATTTGTATTAGATTCAGAATCATGGACCTCAGCTTCTAAAATCTGTGGTAGAAGAGGTGAGAAAAACATCATAATGAGATTAGAAACAATGCCATAAATGTTGTTACTTTTTTTAATAGTATAGTGAAGGCCACTGTAATAATGTCAGAATAGCATATAATGTATAATGTAAAAGACTAGTGTTTCTACTTAACACATTATCATTTTTTTAAAGGGAACACTCACTATTTTGTAGGGTTAAGAGGAGGTCTGACCTTATAGATAATGAACACTGAATAAATGAATCAAATCAGTTAGTTGACTGACCAGCTTGATGTTGTTTGTACTTCCTACATCATGTATGAATGAGAAAACTGAAATCCAGATTACTGAGAGAGGGTTGTGCACATCCCGTAAAAACATAGTCAAAACGTTTTGTTTTGACCTCATCTGAACTTATATGATATGTGAAATGGGCTTAGAGATTATATACTTTGTCCATGGAAGAAACTCAGATTGGTGAGATGCTACCTTCAGTAAAATTCATGTTTAAAGTGCAGAATGATTTTTGCTAATGAGGAAATTCTGTACAGAGTTAGATTTAAGCCAAAGCCTATTGTATTTGTAAATTATTATTTGAAGGCATACAGTTTAATATAAAGGTGAGGTGGTAGGAAAACTCCTTGGCGGTAGGGCCCGGGCAGGGATGAAGTTCGCCCCGGGTTCCTCAAGGCTCTGGATGTTGTGGGGCTGTCCTGGCTGACACGTCTTTGCAACATCGCGTGGACATCAGGGGCAGTGCCTCTGGACTGGCAGACTGGGGTGGTGATTCCCCTTTTTAAAAAGGAGGATCGAAGGGTGTGTTCCAACTCTAATGGGATCACACTCGTCAGCCTCCCCGATAAGGTCTATGCGGGGGTACTGGAGAAGAGAGTCCGACTGATAGTTGAACCTCGGATCCAGGAGGAACAATGCAGATTCCGCCCCGGTCATGGAACACAGGACCAGCTCTTTACCCTCGCTAGGATCCTGGAGGGTGCGTGGGAGTTTGCTCAACCAGTCTGCATGTGTTTTGTGGATCTGGAGAAGGCATTCGACCATGTCCCTCGGGATATTCTGTGTGGGGTGCTCTGGGAGTATGGGGTTCTGGGCTCTTTGCTATGAGCCATCCAGTCCCTGTATAAACAGAGCAGGAGTCTGTTTCGTATGGGTGGCAGTAAGTTGGACTCCATCAGGGCTGCCCGTTGCCACCGGTTCTGTTCATAATTTTTATGGACAGAATTTCTTGGCGTAGCCAAGTGGCAGAAGGTGTCCGGCTTGGTGGTCTCAGGATTCCATGTCTGCTTTTTGCAGATGATGTGGTCTTGTTGGCTTCATCGAGCTAGGCCCTCCAGCTTTTGCTGGACCAGTTTGCAGTCTAGTGTGAAGCGATAGGGATGAGGGATGAGCACCGGTCCATTGTGGTGAAGAGAGAGCTGAGCATAAAAGCAAATTCGATCTACATCCCAACCCTCAACTATAGGCATGAGCTTTGGGTAGTGACTGAAAGAACGAGATCGCAGGTACAAGCGGCTGAAATGAGTTTTCTCCGCAGGGTGTCTGGACTCTCCCTTAGAGACAGGGTCAGGAGCTCGGACATCCGGGAGAGACTCAGAGAGGAACCGCTGCTCCTCCACATCGAGAGGAGCCAGTTGAAGTGGTTCGGGCATCTGGTCCAGATGCCTTCTGGATGCCTTCCTGGTGAGGTGTTCCGGACATGTCCAACGGGGAGGAGGCCCCGGGGCAGACCAAGAACATGCTGGAGAGACTACATGTCTTGACTGGCCTGGGAACGCCTCGGTATATCCCCGGAGGAGCTGGAGACCGTGGCTGGGGAGAGGGAGGTCTGGGTTTCTTTGCTCCGACTGCTTGCCCCATGACCCGGACCCGGATAAGCGGTGGATAATGGATGGATGGATGTTTAATATAAATGCATTAAAGTACAAATAATAAAGTGAGTTTTATGAGGTCCCACATACGCTCAAAAACTGAGAATACAGACTGGTAAAATTAATGTTCATTTCTTGTATAGTTGTAGTTCCCTTTAATAACCTAGATGTCTGAATGTGACCTTTGACAGCAGAAAGAGTTTCTCAATATTTTTTTTTTTTGACATGAGGATATATTACAAATAATTTTATTAAATAGTTTTTTTATTATTTTTATACAGAGCCAATTAAAACTAATTAGCTGCTGGCTTTTACGAAAAAAAATTTGAATATCCATCTACAGGTAGGAAAACAAAGCATCTACTGTGGAACCTCTACTTACAAACGCCTCTACTAACAAACTTTCCAAGATACGAACCGAGCATTTGAATAGTTTTTGCCTCCACCAACGAACCATGACTCTAGAAACGAACCCGAGCCTCCGCCAAGCCGGCGGCTGGAAATGGCCACTGACCCCAATAGGCGAGGAGTCTCCCGGCGCGCCCAGTCATTGACCCATTTTCTCTCGTTCTCTCGACCCTCTAGCTTTTAAAATTAGCAAATAGTAGTTTTAGCAATTTAGTATTAGTGTAAATAGCATCGAATAGACATCGAAATTCGTGCTACGTTAAGCCATATCTACGCTTCGTCTCCCCACATTCACCTGCCTACACACATTCGTTCATTCACACACTCACACCTACTGACACTTCTGAGTCGCCAATCAGCCTACCAACGTGTGTTTTTGGAGCATGGGAGGAAACCCACACAGACACAGGGAGAACACACCACACACCTCACAGGCAGTCTCAGAGAGATCACACCACACACCTCACAGGCAGTCACCGAGAGAACACACCACACACCTCACAGACAGTCACCCGGAGGAAAACCATATATACACAGAGAGAACACACCACACTCCGCACAAATAGTCATCTGGAGCAGGAATCAAACCCACAACCTCCAGGTCCCTAGAGCGGTGTGACTGTGACTGGGTCATGTTGCAAAGAGCTGGTGCTCACAGCACTCAAATCAGCCACTGCATTTTACTGCAGGTTGAAAAAAATTGCTGCTTCTCAATGTAAGTGTAGCATTGTTCATTTTTATTTATTTATTTATTTTATGGCTACAGCCATCACCAAATGTCATTTTGTGAATTACTTTGCAGGCCCAGAAAAATGAATGGTGTTTAAATTTAGCTTAGTTCATTAACACAGTGGTGCAAAATCCTATAGATTAATGTACTTCTGCGAAAGATAAACTGCCAAGTGTCAGCAGCCCACTAATGATGTATTATAAAAGTGATGGTGCGGACTATGGACACCCCTTCCTACTGGGTCTAAAGTTATATCACCACCTGGAGATTTAATCTTAGAAATCAGCTTGGTTGTCCTTGAGCATGACACAGGAAGCATCCAGAGTTGCCTCATGCTCGTCTAAGAGAATGGAATTCTCGTCTACTCCATTCCCCATCTAACCAGAATAAACCCTCTGTCAGGGGGACGTGAAGAGTGGACTTACGGAGGCGGACACACTCGCTACAACACAGATAGTTTAATATAGATCAAACAGACACACGAACTTGACGAGAAACACGAAATAACATTACTTATAAACATAGGAAAGAGCACGAAACGACACTACAATAATAAATGAGTATGAATGACTATGGCATGACTTTACAGGGAGAAGGAAGGAAACAATACAAAGAATGAGCGAGAACGAGAACGAAAACAATACAATACATCAACAACTGGGAAACAGAACGAAACGACACGACTTGACTTGAACAGAGCAAAACAACAACACAAATGACCGATAACAGGAAGTGAGGGAAGAGGGCTTAAATACACGAACTAACAAGAGACACCTGACACAGATAACAAAGGAAAATGACAAAGAGGCGGAACAAAGGTGGAGCTAGGGTGGAACGAGGGCGGGGATAGGAATAACAACAAACAGACAGAGCCACATGGCAGGGGAAAAAAAAACAAGAAAGTGCCAGGATGTGACACCCTCCATTATTTCTTCTGGGAAAAAATGGATTCATATTATGCACAATTTATATTATTCAGCATTTTAGAGAACAAAAACTGTATAAAAAAGAAGTGACAGTATAGGAGTTTTGTGTTTTGTATAAAGGAAGAATAATCCTTGTATAGCTTTTTTATTTGCTTGTGTGTTTATTTTCCAGGAGCCAGCCTTGTCAGCATTCAAGACACAAAAGAGTCATCATTCATAGAATATTACATAAGTGTTCTTGGGAATAATTATGGCAGTTTCTGGATAGGCCTTTACAAAACCTATGGGGGTAAATAAAACCTATTTCTAATTTGAAATATACTCATGGATCCCAAAATTGTTTGGTCATTTTTGAAATATTTTCATTGAGCTACTTCTAATTTCTAAATTCTAAAATGTATATTTTTTTCCTTATGATAGAATCTTGATTAAAACACTTTTACACTGCAGTGTTTTAAAATAAATTAACAAGCTGAGTTTCCTCTTTGAATCATACAGGACACTGGCTGTGGACGGACAACAGTGTGGTGGATTACACTAACTGGGACCAGTCTGAAGACAGTCGAGATGATGATGATTATGATGATAGCTCTTATTTTTCATATTATCGTGATAATGACTGTGCGTCTATTCATTCAATTACTAAAAAATGGGTGAAACGCCACTGCAGATACAGTTCAGCACAATTCATCTGCAAAATCACCAAAGGTAATTTGTCCTTTATTAGGTTCCTGTACAATTATATTTAAAGAACTGGAAGTAATAAACATGAGTAGTATAGCAAAGTATAGGATAAAGTTCAGGTATTGCTTGATTCCTCTAACAAAAATGAGATATACCGGAATTATTACACAGTTCTGAGGACCCTCACTATTCATTATTATTACTATTAGTACACAGTGGTTCTTAAACTTCTTGCAGAATCTGTGTTGAAGTGGAAATTGGAGAAGTCTCACACTTGATTACAATATCTTTTTTCAATAAGCCTCTTTCTGACTGATTGTAAACTCTCATTTGCCAGAACATTACAACCCTAGGACCTGTGGGACAGAGACATTACCTGTTGCACCACCGTGCTGGCCACGTTAAAAATATTATTTACAAATACCTGTTAAATACATTCAATGTTTGTTTTCTAAAGAAATATTAATCATATCACACTGAATCCAAAACTGATGCACTGCAAGCTGCATCAGATTTTAAATTAGTTCCTGTTCCATTTTCAGCTTTTTACGGATGCATTAAAATCTGACTAATCAGAGCACCATTGTCGTGGTTGCAGACCTGCCACAATGAGCAGGAAATGGTGACTGAACAGTTTGTCTTGTTCGTAGTAGCTTATCGTAGCACAAAATCTGACTACTAAAATGTGATGGTTAAAAAAATCCCTTTTAATTAGAGGAGCAATAAGAAGAAGCAGAGCCTCAAACTTCTCCAGTGACCTTCGGAAACTGCTGAACTCCCTGTGTTGGTAGATTCAATGTGTGTGTCATTTACTTGCAGTATTTAAAGTAAAATGATGAATCAATTATCACTCCTACTCAATCGGTCTTTGTTAGTGATGTGTGTCACCAGTGCGCCATTATGCCAGTATAGTCACAATGAAAACGGTGATGAAAATACATTATTTTCATACTTGGGCAGCAGTGAGAGCACTAAAACTGGAGAAGTATGAGCAATGTGAGAAAGTTATGTTGCAGCAAGTGATCAGTTGTATAAAGACGAAGACAGACTGATTGAACAAGTGGAATCAGGTGTGGTCTCCTTGTCGGGAGTAAAGAGCTGCATTTACATACTTTTGGACCTCTGCATTAAAGCAAAACCCTACGAATACAGACAATGGTGAAGTCATGTTATAGTGTATAATATCAGAGCCTGACATAGTCTTAACAGTTCTACTTAAATATATATTTAAATAACAATTTATTGCCATCTTAATGAAACTCAACATTTGGTAGAGTACTAAAGTAAACCAGAAAATATTCCAGATTTGTATGGTATTATTTCATATATTAGCTTTTACAGCCCCAAGGATGAAGCAGAAATTAACAAAGGATTTTAAAGGATTTAAAATATTCCCTAGTGGTAACATCTTTATTCATTCACTCCTTCATCGTCTGTAACCGCTTATCCAGTTCAGGTTGGTGGCGGGTCTGGAGCCAGTCTTTCGGAGGGTGACGCACACTCACATTCCCTCACACCTATGGACACTTTTGAGTAACCAATCCACCTACCAACGTGTGCTATGGGACCGTGGGAGGAAACCGGAGCACCAGGAGGAAACCCAAGCAGATACAGGGAGACCACACCAAACTCCTCACAGACTGATCCCTGGAGCTGTGGGACAGCAACACTACCTGCATGCTGCCCTTAAACCTCTTTAGTATTTTCATATTTTTTTTTACTGGTAAAAGAAAATGAGTGAAAAGAATATGCTCTGAGTTTACTTTTTCTTGTACAGCCTTGGTCACAGTTGGCTGCAAAAATGGTGGCGACAACTACTTGTCCGTGATACATCATCCTTCATTGACCAATGAATCAATATCCTTTTCCTCTCTCTGCGCCTTCACATGATTTCAGATTTGAGACAAACAATGTGTTGGACTTGGTGTGGGGGACCCACTACATTAAAAATGGCATATGTATATATTTGAAGTTATGTAATAACATAATTTTGGGAGTAGGACCACACCCAAACTCCTCCTCTCAGCCCTATATATACCCAGCAAATTCACACCATTTCCACGTAAGACAAACTCACTTCATTTAGTTCAGGAGACGAATCGACTGCTTCTCTAAGTCAGCTCAATCGTCCGCGCTGGGTCATTCCTACTGATCCCCGTATTCGGAGCCGTGTTCAGCCATTATTAAACCCACCGAGCCTCCTGTTATGGGACTGCCCTGTATCTGAAGTTACGTACGGCCGTTGTCGCGCCTGCAACTGCTTCGACTGTTCTCCTCCCACTGCAACCCCTTACCTTCATCTCTGGCTACGCTGCTACAGGACTGCCTCATGTTTGGGGAAGGTGAATCTACCATCGGTATGGCTGCTGCTCCACAGCTACGAGCTCTTCAGCGCCTTGAGACTCCCATTTCCTCCTCTCCGGCAGAACAGCCTCCAGCGTTCCAGTAACATGCTCTGAAACAATGGCCTTGCTCGTTTTGATTGTTCTTAGCCTCTCTACACATCATCTCACCCCTCCCTTCATCATCCCATCCCTCCCTTTATCATCCCAACCCCTCCCTTTCTCTTCCTCTACATCTCTCTATGCATCATCCCACCCCTCCCTTTCTCTTCCTCTACCTCTGTCTCTACGCATCATCCCACCCCTCCCTTCATCATCCCACCTCTTCCCCCATTGCAGCCGCAGCTGCATGCCTCAGACCTCCTAGCCCGCACCACTCTATAGGTGCTGCAGCAGGCCTGTCTCCTGTCCAGCGCTCTGGGCACCCGGCACCGTCTACTCTACGTAGGTGTACTCTACACATCATCCCACCCCTCCCTTCATCATCCCACCTCTTCCCCCACAGCAGCTGCTGCTCTATGCATCATACTTTCCAGCTCGCACCCCCTCTACTGGTTGCTGTTGCAGGCCTGCCTCCTCCCCGGCCCTCTGGGCACTCTATGCTGTCTCCTTGCTGCACAACTTCCTCATCCTAGATTCGCTGTCATCCTATCGTCTCATTCTCCCACCCACTACATCAGCAGCTTGTGTACTTCGTGGACACTCATCCCAACCCCTTCAATTTGTGGCCGTGCCATACCTTGCCTCTAACTTTACAGTTCTCACTTTTCTATTCAGGTGCTGCTGCAGACCCTCATTCTGACTCCTCTGCTGCTGTGCTCTTCCCACCCTCCGGCTTCCAGATTGTACTCTTTTCAGATGCCGCTGTGGACTATTGTACCGTACCCTCCTCTGTGCTGCCTTGCTGCTCACACTGAAAGCACGTTTTCAGGTGCTTCGGTGGACCTTCACACCCCACTTATTGCTGCTGCACTACTCCTCGTCTCTGACTTTTCAACTTATCGTCTTCTCGGGTGCTGTTACAGGCCATGTCCTAATCCTCTCTCCTTTTAGGCTGTCCCACACCCCGCCTCTTCCTTTACAGCGCACCCTCTATACTAATGTGGAACTTCATCGTAATCCCCTTCCCCTTGCAGTTTCACTGCATCCTGCCTCTTTCTTTACAGCCCTCCTCTCTCATGCCACGGACCTTCATCCCAACCCCATAGCTTTCCGGCCACATCGCCTGCCTCCAACTTCACAGCTTGCACTCTCTCCTCAGAAACTGCTGTGGACGCTCATCCCTATGCCTTCCCCTCACAGACAAACAGCGCCCTGCGCCCACTGTATGGCTTGCACTCTCTCCTGCTGGATCTTACTTTCTGTCTCTCTGCTTGTAGCTAAGCTTCTCCTAGCGACTGCACCTCACCCTGCCTCTTATGGTACTGTTCGTACTGATTGTTCCAGCAGCTGTGGGCTTTCAACCTGACCTCTCCTCTTCGCAAGCATGCTGCTCTGAGCCGCTAAGTTCCAGCTTCTGCTCTCTTCTCAGGCATCGCCTTGGACCAGTCCCTCTACCTCTTACTAAGGCACTTGACGCCACCTCATATTCAATTCACCCTTTCACATGCAGCCTTGTTGCTCTTGGCTTCTAACTTTCCAGCTCATGCCACTGAGGACCTTCATCTTTCATCTCTCTGCTAGCAACTGCACCTCACCATGCCTTCTATGGTACGGTTCGCAGTGATTCCTCCAGGCGCTGTGGCCCTTCAACCTGTCCTCTTATCTTCACAACCATGATTCTCCTAGCCCTTAAGTTCCAGTTATGCTCTCTCCTCATGTGTTACCTTGGACCAGCACTCAGGCACTTGCATCACACATGACACTCAGTCATGCACCAGTTTATTAAAAGTAGATCATTCATAGACTCTCTAACCCCTTTCATTTACCTACACACAATCAGGACACCAATCAAACCCTTGACCAGAGTACCTGAACCTGTCCATTCTGTAGCACTTAATGACCAGCATTCCTGTAAATTTATGGGCGTCCGGCTTCATACGCATTCACCCAGGCAAGCCAACTTGAACTCCTCAAAGATTTCTGAGTTCACCTCCCTCTACGGGCGTGGTCCATACTAGCAAATTGAAGTTATGTTATAACATAATTTTGGGAGTAGAACCACGCTCGAACTCCTCCTATATACCCCACAAATTCACGTCATTTCCACGTCAGACAAACTCGCTTCATTTAGTTCAGGAGACAAATCTTGATTCGACTGCTACACTATGTCAGCTCGCTGCTCCATGCTGGGTCATTCCTGCTGATCTCCCATATTCTGAGCAGTGTTCAGCCATTATCAAACCCACCGAGCCTCCTGTTTTAAAAAAAACTTGCTCCCACCTCCAGCCCATCTCCACCCTTTTCTCATATTCATTTATCCAACGAGGGGGTCCGGCTTCATACGCATTCATAAGCCAACCTGAACTCCTCCCCAAAGATTTCTGAGTTCACCTCCCCATTTCAACCTCTATGGGCGTGGTCTGTACTAGCAAAAAAATATATATAATAATAATACTCTCTGTGAATAGGCCTTAAGTTGTGCTGTTTTTACACATATTCCTGGTAAAATAATTTACAGTATGAATGAATGAAAAATTTTCAACACATAATGCTAGAATTTCATTGCTTTATTCGTCAGTGCTGTCCAATGAAAAACATGTCCATTTTTGTGGATTTAGTTTACTTCATCATTTAAAAACAGCAACTGTCCTTCACACAGTGTGAAACTTTCATGACGAATGGACAAATAAAAAATGCTCCAAAATTTATATATCTTTAAATTGATATCCATTAAATTTTTTTCCCTTCTACTGTAAAGTTGCAATATTGGAAACACGTTCTTCATTGGACAGTGACAATATGTGTGAGTTTATTTTACGTGATCTCCAAACAGTATACATTATACAAAGTTTAAAAACAAAATTCTGACATTTTAAATAATTGCATTTATAAATCATCACACAAATACAGCCAAGTCAAACAAACTAAACCGAGCATTTTTCTGCCTTCTCTTTTCACTACAGTTATAAACACGGCCACTACAGTGAAACCCACAGGTAATATTCCAACACACACTGTTCTTATAGTCCTGTATTTGACTGAAGTATAAATAATGTGTTCTCTGATTTTCCTGCAGATGTTCCTAAAACTTCCAACACTGCTGCAGTGTCAGTGGTGGTGGTGATTGTTGTCCTGTTAGTGCTGGCTGGACTGGCTTACATCTACAAGAGAAATTCAATAGGCCTTGTTCTTCCCTCACATGTGAACCCACTGTATTATGCTACAGGATTCCAATGGTCAAAGGAGAAAGATCCCAAGCCCTTAGTAAATGATAACTAATAGACCCCTCCTATTGTAATTGTTGTATATGTACATTTTGATTCTTTGATTTGTATTAATGATTTTGTGATCAGGAGTATTGCTGATTTAGATTATACTTTCAAGGTGCTTATAATACCAGATTTATAAATAAAATACACAAATATAATAAATAATAATAAAGTTTGCACAATCAATGTCTGTAAAAAAATTCTGTCAAAAATACTATTTTTGAAACGTAGACTCAGTTGTGATGCAACATTGTGGTTAATGGCTGTTGGTGTAGTGGGTAACGTGGAGAAACTGCTGAGATAGGAGGCTTGTGGCTTTGGCTCAATACTGGATATTGAGTAAATTCCATTACTGTATGTTGCACCCTTTGAATTCAGCTGAGATCATCTCTTTAAAAACCCACTGATTAAATAAAAAGAAATCTCAAAAGAAATAGAAAAAAAGCCTACCATATTTTGTCTATTGATGTATCACAATCCAGGCAACACAAACTCTGAACATTTGTTACATTATAAATCAAAATATGTTTTTTTTTTTTTTTTTTTTTTACTCCACTGTTAACAACATTCAGAATTAATCCCATTTCATAAAGGTTAGTGTTGTTAGAAAACAATTAGCTGTCAAGTAGGAAGCTTAGTTAAATTTTATGTTAAAGAAAAGTTGGAAGTGGGTGACAAGTCTAGATTTGCTGGACCGCTATTAGCCGTACAGCCATTGTCACAGAGATGTTTCTGGCATTTCAAAACAGGAAAGCCCAAAATACATACCTTTGTCATGGGAAGGTCTGGAGAAGCTTTGGTGCTTCGTTTCAGTGTCTTTGTTTATGTGTGCTGTTTATTCTGTGATATTTTCTGATTCAGAAAATATGGAGGGCAGGACTAATAAATGCAGAAATTAAAAAAGGAGCATTTTATTTAAAATACATTTTATTTTATTTAAAAATAAATACTAAATGATCTACCACCAAAGAACAGAGAAGACCAAGAACATTTTGTTGATTTTAAGAATTACAATAATTTATTCAGTGTAACAGGTTAAAGCATGTGAAGTTTCAGGAGGTTGTGTGCAACTGTGGAGTTTTATAAACACACTAAAACCACAAAATGTCTCCCCACCAATTCTCTTTACAATATTTCAGGCAAATACACACATAAACACACACACACATGAAATAAGATAAATTTAGCAGTTCTCCTCTCTCTGTGAGATATAATACTGTGTAAATGTTCCTAAGCTCAGATCTGTCCTGCTGAGCTTGTGAACTCACCAACGCTGAGCCGAGGCTCTGCCCAACGCGTATGGTGTCACGTCAATCACAGCCTCAAAAACACACACAAGCAGAGCGTGTTCCTGTCTTATTTCCTATTATTCAGCCACTATTTGAGCTGAAGAACCTACTGTTCATTGGTTCTATCTGGGAACTAATTTGTCTGGTCGTGAACCACTTTATGTCAATAGAAATGCACCAAACTAAGTTCACAAACTGGAATGTGAAATATGTCAGTCAGTCACTCAGTAAGGGAAAATGCCTCCTCTAGGCCGACCTGGTAGGCGGTCCGGTAATAATATAGGACCTTCAACACTTCTGATGAAGGCCTCTGATGCTATAAATTGCTAGTAGCCTGGAAATTAAGCACTTCTTCTGAGTTCTGATGAAGCATCAGGCTCTTTCAAGGGCCCATTTTGTAGGGAGGGCCCATTTTGTATATTAAACTACTACAATATAGAATTTTTCTAAGGATGACATTCAATAGGGGCATAAATTCTCCCAGACCTGCATTCTCTGAAGTGATCTCTGAGCATAATCCAAAACAGTTGGGATGATTTAAAGTGGTGTGTATTATCATTCATTTATCATCCAATATCAGTATGTGCCCTGCTTAATGCTTATGTAGCTGAACTCTCCCTTCCATTTCTGGCTCCACAATAGTACCTTTTATTTCCATTTACAGCATTTAGCAGATGCTTTTATCCAGAGGGATTCACTTGATGCTTAGTGTTCTGTTCTATTTCAGTAGAATTGTTTGAGAAGACGTCCACATACTGCCATAAGAGTATACAGGAACTTTATTTTAACGTTCATGTTGCTGTGTTTTATCTCTGTCATAGTGTTGGTCTTCAGAAATTCTGCAAACCAGCATTACTGGTTTGGTCATACACACGCACACACACACACACACACACACACACTAAAATACAAAGCCCACATTAAGCAAGAAATCAGTTAAAGGAAATGAAAGCACTCAACATCCTTCTCTGGGTAGCTGTGAAACACATTGTGAGAATATACATCCCAAGCATCCAACTAAACTGCACAAACATGCAGTAAAAGTGAGTGGGACCTTGTTCACCTTGAAATGAACAATGATATGACATGATACATAGGAAGATATGGAACTGTGTCATGCTCAAAAGCAGAGTAAATAAAGAAACTGCAGAAGTGTGTCAGAGCTCCAGTCATTAAATCTTCATAAATCTGCTGAGGAAAGATCTTAAAAGAAGGATTTATATTTAAAAAGGGACATTGTTGCAATGTGCTAAATACAGCCCTTTATGGAGCATTTTCATAAATGTATTAAACATTATCTTAATAAGTTACAAGTTAGTTCCATGATATGCTTTGACTATTCACATACCCATAATTTGGCTTGTTCTTGCACTTTGTGGTAACTGTGCAGAAAACAGCAAAATGGACATGGTCCTGGTAACACATGGCCTCTATTGTAAAGCTAAAGTAATGACTATGAGGAGGGAGTTGGGACAAATGTTTGGTCCTAAACCCTAGGTCCTATTTGAAGTGTACACTATCATGTCATTGAAGGGTACACAATATCCAAAAGTCATAGGGAAGTCCACATGACTGCCATCATACTAGTGCCCCAAACAGTTATTTACACTGATGGAAGACCAGGCTCTTGTTTTATGAAAAGGAAAAGCCTGTAACCTCTAACTTAAAAGCCACTAAAGCATTTATTTAAGTTAATTAAATACTTAATCAATACATAGGGAGGGTTGCGACGGGAGCAGCTGACAGAAGAAGAAGAATATTTAAATAATTCATCAATTAATTGACTCATTGATTTTATTAAATTCAAATTGTTAAATCACTGGTAAAAACTGTCATTTTTGCCCCAATTTTTTTTTTTTAATTCTTTTAGCTAATTTGCATTTCTCCGTGACAAAAGGAGGCTTATATGCGGCAGTACCAATTAGCTGACAGGGTCTTTAATAAATAGCAGGGCTTTCCTCATAAACAGAGCCCATGTTTTGATTGCCATTTTTCCAGGAATCTGTTGCCAGTGCTGACTTCCAAATAGGCAACACTGAGCACTTTCGTTTATTTCCTTTTACTGGTGAAATTGTATAATTCTGTTGTGTAAAATACTGTTTCACAGCTTTAAAGTTAACAATGGGTTTAGAATCCTTTGCGACATTCTGCTTCATCCATAGGGCTGTAAAAACACAATATTCAACATGATCAAAAAAAAAAAAAAAAAAACTTTGTTTACTTTAGCATTGTGTTGAACCTTGGGTTGTGGCATGACACTTTTTTTAACATGAAGTTTGGTTGAAATATCTTTCTGGCTTAAGATTATGTGAAGGTCTAATTATAAACATTATTATGTGTCTTCATCATCAAAGCCAAAATGTGTAATATATAGTGTTTTAATATATATAAATTAAGGATGCTTTGCAAAGCACATGTTTTTTTTTTTATTATAGCCAGATAAAACTTTGTGGTTAGGACTGTATGACTGCAGCACTTCAGGCAAAATGTGAACAAGTCCTGCACACAGCTCTGGACCAAGGGGCTTAAAGTAGGGATACACCAGTCCAACTTTTTCAAATTTGATATGATACATAAACATTGGGTATCAGCCAATACCTGATAGCATTGTTGAATTAAAAATTACTTACCTCACTATGTGAGAGACTTCAGGCACCAGGACAGGACAACAAAATATAACATTAACACAAATGTACAGAATTGCTATGTATTTGTAAATAAATATAAACAATTATGCAGGACCTTGGCACAACATTCAAATTCAAACAGCAGTCAAACATTTTACACTGTATTTAATATAGTAATCAATGTTATTTTTAGGGTAAACAGTAAAATCTGTGTGTGAGAGTATGTATCTGAGCAAGCGAGTGTGCAGAGGGAACGTTTCTGAAATGTATCCCTTGCTTTGAACGTTGTCATGTGACTTGGCGAGCCACCATATTTGGACGTTATTGCAGGGTGTCTGAAACAGAAGGAAGTACCTCGATGCCTTTTAAATGTTATTCTTAATGTTTTTTTTTTTAAACAGAAGACTACCTCAACAGGGATATTGTCAGTTGTAAATAAACACACTTTGCAGGTTCTCCTTAAAAAGTCTACCTTAATTTGGTTTAGGAAGTAGGGTGATCAGCCCTTGTGTTAAACATTCTTTTTCTATACTTTTTGTAAACACTTCCAGTAGGAATGGCGTCAATTCTTTATGAAAGAGTTTATAAAACTCCATCTACCAGACCATCTACACCTGGTGATTTATTGGTTTTAACACTGTTTATTGCATCAATAACTTTGTCAGTATGAATAGGTTTATCACAAAATTCAATTTCATTTTCATCTATAGGCTTTAACCCTAAGGGAAATTAGAAAATCACCAGCTATTTCTGGGCAGTAATTAGAACTATATAGATTATTGTAAAATTGACTGCAGTGCTCAGAAACTGACTGGTGGTCTTCTGTAATAATAACATTAATTTTTAACTTATTAACACAGTTATTATTAAAATTACTTTTTTCTAAATTAAATAAATAATAACAATATTTTCCTTGATCTGATAACCATCCTTCTAAACATCTTTTCCTTGATCCGATAAATGCACATTCTGCTTTATTTTGAATAAGAACAGCAAGTTTTATTTTGCAAATCGGCCAATTCCAGTTTCTCCTCTGATTTAGTATCAGAGTTCATCCGATATAAATTAGTTATTCTAGTTATTACTTTGTGCTTTTCAATTAGTTTGACATTAGCTATGATACTTCCAAATTTCCTTAAGTATTTCCCTGTTTCAACTTTGAAAATTTGCCAGTTTAACCCATATTTATTTTTTTCATTTCATTTCTATCTTTGTATAAAAAAATCTGATATTTTTTAAATGCTTATTTTAACCTCTTCACAAGTTAGTAATGAACTGTTGAGCTTCCAATATAATAAACGGGAGGTGTAAGAATTGTCAGAGGGTATCTTAATGTTGATAGATATAACTCTATGATCTGTCAGTGGAGTAGGTGAAATATCCACAGTTAATAATTCCTTATCTAAATTATCTGAAACCAGCCAAAAGTCTATTCTAGACTGACATGAACAGGATTTATTACTCCATGTAAACATCCTACTCTCTAGGAATCTAGCTCTCCAAATGTCCATAAGATCAAACATATCCATAAATTTATTTAGCCTTGAATTGTTCCTCTATCCTGAATTAGGTGGCCATTTATTAATCTCCCCATCTAACACAGTATTAAAATATCCTCCTATCAACAGAAAAGCATTTGGATATTTAATTAACCATCCCCTAAAAACATTCTCTATCCTGGAAAAAAGGCCATGATCCAAGTACCTGTTGTACCCGTAAATATTAGGGTTGACAAGTATGTAGTCATTATATTTAATTACTTGACATATAAAGTGTCCAGCAGTATCAGTTTCTGGGTGTAGAACTTCTCCACTAAACCTGCTCTTTAAAAGGTACTTACTCCAGGTTTTAGTACCATATACACAGACATATGCACAGAGTTACCACATTGAGAGCGCCAAAAGTTGACATCATAATTACTGGAATGAGATTCTTGTAAAAAAAACAGAAATCTGCCCTAAATTGTTCGGCAAATAAAAATAAAGCTTTTCTTTTAACTGCATTATATAACCCCATAGCATTCAAAGAAACAAAGGATAAATTTGACATTTAGTAATCAATTATCAAAGCACCTGCTGGATCCAAAGGCAGGGGCTTGAGACAGTGATAGTTTTTAAAATGTTATTATCAATTTGCTTTATTAGCACACGGGGCAACTGTGAGAATGGACCAGCTCAAGGTCTGAGACCTGAAGCCTGAGGTTGTTATTTGGTAAAGCTTGGCTGGAAAATAATGAAAGCATTGTTAATGATATAACAAATAATGTCTGTACAGCAACCTAAAAAAGCATGTGGTTTGGAAATAATAATGAAGGGGTGTCATGTATTTGGGAGTGCAGGGAGAAGTCAGGTTTTAGTCAAGAGATTTTCAAAAGCGGTGAGGATGTGAAAAACAGAAACATAGTTATTGAGAAGAAAAATGAGTATGGGAAAGAGTAAAATGGCCTTGGGTATAGATAAGAACCTTTTCTAAGAAGCACACAAACTTTCTTTTGAACCTAATAGTGTTTAGTAAACAATGTCTGAAGAGTGGAAGCAGATCTGGAAATCTGATCAGCAAATCTGGAAGCAGAAGTCCTTATTTGTGCATGGGGAATAAGGTACCTTTTGATTTTAATGGGATCCAACTGTGAAGAAGGTGGGGTAATATTCATATCGTCCCTGAAAACTATATAAAAAATGAGAGCTTCACAAATGATTTTTTGTACGTCTTCCTTGACTTACTCAAGTTAAAGTGTCTATACCTTAACCTGTTTCATTAACTCTTTTTTGGTATCTCTTTTTAGACTGACCCGGGTTGATGTGATTATACTTTAACCTGTTTAAATGAAGTATGGAACCTGTTCTCTTTTAAACATGAAACCTGTGTCTGTGAATATTTTTAGCTATTCATATTTTATAGTAATTGTGATTTTTAATAAGGCATATGCAAAACTAAGTCAGACTTTAGAGGAGAAAACCTTTTTGGCCCAACATGACTGCCATGGTAAGCTGGCTGAAATTGAGAGTTATTCTAAACTCTCAGGGGGTGTAGGGGTGTCCAAACTTATCCATGAAGGGCTGGTAGGCTGCAGCTTTTCTGTGCAGCAAGTGATCAGTTGTTTAAAGACAGAGACTGACTGATTAAATTAGGTTTTTTACCTGATTTGTGCTATCTGCCCAATTTGGATTGCACATATACAGGTGCTGGTCATAAAATTAGAATATCATGAAAAAGTTGATTTATTTCAGTAATTACATTCAAAAAGTGAAACTTGTGTATTATACTCATTCATTACACACAAACTGATATATTTCAAGTGTTTATTTCTTTTAATTTGATGATTATAACTGACAACTAATGAAAACCCCAAATTCAGTATCTCAGAAAATGTGAATATAGTGAAAAGTTTCAATACTGAAGACATCTGGCGCCACACTATAATCAGCTAATTAACTCAAAACACCTGCAAAGGCCTTTAAATGGTCTCTCAGTCTAGTTCTGTAGACTACACAATCATGGGGAAGACTGCTGACTTGACAGTTGTCCAAAAGACTACCAGTGAAACCTTACATAAGCAGGGCAAGACGACAAATGTCATTGCAAAAGAGGCTGGCTGTTCACAGAGCTCTGTGTCCAAGCACATTAATAGAGAGGCAAAGGGAAGGAAAAGATGTGGTAGAAAAAAGTGTACAAGCAATAGGGATAACCGCACCCTGGAGAGGATTGTGAAACCAAACTCATTCAAAAATGTGGGGGAGATTCACAAAGACTGGACTGCAGTTGAAGTCAATGCTTCAAGAACCACCACCGCACAGACGTATGCAATACATGGGTTTCAGCGTCGCATTCTGTGGGTCAAACCACTCTTGAACAAGAGACATTGTCAGAAGCGTCTCATCTGGGCAAAAGACATAAAGGACTGGACTGCTGCTGAGTGGTCCAAAGTTATGTTCTCTGATGAAAGTAAATTTTGCATGGGGTTTTCATTAGTTGTCAATTATAATAATCAAATTAAAAGATATAAACGCTTGAAATATATCAGTCTGTGTGTAATGAGTGAGTATAATATACAATAATCACTTTTTGAATGGAATTAATTAAATAAATCAACTCTTTCATGATAAATTCCAGTACGTATGAAATATGTACAAGGCTTTCCAGTATTTTAGCAGAATGAGGTATGAGAGAAGGAAGGGAGAGCCTGCGAAGGTCAGTGCAGAACAAGCAGTAAGATGCCGCTTAACTGTTTTCTTATCTCTTTGAATACTTCTCATATACAACAAACAGGCTTTTTACCATAGAAAACTACTTGGGCATCACTGTGATTCTGAAAATGAGGAATAGGCTACAGAAAATAAGTAAATGAACATTAACTTAATTAGTAATAAGCCAACTTCTCTTTACAGTGTATGATATAGCCATACTGGCTGGACAAACACAAGGAGTTTTTAACATATTTTGCTAAAAAAAAATAATAAGGCTGAGTCATTATTGCAACTATCAACCTTTATCAACCTAACAACTGCACTTGAAAGGCACTAGGCAGAAAGAAGAAAGCAGCAGCAATCTGGGTTTGGTGTATGGAGGAATTAACAAAGACTCTTAGGGTATTTTATATTTAATACTCTTATATTTTTTATAATGTTTATGTAAATTAAATTAAATATAAACATTAATAATAATAATAATAATAATATGTGTAATTTATATACATATGTTCACAATTTCTTTTTTAAACTTGTGGTTCATTGAAAGTTTAAGACTAACATCCCTTTTTATTAAATAATAGGTAAACCTTACACTATTGTGTTCATAATCTGCAAACATATGAAAAAATATTAAACTACCCCATTTCTACTGTGTCTGTCATCATCGATGCTGATGTCACCAGAAACGAAACTTCAAATCACAGGTCTAAAACTTAACGATAGTGTTTGCATATGTTCTTGGAACTACGCTTTTAAGAAACACCTGTGTCGTTTAACCATTTTTCGGACTATGCAAGTTACCAATGTAGTTACCTTGATAGTTCCAGCTATGCTTTGGGAAATGCACGTTAGGTCAGTTGTCAAATGGGAGCTAGAAAAAGCTCTGTGTTTTGGGGGTAGATAAGGTTTTCTTTAATACTTTCCTACTTTTGAAAAAATAAAACTTTCTACTTGTTTGTTCAGCAACTTTGCAACTTTCTACTGCTCATTGATGTACGTACACAACCAGAAGTTGTTGCATGTCAAGAACAATTTTCTCATTTGAACTCTGGACGTTGCCCTTTCACACATAGTTTGTAGCTAGATATATTTGAATGTCAAAAGAAGCTCTGGAAGCCACTTTTAACTGGAAACAAGACAGGGAATTAGTTAAACCATGTGGCATAATGAGGTAGTCATTGCATAGTGCCATAGTGCTGAGAAGGCAGTTGTCCAAATGACCGAATGACTGCCTTTTTAGCAACACACAAGTTGTTCCAGGCAGGAACTAAATGCATTGATTAACATGTCAGTTGGTGAAAAGGAATCAACTGATGTTCTTGATATATACCTTTAATCCATGTTAGTTGATAATGATTTGGGGGCCACCATTCTGTATTCTTAGCACAGAAGAAACTGAAAGAAACTGGAAACATATAAACACTTATTCCATTGCAGCTTGAAAAGCAAATGTAGCTTTGGGGTCTCTCTGCAGTCATAGTGCTCTTAAAAGATGTTCAAAACTTGGTGGTGGTATAGCTGTTGGTTTTATTTTCACGTCTGTCATCATGCAAACAACCTGTAGGATTCTGAATCTTCCTGTAAGTCATACATCAATAAGCTAAACAGTAAATGAAGGAAGGCATGTTGTTCAGTTGTATTTATTACAAACAAACCCTAGGAGATGACTGTGTTGTTGATTGTTGTCAACATGAATTGTTATAAACATATGGAGTACACTGTATAGCAGTTTTTCTCCAAAGACAAAACCTAAACTCAGAGCAAAGCAGGAAAATTGACTGAATGACCATAATTGAAATGTCTGTTGAGACCTGTTGCCTTACATACTTTTTTATTGTGTTTTTTTCATCCTGTCAACAAAAAGGTTTATTTATTAAAAAGGTTTAAACATAACTCAAGGAGAGCCCCTGAAGGCTAACAGTGTGAAATGCTTTTGCAAGTTCCTTCTCTTTTCAGTGTGGTTGTTAAATAGGGGGAAATGCGGGTTTTTAGAAAATCTGAAAACATGCATCAATGTGGGCATGTCAGTTTCTGTCCATTAAATGTACATGTATTAATATAATAACATGGCTTCTGTTTGTGCTCCTGTTTGGGGATTGGTTACATGTTTAAAGCTAATGGTCACTTTATTGTCATTGATGTATGGCAGGAATTAAACTGTGCTGCACTCACGCCTTCCTGAAGTTATGGACTTTACAGGATATGGGGATTTTAATGGAATCAGATGTTTTTGGAAAATTTAAAAAAGGAACTGAAGAGTGGTGAGAAATTTTGGAATGTCAAGGGCATCACTCATGTCTCGTGGACTGCTGCTCACTTGTCAGTGAGTTCTGTGGAGAAATGTGTTTTCAAAAACTGATCGTATGGACAACTTCATTTTTAAAAATTTCCAGATACACTTGGAATGGGCTTCGGATCTCAGCTAATTAAAAAGTCCATGTTCAGATTAGATCTAACTGGCTGTACAGTACATCAGATTCTTCAACCTGCCACTTATAGTTTTCACTATAATAGTCAGTTTTCAAATGTCTTAAAGTAATCATTTTACTTTTCTCAAGCAGGTTCTCTGTGAAATCTGATATTATGATTATTATCTGATCATAATAATGTTAGTGTTCCACAAATGAATCATTCCAAAACTTTCAGGAAAAATCAATTTTGTTCCCTTTGTTTTTCCCAACAGGAAATTAATACAAGATGGATCTAAATCCTACCAAAATCTTTATAAAAAATCCCATGCAAAGAATGATCTAACATGGCAGTGAAGTGTAGGAATGTTCACCACTTGTTCCAGTTTGACAAAAGACCTATTACCACAAAGTGTGACTGAATAATAGATCAGAGTTTTTCAGGAAAACTCAAACTGTTTATCAGCGCAAACCTACAAAGGTATACACAAATGCATAGAAATTATATTCAAGCTATGGATATATTATTTTTATTATTAATATTACGATAAGTTAATGCATAGTGTAATAGGTACATAGTTAACTCTCTGGGACTGAAGATAAGAACCAACCTTTAAGATGTGTAGAACAGACCAAGGTGGTTGGGTTTATTTTACTGTCATTAATATGAGATAAATGTAAAAACAAGCTTATTAACTGACGTTCTGCTGTATTTTCTGTCTTTCATAACAAAACAGTACAATGTAAATGTAAAATGTATATAACTGGAAAATATTCAAACCAAACTTTCAATCTACTTATTCCGAGATATTTTCAAGCTGTGTTCCATTTTTATTAGTTATGATTTTGCAAGTTTTCTTAATCAGGGTCTAAACTACATTTTAAACACTGAATATAATTGATGGCGGAATCATTGGGCCAAGTCAGGAACACACCCTGGAGGGGGCGCTAGTCCTTCACAGGGCTGTGTGACTGCGACACTACATGCTGCGCCACTGTGCCACCCATAGTTGTACCTAGTTGTAGTGGGTTAGTGTATACATTCAAAATACATTTTGCTGAAAATAAGGATAAATGCCTGTTTAAGGTATTGGCTTTAATTTTTCCATTTTAATTAATTAATAATTAATTTATCCAATATATTTGTCATCAAGTGATTTTTCTTTTTTTCTGAAACTATTCTCTAAATGTTTTCAAATGCTATGCTATACTATAAGAATAAAGCCTCATTTCCCTTTTGTGTAAACAGTTAAAGCCAGTGTTTAAAATGCAATTTAGACCATAATTAGACCAAATTTTCAAATATATGGAGCTTAGCTTTATAGTTTTTGCTTGATTTTTTTTCCCCCAAAGTAAAGTATGGCATTACCAGATAGGTCAGTGTTTACATTGAATGACCCTTCTCTATTTTCTTTCCGTTGCTATTAGTTATTGAGCATCTCTAAAGTTTATGATAAAGTACATTGTAATAAAGTATGTTCAAAGAAAATCATCATACCAAGAAAGAAAACGAAACAGCTTTATGGTCTATGCTTGGTTTGGAATGACATAACCCCCTCATTTAAACATTATCAGAAATAACATGGGTCTGTATTAATGTGAGTAGAATGTGAGGGCAAAGATAAAAGCTGCTCTACCAGAGCAACCCTCCTTCAACTGGGGTTAAATAAATAGTTCAAAAGATACATTAATACTCATATTCACTTAGTGTCAGGTCAAGGTAAGATAGTATAAGAATGTAAAGACAGAAATGAAAAGCATCCTGAGTGCGTATTGTAGATGTAATGTAATACCAAACGCTGTACTGTCCAACAATTATTCCAACTGTATTCAAAAATGCCAGTGTTTTGTGTGCAATGTTCCAAATAAGTTTTGAAGTTTCAAAGAATTTGAACAGGTAATTTTCCTAGTATTTTGAAATACATTTCAATACAAAGTCGCTGTCAAACTGTGAGCAAGCCATGATAAGCCAAGCAAAAACAAAGGGATATCTGTACTGCACAGGGATATTCTGCATTATGCCACATTTACAATTGCTGTTTAAATTTGAACTTGCTGATCAGGCTTTGAGCAGCTTTAAAATACCATGCGAACAGTATATGGCCAATAGTTTTTTGACACCTGCTCATCCAACATTTCTTCTAAAATAAAGGGGATTAACAGGGAGCTTCAGGGAAGGCTTTAAAGATATAGATTGTGAAACCATTTCTGTGAGGATTTGACTGCATTCAGCCACATAAACATCAGTGTGATCAGATTGATGTCGGATGATTAACCCCTTCCTAAAGGTACGGGATGGCATGTCTTAACTCTAAAGAACACAATGTTCATTTTTAAAGCCCAGTCCTGAGGGTGGAATTTATACCTAATAATGTATTAGCATTGGGGCTGGTGATCTAAAACTCATGTGGCTGCTACAGAGTAACAGTCAAAGTTTTTCTATTGATATTACGCTATGCATGTGCCACCTAAATAATTAATTATTGTAATCTATAAGGAGTGTCTCCAAACCTTTGCACATACAGTGTAGTGCAGTGGTTCTCAAACTGTGGTAAGTGTACCACTGATGGTATGTCAGATGAAAAATTAAAATTTACTACATTCACTGAAAAAAGCAATTACTGCAGTAGTGAAAATCTAAAGTTTTCCTGTGAAAATCAGTTTTTTTATAAGTGAAGTTATGCTAATAACATAATTTTGGGAGTAGGACCACGCCCGAACTCCTCATCTCAGCCATATATTTTCCCTGCAAATTCACGTCATTTCTGTGACAGACAAACTCGCCTCATTTAGTTCCGGAGACGGATCTTGACTCGACTGCTTCACGACGTCAGCTTGCTCCTCCGCGCTGAGTCATTCCTGCTGATCCCCATATTCGGAGCCGTGTTCGGCCTTTATCAAGCCCACTGAGCCTCCTGTTTTAAACTCACTCCTGCTAAACAGCTATGGGACTGCCTGTATCTGAAGTAAAGTACGGCCGTTGTCATGCCTGCAACCGCTTCAACTGTTCTATGCTCTGCTGTCTTACCCGCTCCGGATCGGTGCTCTGTTGTCCTGCTTCTCCTCCCGCTGCATTCGGCCTCCCGAGTGACCCCCCGCATATCTCGCCGACGCTGGCGAAAGGCTTCGAGCCTCCCCTTATCTTCATCTTCTGCTACGCTGCTAAGGGACTGCCTCGTGTTTTGGGGAACGCGAATCTACCTTCGTCACGGCTGCGGCTCCACATCTACGAGCTCTACAGCGCCTCGAGACTCCCATTTCCTCCTCTCCGGCAGAACGACCTCGGCGTTCCAGCAACGTGCTCCGAAACAATGGCGTCGCTCACTCAGCTAAAGAGAGAGAAACTCGTCTGCCGGTGTAAGGATCCCCTGCGCAGAAATGCGATGACATCACAACCGTCTATCTCCGACGCCCCCTGCTGGAGTATCCTTCATCTTCCCGTTACCCTTTCTGGTCGTGTCTAAGCTGGAGACATTAGCCTCAATGTCTTATAGTCTGTGCTGTCTCACAGGTCGGTGCCTTTAGAGGGCTGTTTTGATAATAATATAATTATCTGAGCTGAATTGGATAATGGCTGAGAATCTGCATTATTTATGCACATCTCCCATGCAGTAGTTTACCTACATTGCTTGCCAAACTGGTCCTATCTGAAATGTTGGAAGAAAAAAAAAAAAAAAAAAAGAGCAAAGCAGGCAGCATGTTTAAGCTTCCATTCCAAACTGGCTCCTCTTTCCATCTGAACACTACCTTGATTGACAGCATCGCACCCATTTAGACAGCCCTCCGAGTTCATTTCGTTCTCTCTTATCCTCTCTACGCATCATCCCACCCCTCCCTTTATCATCCCACCCCTCCCCCTTTTTCTTCATCTACACCTGTCTCTACGCATCATCCCACCCCTCCCTTTATCATCCCACCCCTCCCCCTTTTTCTTTCTCTACATCTGTCTCTACGCATCATCCCACCCCTCCCTTTATCATCCCACCCCTCCCCTTTTTCTTTCTCTACATCTGTCTCTATGCACCATCCGACCCCTCCCTTTATCATCCCACCCCTCCCCTTTTTTCTTTCTCTACATCTGTCTCTATGCATCATCCCTCCCCTCCCTTCATCATCCCACCTCTTCTTATAGGAGCTGCGGCGGGCCTGTCTCCTGTCCAGCGCTCTGGGCACTCGATGCGTTCTTCTCACTGCATGGCTTCCTCATTGCTGATTCATTTTCTTTCCACCCTCTTCCCCTGCTGCTGCTCTATGCCTCATACTTTCCAGCTCACACCCCCTCTATAGGTTGCTGTTGCGGGCCTGCCTCCTGCCTGGCGTTCTGGGCATTCTATGCAGTTTCCTTGTTGCACAGCTTCCTCACCCTAGATTCGCTCCCATCCGATCGTCTCATTCTCCCAGCCTCTACATCAGCAGCTTGCATACTTCATGGATGCTCATCCCAACCTCTTTAATTTGCGGCCACACCATACCCCGCCTCTAACATTACAATTCTCATTTTTCTATTTAGGTGCTGCTGCAGACCCTCATCCTGACTCCTCTGCTGATGTGCTTCTCCCAACCTCTGGCTTCCAGTTTATACTCTCTTTTCAGATGCTGCTGTGGACTATCGTACCAGACCCTCCTCTGTGCTGCCTTGCTGCTCACACTCTACAGCTTCTAACTCCTGCTCTGTTTTCAGGTGCTTCGGTGGACCTTCATCCCCCACTTCTTACTGCTGCACTACTCAGAGTCCCTGACTTTCCAGCTCATCGTCTTCCCGGGTGCCGTTACAGGCCATGTCCTAATCCTCTGCTTTGCATCTGTCCCGCACCCCGCCTCTTCCTTTACAGTACACTCTCTCTCCTGATGTGGACCTTCATCCTAATCCCCTTCCCCTCGTGGTTTCACTGCATCCTGCCTCTTCCTTTACAGCCCTCCTCTCTCATGCCACAGACCTTCGTCCCGACCCCATCGCTTTGCGGCCGCACCGTTCCAGCTTATGCTCTCTCCCCAGGTTACCTTGGACCGACACTTGATGCCACCTAGGGCACCTGTTATTTCAACACCCTCTAGGCATCTTCGTTATCTTGTAGTCAACTTTCTACATTGCCACCTAGCTTGAGCACCTCGGCACTTTTTGGATTTTCCTCTTCCAGAGTTTTCCTCTTCCCGTGTGACAAAATGCCTTCTTTCTATCTCGCTTTCCTGCGGTGCTGACCTTTTTGGGCTTCTTAACTGGCCTCATCTGTCATCCCTCTAGATCACCATTTCGTTCTTGATTCTCGCTATGCCATTGGAAAGGCACCACCAGGGCACACCTGCCAACGAAGAATATCTCGCTTTATTAACACTGCCCCCCATAGTACTTGACTTCAAGGCTGCTACTAATCCACTTTCCAACCATTATTGCCAGCCTCAGACCCCTCACTATTACCCACCATCAATTATACTGAAGTAGAAATTGGACTTAGCAACACTCTGTCCAGTGCATGGTGGCCTAGATAAATGTCACTGTTATTGTTACACCGTATCAAAATGACATTTAGCTGGTGATACGTTAAAATTCTATTATTAGTTGATCAATTTGATTTTTGCCAATGCGATGATCTTGTCCATCTTAAGACCAACTCTGACTCTATATCACTTTTCGCAATCATCACCCCTTTACCACTGCGGCATCTGAATACTCGAATTACCAGTCACACTAGAATTTCCGTTATCATAATCAACAAAGGACATTCAACTTACTCATGCTATTTTTCTACCGTCTCACATGACACTCAGTCATACACCAGTTTATTAAAGGTAGTTCATTCAAAGACTCACTAACCCCTTCATTTCACCTAAACACAATCAGGACACCAATCAAACCCTTGACCAGAGTACCTGAACCTATCCATTCTGTAGCACTTAATGACCAGCATTCCTGTAAATTTTTGGGGGTCCGGCTTCATACGCATTCATAAGCTGCCCTGAACTCTTCCCCAAAAGACTTCTGAGTTTGCCTCCCCGTTTCAGCCTCTGCGGGCGTGGTCCGTACTAGCAAAGTGAAGTTATGCTAATAACATAATTTTGGGAGTAGGACCACGCCCGAACTCCTCCTCTCAGCCCTATATATACCCTGCAAATTCACGTCATTTCTGCGACAGACAAACTCGCCTCATTTAGTTCCGGAGATGGATCTTGACTCGACTGCTTCACGACGTCAGCTTGCTCCTCCGCGCCGAGTCATTCCTGCTGATCCCCATATTCGGAGCCGTGTTCGGCCTTTATCAAGCCCACTGAGCCTCCTGTTTTAAACTCGCTCCCACCTCCACCCCATCTCCACCCTTTTCTCATATTACTTTATCCAACGAGGGGGTCCGGCTTCATACGCATTCATAAGCCGCCCTGAACTCTTCCCCAAAAGACTTCTGAGTTTGCCTCCCCGTTTCAGCCTCTGCGGGCGTGGTCCATACTAGCAAAATACTGTTTAAATAAAATTAATGTTTTTTTATTAAAAATACAGTGTGGGCAAATATCAACTTTATAAATCTCAAGCTGTGTGCTGCCACAATAAAAAAAGAAAAAAAATACCACCACACCAGTTTCCAAATCCCAAAATATGTCTTGTGGATTGCAAAAGCAGGTGAGCCATACAGAATTTGTAAATGTTTTGTTTGCCACTTGCCAAAGAGAAGATACAACTAAGATCCTGTATTGTAACAAAATGGATGCTGAGATCTGCATTTAATGCTCACTGAAATGGTCTCCTCCACTGCATGGCTAGGCTCAGCCCTTTCACTAAGGTATGACTCATTTCACTTTGTTAATGAGTCATACATGGTCTAAAAAGTTTGAGAACCACTGTAGTGTTATGAAAGAGAAAGCACATTGTCTGAAGGCACTGCTTACAAAAATATGAATAAGTGGACACTAATAAAGGAACACTGCTCTCATAAAACATTCACAATTCCTAACTCAATGCATTTTTGTTTCTAGCATCAAACACAGCACAGTGTGGATCACAAAGAGGCTAAAGCTAGCTCTGTGTAGCTAATTTGTTTCACTTAAAAACATGCATAAAATATTGAGGTGCCATCTCAGCAGTATTCAAATTAAATGCAGATATACCCAATATATGTCAATATGAAGTGACCAAGCTGATTTAAACTTTTGCTTATTTCACATATTTGAGTTCAGGCTAGCTATTAGCTATGCGTTATGCTAATATTAAACACTCTGTGGAAGTTTTTTTTTTTCATAAGAAAATTACAAGAGACAATAATAGCTGTAAGAAAGGAAGCAAATATTCCACCTAAATTGAACATGAAGAAACTTTCTTCGATCTTGAATCGCAGTCTTTAATTTACAGGCTTCAAAACACATGTATATTTTATTATTATCCTAACATTTTGTTTAGTCGTTTGTTTCATATAGTTTGGTATTTAATGAAAATAGTCCGTTATTTTACTTCAGCCTACAAACATGAATCTAATTCACAGCTGAAAGCTTGCTATTTATATTTATTGATGTGTTCTAAATTTGATTTAAAGTAATCAGTTGTTTAGCCTAGTTATCTCTGTCTGAATCTCCAACCTGTGTCGTAAAAAGCTGAACTGAAATCTGTTCCTCAGCTCTCTGTGGCTACACAAGAACCCGCTCATTTTCTTCAAACGTCAGCCAAAAATTTTATTCTGTGCTTAGTCTTTTCAAAGCTTCCTTAAAACCATCTTTCTGTGTAAAGAAATGGGGTAAAATTGTGAAATCAGTGGCAAGTTTAACTGTTTAAATCTTAGCTCATGTAAATCTGAGGTATGATTGTTATAAATTAATATAGCATCCATTTTTGAGCAATTGCCATTCCCTACTGGTTTAGGACCAAAATAATTTGTTTAGTTAAACCCAAACATCTGGAAATGAACAGGAATCCAGTAGAATTTTCAAGAATTGTTTTCAAGTCAACAAATCAACTAAAGATAATGCATCTGATTACTACATAAGGAATTCATAAGGAATTTCAGCATAACAAAACAATATTCAGACTAACAGAACTTTGCCATGGAAATGATTAAAATCAACCATCCACTTGTAGTGAAATAAGTTGCTGCTAGTGCTGTTCAGAAAAGATTAAGTACACATTGATTTCAACTACTGTGCATACAGGAATATGCCGTTTGCTATTTTGCATGCTTGTGTTGAATCGTTTGGACAGTACAAACATTGGTATTATGCCTACATTTCACTTAGCAGCATCGACACAGTGCAAATCCACATGGTTCAGTGGTGAATGTATATATCTTCCGACCAGTTAGCAGCACCTCCACGTCTGTCTCTATCCCTGTTTCTGTCTCGATCTCGGCCCTGGTAGTGGTAGTGGTTGTGAGGGACAGTGTAGTGCTGTTCATGGTGAGAACGGATTGGCTGTTCATGGTGGGAATGTTTTGGCTGTTCGTGGTGGGAACGTACTGGCTGTTCATGGTGGGAGTGCACTGACTGTTCATGGTGGGAATGCATTGGCTGTTCGTGGTGGGAACGTACCGGTTGTTTGTGGTGGGAACGTACTGGCTGTTCGTGGTGGGAATGCATTGGCTGTTCATGGTGGGAGTGCATTGGCTGTTCATGGTGGGAACGCACTTGTTGTTCGTGGTGGGAATGTACTGGCTGTTCATGGTGGGAGCGTAATGGTTGTTCATGGTGGGAATGCATTGGCTGTTCGTGGTGGGAGCGTACTGGTTGTTTGTGGTGGGAATGCATTGGCTGTTCATGGTGGGAGCGTACTGGCTGTTCATGGTGGTGGGATCGTATGTGTCTCTGGTGCCTGTGCTGCCTGTTGCGCTCATTGTGCTTCAGCTCATAGTCCTGGTCTTCCTGGAGGTCCGTAGTCCCCCGGCGATGGTGGTGGTGATGGTGATGGTGATGGTGGTGATTGTGGTGCTGGTGGTTGTGGTCTCTGTGGGCTGAGGTCCTGTTGTGGTACACCTCACTTTGGTCCAGTTCTTCCTCATCCATCAGCAGGTGGTGGGTCCGAGGCTCAGGGTAGGCCAAGTCTTTGCTGGGCATCAGCTCTATATCACCCGGCTGTATGTGGGCCGGGTGGTGATTGTGGTGCTCTGCGCGAGTCACACTGTTCCGGTGGTGGTGCTGATGATGGTGGTGGTGGTGATGATGGTGGCTGTGTTGTGGTCTCTTCGGCTCACTCCTCAGGAGCCTCTCCTCCTCTTCTGCCTCTTCATCCCTTGCCTCCTCCTCCTCGTCCTCCCAAGGGTCCTCAACCTGAGGCTCCAGCTCCCGTTGGTTTTCCTGAGATCCTTTCCTCTTGGTGGCTGCTGTCCTCTTGCCTTTTGTTTCATCCTGACATCATGGATTAGAAACATAAAGTTAGTCATGAAATGTAATAATCACTACTCGCTAGACTTAATATACTTTGCAGTAGGGTGAGTGTATTGTGCATACTCCCAGAACTGTAGATACCTGCCTGTCCAAAAGTATAATTCAGTATAGTTGATGATGATTTACACAGACACTCATCTGAGTTAATATAAATGCACAGTCCACCAGTTTTCAGTTTAAATCCAAACTTAGCAGCATTTTAACCAGTGCTGCCATTGCATTTGAGTGTGAGAGAATGTCCACAGAAGGCCAGCACTCTCACAATCAAAGAATGAGAAGTAAAATTGCTGGAGGACGACAAATGAGTCATGGTATAGGGGTCTGTAGGGCAGTGAGCGGGACTGTGAATACCATTCAGCTGCTTGAAATAGCAGATTGTACTCTGTGCCTTCTGACAGAATTAAATATTATTTCTGCTGAGTATCAAGGAACAATTGTGTATCAAGGCAAAGCTATGACAGGATCTCCAGTTTTCAGGTTTGGGTCTCTGGTGTTGGGTCTTCCCAATCCATTTTATTTATTTATTTATTTATTTATTTTTTTGGTGTGGGCAACAGTTGTCTGGTTCCAGAGTGGAACAATAATGTAAACAGATGGAAAGATGGGAAAGATTTACCTCACACACAGCGCCTCTCCTTGTGCTGGAGAGAGTCTCACAGCATTAAGAAGCACATATGCATTGCCCATTGCCTGTTTGCATTAGGTGGGTAAAGGGACTTACTGTGTTGCATAATAAGGGCAGTTATCTTTTGTTAGACACATTAGAATTTTAATCATATATAGAATTTTTCATTTTAATCATATATAGAATTTTTAATCATAATTCAATCATGGACACATTTAGCACATTTGACTTCAATGCATTTTTGTGCTCTTTTGACCAAATCTGTGAGAGTTATTCATGCACAGATCATTTATAACCTCCAGTAACAGTCTTACTTCACTTGTGTTTTCTTCTGGGTGTAATTTGTCCATAACAAGCTATAATCAGCAAATTAACTAAAAATGTATTGAAAACAGGTATAAAGTGTTTAATGACGACAAGCCTGGAATCAAAATTTCACTAAGCACTTTGTAAATAAGTGGTTCAGAAATGTCCAAAAATTGTTTTCAAGACAAAATAAAAGAATGCAGATGTAAATAGATGGACTTTAGGTTGAAAGTGCTGGAAATCCCTTAATTAAGGTGTCAATTTTCCTGGACATGACTTCAGACCCCATGATTTTTTGGGATGCATTACTGAAATGGGGGCGGCACGGTGGTGCAGAAGATAGTGTTGCAGTCAAACAGCTCCAGGGACCTGGAGGTTGTAGTTCGAATCCTGCTCCGGGTGACTGCATGTGAGGAGTGTGGTGTGTTCTCCCTGTGTCTGTGTGGGTTTCCTCCGGGTGCTCCCATTTCCTCCCACGGTCCAAAAACACACATTGGTAGGTGGATTGGTGACTCAAAAGTTTCCATAGATGTGAATGTGTGAGGGTGTGTTCTGCTTCAAACTTAAAGGAACACTAGGTAAGGTCAGTGAAGCAATAATTTGGAAGCTGTAATGTTAAGGTTAAAATATTGTGTTCTTTAAATAGATTTTTAAGAGTATATTACTGGGAAAAAATCAAAGACCACATCTATTTAGCTTTGAGTCAAAACCACCTTTAAGTACCTTAAGTACAAATAGTTTATTATTTAGTAGATATTTCTGGTTAGATATGTAATATTCCACTTTTGTTACGTTAAAGCCCAGCTCTAAATCTGAAGCTCAAACATACTAGGGAGCATGGGCGACATCTGGATGGAGGGGGCAAGGGGGCAGGTGCATTTGCCACCTACACCAACCCCCACTGAGGTTCTTTCATTAAAGCAGTTTATTTTTGGATTGTGGGACATTTGTTACAGCCATAAAACAATTCCCATCACAGAGCAACACATCTCTATGACACAAGGGGGCAGCAAAATAGTAACAACAGACTGGCTGTGCTTGTTTTGTTTTCTTTTTTAGAAATTAGTTTTACGGTAAAAGGCGCATTGGTGGGTGAATAGAAATGGTGCCCATCCTAGTGCACCATTGAGTGCTAAATGTCTCCACATCAGACAAACAGCACTGTCTGTATCTTTAAGTGACAGAAGAAAAGCTCCACTTTGGCAATTATCCACTTGTGTGTCCATCACTCCACTGTGAGAATACATTTCATCTGACAAAGAAGCTGCTAATGTTCTCAAAAAAACATAGACTGTTATATATATATATATATATATATATATATATATATATGCATGCAGGACATGCAATCAGCTTCTAAAACTACAGTGCTGAAAAATGCTCCTGCAGTTTTCTTTTGTGAAACCAGGGCAGAAAAGCTACAGCTGAGACAGAGGTTAATGAACTAACTTGTCTTTGGGGAAAAATGGAGGCTAAAAGTAGTGTGGGCAAATGAAAGAATGTAGAAACTATTTGGTTGTAGCTTCTGTGAAATTTTATGTTAAATGTGTTTTCATCTTTCCATCTCATTTAAAATGTAATGCATTAATGATGGTCTCTGACTTTTACACAGTGATATTTGTGGCATCTGTGCTAGAGATTCCCAACTCTGTCTCTCTACTGTTGCTGCTCATGAATATTTGTGTGTACCTTAGGAGGTGTGGGGCAGGTGGGGAGTGTGTTTTCTGCTAGTTTCTCTACAAGGGGGTTGGCTGGCTCCATTTCTGGCGGATGAGTGGCTCTCCAATAAGCCTCCAGGTACTCGGCTATGTGCTCACAGGCATCTGAAAGCTGGTTCTCATCTAAGATGACATCAAATATCTCCTAAAAGATAAAGTAGCAATGAGTGAGCGAGAGTGGTTATTATCCCATCATTTTTCTTCCAGTTATGAAGTAATATTTTCATTCTACTGACACATACTGGCCTGAAAGTCTCAGCTTCTAAACTAAATGTAGCTGCCCTGCAAAACTGGTTTATTCAGTAACTACAAAGGAATTTGATTCTTGATCTCATGAGTTACACTTCATAGAATAAAGTCACTGTTATAAACATAGATGCAACTTTCTGGTGGTAAAAGGTACTTATTGCTCATTTCACCAAAGCAGCACTGAGAATCTATATCACTGTCTGTCTCCAAGGTCCCAGGAGGATCTTTGCAACAAGAAGCAATTAAAAAATACCAGTCTCTTGATCATTAGGTAAATCAGTCCCTGATTAAGGCCTTAAGCATAATTGAAATGAAAGGACAAGCAAGGAAACAAGGGCATCTTTAAAAGGGAGGACACCCAGGTGGACCTTTATGCAAGCAAATATAGGTTTTGACTTGATTTCTCAAGAAATTTCAAAAACGTAGAATCTTACATTGGGACACTGGGCGAGTTTATCTGCAGCCACCATCTGAACATTGAGGTGTTTGGTCTGAGATTTTCCCCTGGTCTTTATCAACCTGGTGAGAACCTGGAGCAAAAAAGTAAAGCATGGTGAGTGTGAGCAGGAATGACGTTGTAAGATTAATTAAGATTAATTCCCCTGTAAAATCAATAATATCTACATTTCATAGTTAACTATCAGTTAAATGAGGAAGATGAAGAGGAGGACTATCCTGGAAGCACCCTGGCAGTTTTCCTGACCCCAGTACTGAGATCAGAACCACACAGACACCTACCACTTACAAAGGTTTTCTCAATCAAACTAAAATCAGCTGTGGTTTGAGCACACACTTCCGATTAGTATCTCATACATATTGGAAATCATTTGTCAGACATGTGTTGTAATTACTTGGGTCTGCCCTAATGTTTTGCCTTTTGTGGTGTTGTAAATGTCTCGGCGCACTGTGAATACACTCCAGTAACATTGTGTATTTCATTGTTGAGCACAAACTCGAATTATTTATTAAGCAAATCCTCATTAGGCTAATAATCACATTTTTGCTGTTCTCTACGAACAGTGTGTTTTCTGCATTTATCACACATCATGTTACCACTCCTATAGGTCAGAGATCTAAACAGGGATTGAATTATTCTACATTCCATTCTAATAGTGCTGTATTACTGAACTGCTGTGAGCTCAAACCTTGGGGGATGAGATCTTGATGTAGACGAGGATGGGGGAGAGCGAGGTCTTGCTGAGCTGGAGCGGGTGGTTTATTGTGTCTGCATCTAGCACCACCAGCTGCAGACTTCGGGCCAGCTCAAAGATCCTCTCAACCTCGCCTTGAATCTGAGCTGCAGAGACATGGAGAGAAACTTCAATAAACCAGAACCTTAGAGAATCAGCACTTACTTCATCTCAATGTTTGATAATCGTGATTTTTAAACCAGTGCCTATCTGCCACATTTGTAACATACTGCTGATTACTACTTAAAGTTTGTTTGTTTTTTCACATTATAAAACATAATTCAGAAACCACTCTATTTCTCTATTTTCCATTCCAAAATTTTATATGTAAAGTATGTAAAACAATTATTCCATTATTTTATCTGAATTTTAAAGGAATGTCTACAGTTGAGGGACACTATTGTCTGTGGTTTGTTTACGTTAAGAAGCTCCTAAATGTTTGAGGGAAAAAAAATTGTGAATTACCACAGAAACTCATATGTAAGTTGAGTTGTTTAGTTTTCTACTTTCGTGTTTACTTTCATATTGTTAGTGTGCCCTCAAATTAAGAGTTAGTTCCATCCACAGCAAATTAACACAATATTACAGATTTATGGAGCAGGAATAGAGCAATATCCTCATCTCTATTCATGCTTTTTAACATTTGCGGTTCTCTTCATTGTCAAAAATTCTCCAGAATGCTGCCTTTCTGCCCATGAGCAGAGAGATGAAGCCTAGCCTAGTCAGGACTGAGATACTTTTTTTTATTTTTATTTTTATTTTTTATTTTTTTTTTACCTATTTACTGACACCCGGGCTCTATAAACACATTAGACTGGTTTCAAGCACCAACAGACTGGAGAGAAGCAAATAATGAGGAATATCCTCAAATTTTTATAAAAATGTTGACACTAAAAGTACTTTTATTTTTATTTTTTTATTAAATTCATGAAAGCTGCCTTCAAGGCATCATCGCTTTCCATTTATTACAGTGTCCATTCTATTTGAGGAGCAAGAGAACATCAGCAGTTTTGATTTACAATTTTTCCTTTCATTATTATTTTGTTTATTTTTTCACTGTAAAGGGTAATTGTTCCACATCCTTTCACAGTGTTTATTCAGTGTCGATTTCTGATCTGAATCAAATTGAAGCTTGATTTTCTTTTATCTACTGGATTGTCACTAGATTGTTCTCCCTGTGTCTGCGTGAGTTTCCTCCGGGTGACTGTCTGTGACGAGTGTGGTGTGTTCTCCCTGTGTCTGCGTGGGTTTCCTCCGGGTGACTGTCTGTGAGGAGTGTGGTGTGTTCTCCCTGTGTCCATGTGGGTTTCCTCCGGGTGCTCCGGTGTCCTCCCACAGTTCAAAAAACACACATTGGTGTCCTTAAGTGTAAGTGTGTGAGTGTGTGTCACCCTGCGCCCCCTCCAGGGTGTGTAAGCAGGCTGGGTAAGCGCTTACAGACAGTCAATGAATGAATGTATGAATGAATAATTAACTATTACAGCCATTGGTTTCAGAATAAATGATGGATGACCAGGTGTCCACAAATATTTGGCCACTAAGATGTGATCGAAATATGCTGAATTTGATCATAGAGCCCTGCAGCTCCAGTAATCAGAAAATGTAAAAAAAAAATCCTAGCCTTTGATCAACACAAAAAGGCACAGGTCTGCTGTATAATTTAATGAATTATTTTTTTTATTTACTTTTTTACTATTTTACTGCAAGCCAGATCCTATACACCCCACAGTGAGTATTTATCAGGACTCTAGCACTTCTAACAGTGCTACCTCTAATGGAATGTAATTACGGCTAGTTGTTCAATACTGAAACCAAGAGGAAACCGGTACTGGGAGTGATACGTACCCGCAGCATCTGAAGCAAAAGAGACAAAGTGTGGAACAGAGCGGAGAGAAGTAATCAATCCTCTCAGCATTGTGTACAGTAGCTAACAACACATTCTCCGTATTCCCACATGGAAAAGACCATCCACTTGTACCACAGCACAGTACGGACACTTCACTGGTGTGTGTTTGTTGGTTTTGGGGCAGGACAAGGTTTCCCTGTAAGTGGGACTCCATAAACAACAGTGTTAATTACAGTGGTGTGAAAAAGCCCCATTTTTTTGCATGTTTGTCTCTTTTAAATGCTTCAGATCATCAAACAAATTTAAATATTAGTCAAAGACAACACAAATAAACACAAAATGCAGTTTTTAAATGAAGGTTTTTATTATTAAGGGAGAAAAAAAAATCCAAACCTACATGGCCCTGTGTGAAAAAGTGTTTGTCCCAGAGTTAAAACAAAACTGTGGTTTATCACCTGAGTTCAATTTCTCTAGCCACACCCAGGCCTGATTACTGCCACAGCTGTTCTCAGTCAAAGAATCACTTAAATAGGACCTGCCTTACAAAGTGAAATAGACCAAAAGATCCGCAAAAGCTAGACGTCATGCCAAGAGCCAAAGAAATTCAGGAACAAATGAGAAGGAAAGTAGCTGTGATCTATCAGTCTGGGCAATAATGGCCTGAATGGCAGAGAGCCAAGATAAAAACCATTGCAACCACTGAAAAGAACATAAGACTCATCTCAATTTTGCCCGAAAACATCTTGATGATCCCCTAGACTTTTGTGAATATACTCTGTGACTGACGAGACAAAAGTTGAACTATCTGGAAGGTGTGTGTCCCTGGCGTCAAAGTAAAACCACATTTCAGAAAAAGAACATCATACCTACAGTAAAACGTGGTGGTGGTAGTGTGAAGGTTTGGGGCTGTTTTGCTGCTTCAGGACCTGGAAGACCTGCTGTGATAAAGGGAACCATGAATTCTGGTGTCTACCAAAAAATCCTGAAGGAGGATGTCTGGCTGTCTGTTCGTGACCTCAAGTGGAAACGAACTTGGGTTCTGCAGCAGGACAATGATCCAAAACACACCAGCAAATCCACCACTGAACGGCTGAAGAAAAACAAAGTGAGGACTTTGGAGCGGTCTAGTCAAAATCCTGACCTGAATCCTATTGAGATGCTGTGGCATGACCTTAAAAGGTGGTTCTTGCTCAAAAACCCTCCAATGTGGCTGAATTACAACCATCCTACAAAGAAGAGTGGGGCACAATTCCTAATGTTTAAATTTGTTTGATGATCTGAAACATTTAAGAGTGACAAACATGCAAAAAAAAAAAACAAATCATGAAGGGGGCAAACACTTTTTCACACCACTGTACGTCTGTACGCTAACCACAGGACACCTGGGGCCATATGTATGAAAGTTCCTTCATGTTCTCTCTAAAATGACCTGAACACGAATTTCTGATTTCCTCTGAGTCAGTGTTTTTCCACCTGATTTATGGGGGGGAAGACCCATTCAGAAAAATCTGAAACAAAAGTCTGAGGAGAGTGGTGGAATAAAAATAATACCTTACTATCATAATTACATTACAAACTATTTCTCCATAACTGCACTTACACACTACTGCTCAGTAATTCTGCCTCTGATTATGAACACAGAACCTCTGGAGTATGCAGAGGAGTGCATTCTGTCCCATGTTGGGTTCAGATTCATAAATACAGGGTTTTATTTGTGTAAAAACAAAACACTAATTCCATCATACACTCAAAAGGTAGGGTAGCGGTACATTACTGGTCACAAAACGTACAAACTGTGTAAATGTACCTTTAAAGGTACAACAGCGGTGTTAAAGTCTAGTTATGTTCCTTAAAGGTACATTACATTCTCTTCTCCAATAGTAAGATTTCATTATAGATTTGTGTGATATATAACTATATAACATAAGTCCTGGAGATGTAACAGGGTGTATGACATCAACACAAATTTAAAATCTACATTTAATATAGAACAAGGTACTATTGTGTTCTCTAATTAAAGGCACTCAAATGTAACATTGAGGGACCACCACAGTGCCAGCAAATGGTACCACAACAGTGATACATTTTCTGACAGTGTACAAGAAACTTTTATTCAAAGTGACTTCCTGTATTAATTCTGTCACAGATTTGGGCGAATGCAGAATTAGCGAGTTTGACCCCAGAGTTTAGTGAGTACCCACCCAATCAACAAATGCTCAGAATCATTTTGATGTGTTCACTCCTTTTTGAGTTTGAGATGAAATATATGAGCATTACCAAGACTGGAGCGAGTGTTGGAGCAATCCATTATGGCGTGTTTACTGGGGTTGTTCAGGATCGACCGCTTAGCGAGAGCGATGTCTGCCGTCATCCGGGTGATCGTTATTCTGGCAGAAAAATATCAAGAAAAACAGACGTTAAATATTCCGTGAGGGAATCAGTTTATTGCTGTGTAAAAATAATCAGACTGTCAGAAAATAAATACTAAATGTAATTTGTAAGAATAATTCAAATTGAAGCTTTTTTAGACAACATTTTAGCCCTTTTCCATTCACAGTCCAATTTACAATTTTTTCCTTCATTAAATTCTTTTGTTATTCTTTATAAATAAGATTAGGAAATAATTTTAATCCAGCACATTGTCAACATTTTTATGATAATCATTTTATATCAGGCTTATACTCATTAATATATCTCTCATAGTTGTTGGTAATATTTGTATTAGTGTGTTTTCCAGATTAAAAGTCTCTGTGAATGTAAAATCTGAGTGAGGAGATTATAAGTGAGTTATATCCTGTACAGGACAGTAATCTGAGTGGGCCGATGGTGGACCAGCAGTGGTCTACAGTCAGTGGTGTGCCGGCCTTTTTGTCCCAATGGACCGATATATGCTCGTGGTCTGTTGCTTACCTCCCTTCAAATCTGTGTTTTAAATAATCAAAAAGAGCCTTCTGCATCATGTCTGTAACCTGTAAAAATGAAAGAAAGGGAGAGAACTGGAGGAGGGGCGAGGGAAACTTTAATCGCCATATAATCCGTACATAAGCACGGTTAAATCCTCAGGAAGGCAGACTGTGAAGTGGGAGCTGTACACTAGAGGGCGCACTAAATTCTGTGTATGAACTGTCTCCCACACAAGGCTGGACAATTGGCTCTTAAAGCCCATCTGTGTGATATGGATGAAACACTACATCTGCGATTTATAGCCACTGTCTGTATTTTACATCTATATTATACCCCAAAATAGAACTGAAACATTGTATATCTTGCATTCACAACCTCCAAGTGTGCTATCCTCAAATCACAAGAGTTGCAGTTTCACTTCAGTCCACATCTTCAGAAACTTTGAGAAGTGAAGCTCCGTAAAATCACTTTCATAAGTATTTTGACTACTTTCTGGTGGAAGTTCACGACCTGTGTGTATAGGTCGTGAACTTTCACCAGAAAGTAGTCAAAATATTTATGAAAGTGATTATTTTGGGCAACTCACGTGAGATAAAGAACACATTTCTTTGCAGACGCACAATGAAAGAGATTCATAGGGCATGTTTAAAAAAGCTTTAATAGATGAACCCCTCAACCATCTCAGCCACTAGATGTCAGTATATGGGCAGTTTCATAACGTGAAGCAGAAATATCAGAGAAAATGACTGTGTATGATGTGTAGAATATATCTGGCTTTAGGACACACAGAGAAAATCTGAGATAGGAAATAAATATTTACCTCATAGCCCTTGAGAGAAGGCCCCATCAGCACCACGGGGCGCATGGAAGGCACTACGTCATACGCTGCCAGTTGCTCCCCCTGAAAGCATCAGTGTAAAGATCAATATTTGGATTTTGGATTTAATTACAATGAGTATGTGTGGAGAGAGGAGCTAATGATTGTAAAATCACTAGGAAACAAAGTGAGGAAATAGTACAATCCACAGAGGCCAGGAGTATTTTACGCTTTTCTCTACTATTATCCAGAAGTCTCAACCTAAGTCTCTTGTGATCTTAAGCTGAATGATTTCTCAAGATAAAGTCATCAATTGTTTTTGATGACTACATGACTTTGATCTAAAATAAATCAACAAAGACATCTATAAAGGCTTATTCCAACATGTGGCCGTGGTCATAAAAGCTGCTGCCGTTAACCTGGAAAGTGTAATAACAACTGATCCTCACTGGAATAAGCCTTTATAGATGTTCATTTAGGTTTAAGTCAGTTCTTTTTGTTAATGGCATGGATGTTCCTGCATGTTGTGTCTCTACCCAGTCCATATTTTAATTTAGATCCAGTCCTGGGTTCCTGCCTGCTCCATTCTGGAATTTATGTCCATGGTTGGGCTCCACCTTTCCACTATAAAAGCTGCCAACTTTACACTCAGGAGGAAGATTTCCTCACTTGAGTGTTTTCCTCTGCTTGTGTTTGACCTTGCTAGTTTATTATTTTTGACCTCTGCCTATTCACTTTACTCTTGATTGCTTGTGGTTATATTGTATATATTTGTAAACCAGTCCTGGCTGTAAGGAGTGGCTGCCATTTTGTTTGGGGAACTGGGGTTTCGTCTCTGTTTATATGTAGCAAAGGAGCAAGGTTAGCACTGTGCCTTTGTTTTTTTATTTATTTGTATAGGTTAGTCAGTGTCTATCAAGTAATTAGTGTCGGGTTTTGTTTGTTATTTTGGCTTGGGTCACTCCTGAAGTCACTATCCTGTTCACCATTTTAAATAAGCAACAATACACTTTCTGAAAACTGTCCAAGTGGTTGGAGTCCTTTAGTCAACATAACTCTGTCTGTTAATATTTCCTTTGTTTCATTTGATGTGTTGTGGCTTGACCCAGACCGGGTCGTAACATTTTGAATGTCTCATGCAGATGCCAAATGCCAAATGAACACATACAGCAAAGGTACATCACCTACCTACTATGGTAACTAAAAATATTTTGACATCAGAAGGCTGTGTTTACACTCAGGGTTGCCAGATATTTAGCTTACACAATTTACAAATGTTTTTATTTTTACAAATTACAAAGTAAAACTTAGAAATAAACTAGTTGTTAAGTTTATTACTCTTAGACCTAAAATATTTATTTGTTTATTTATTCATTTTCTGTTAACCCTTATCCAGTTCAAGGTTGCAGTGTGTCCGGAGCCTACCCAGAATCACTGGGCACAAGGTGGGAACACATCCTGGAGGGGGCACTGGTCCTTCACAGGGCGACACACACTCACACCTAGGAACACTCTTGAGTCGTCAATCCACCTACCAACGTGTGTTTTTGCACCATGGAAAGAAACTGGAGCACCCGGAGGAAACCCACACATACACAGGGAGAACACACCACACTCCTCACAGACAGTCACCCGGAGGAAACCAACGCAGACACAGGGAGAACACAACAAACTCCTCATAGACAGTCACCCGGAAGAAACCCACGCAGACACAGGGAGAACACACCACACTCCTCACAGACAGTCACCCGGAGGAAACCCACGCAGACACAGGGAGAACACACCACACTCCTCACAGACAGTCACCCGGAGGAAACCAACACAGACACAGGGAGAACACAACAAACTCCTCATAGACAGTCACCCGGAAGAAACCCACGCAGACACAGGGAGAACACACCACACTCCTCACAGACAGTCACCCAGAGGAAACCCACGCAGACACAGAGAGAACACACCACACTCCTCACAGACAGTCACCCGGAGGAAACCCACGCAGACACAGGGAGAACACACCACACTCCTCACAGACAGTCACCCGGAGCGGGACTTGAACGCACAACCTCCAGGTCCCTGGAGCTGTGTGACACCTAAAATATACTTAAGTGTAATTTTATAAACTAAAACTTTAGTCAATTTAGTCCCAGGAAGTTTTGAACTAATACACTTAACGAGTATCCAACTCGTACATTTGCTTAGGTATACTTACAAGAATTAATGAAGTTTACTTTTTTGTAAGGGAAAAAACCACACACACACAAAAAAACTTGCTATCTTGCATAAAAATAAATACCCAATAAAATCTCCCCAAAATAAGACTTTATCCAGAAAAACCTTTTTTTCAGACTGAGATCTTGTTATATTGTGATCTGAAGATAACAGGACTGAACAATGTCTCAAGGCCTCTGTGGACTGTGGTGGATGAAGAGAATTGCATTCAGTGAAGAGGATCTGGGCAGTAAACTCATGTACTCACCGACTTCTTCTTCACTTGCTGAACTGTGTGAGATGGGGAGAGGGTAAAAATTACATTTTGCCTGAGCTCATTATATGATACAGAACCTCCTTTTCTCTCCTCTTTGCTTTATTAACAGCTCTACTGTGTGCTATTTCATGCTAGTAGTGTTGTTAATGAGTAATTGGAAGAGTGGGACTGGACTACTAGGACGCCCATGCTGGACATTACGTTCTGAGCTAATCATGTTTGATCTAACCTCATTAGCATGTTAATGGAATTGTTGGGAGTTTAAAGCTCTGTGGGCTGTCAGTCAGGTGACCTTACCTGTCGGAGGAGGAGTGACTTTTTTCGAGTTCATGTCATCTTTGGCAGCCAGCGCTTGTGGCTTTGCTGGAAAAACAGAAGGGTGATTTCATCACACTGCATTCGGACCATGTGAAGAAAGCTTCAGAATTTAAATGTTTACATTCCCATGCGGTATTCAATGTGCTTGGAGATGTGCTTGGAACACTATTCAAATGTTTGTAGACACCACTTACACATGAATTGTCCTCTATTTTTAGGTGTGTCTATTGCTGGACGCTTTGGAGCAGCAGCACTAAGTCTCCGTTCACATTGTCCATTGCCAGGTTTCAGCAGGAGGGCTAAAAAGCCCCCCAGCATTGGGATGAGGAGCAGTCAAGGTGTTGAAGCTCCATTTAATACATTTAGTGTGAGTGGGAGTGATAACTGTTATCCACAAGGAATGATTTAACATCAGTAACTGACCTCTCTAATGTTCTTGAGCCTGAATGTCATTAAATCTTTACATTCATTCATTCACTGAAATAAACAGTGGTTTGTTTATGCAAAATAGCTTTTCCCCTTCCCTGTGTACAACCAGTAGTTTGCCTGCTTCAGTTCAATAATTCATTCATTCATTCATTGTCTGTAAGCGCTTATCCAGTTCAGGGTCGCGGTGGGTCCAGAGCCTACCTGGAATCATTGGGCGCAAGGCGGGAATACACCCTGGAGAGGGCGCTAGTCCTTCATAGTGCAACACACACAGTCACACATTCACTCACACACTCACACCTATGGGCACTTTTTTGAGTCACCAATACACCTACCAACATGTGTTTTTGGACTGTGGGAGTAAACCAGAGCACCCGGAGGAAACCCACGAAGACACAGGGAGAACACACCACACTCCTCACAGACAGTCACCCGGAGGACACCCACGCAGACACAGGGAGAACACAACAAACTCCTCACAGACAGTCACCCGGAGGACACCCACGCAGACAAAGGGAGAACTCCTCACAGACAGTCACCCGGAGTGGAACTCGAACCCACAACCTCCAGATCCCTGGAGCTGTGTGACTGCGACACTACCTGCTGCACCAGTGTTGCACCAAATCCTTACAGTAATGTTCAAATATTTTGTTTACGGCTTTCCCAGAAGAAGAAATAACTGTTAATGCAGGAAATGGGGACAAACTCCTCATTAAAATCATAATTTTAAAAGTATTCTACAAGCGTGTATCCACTAATCTTTGGTCATAGTGTTTAGATTAATTTAAATGCTTTCAGGCTAGAATTTACCAGTGTGATCTCCTGAGCTGGAAGAAAAATTGAGGGTTGAGAGAGTGAATAAACTTTACTGGCTTTTTCTCAGCATCCACGGCTGGTGAGACCTTTAGCAACTGCTTCCTGGACACTGGCAGTGCCCCAGTGTGTGTGTGTGTGTGTGTGTGTGTGCATGTGTGTTTTTTCACTGCCCCAAACCCATACTGTGTGCATGTGAGAATATGTTTGTTTGTTCACTGCCACAGACGGGTGAACATTTCATTTGTAATTTTACAATATCAATAGAGCATGAACATTAACTAAAATTTCACTATGGCTTTCAGGTAAAATTCAATGACCTCAATTGCACACCTATATAAACTGTCACTTACAAATAAAAGTACTATTGAGAAACTACAAACCGGATTCCAAAAAAGTTGGGACACTAAACAAATTGTGAATAAAAACCGAATGCAATGAAGTGGAGATGGCAAATGTCAATATTTTATTCGTAATAGAACATAGATGACAGATCAAAAGATTAATTTGAGTAAATTTAACATTTTAAAGTAAAAATATGTTGATTCAAAATTTCAGTGTCAACAAATCCCAAAAAAGTAGGGACAAGTAGCAATAATTGGCTGGAAAAAGGAAATTGAGCATATAACGAACAGCTGGAAGACCAATTAACACTAATTAGGTCAATTGACAACATGATTGGGTATAAAAAGAGCTTCTCAGAGTGTCAGTGTCTCTCTGAAGCCAGGATGGTAAGAGGATCACCAATTCCACCATTGTTGCGCAGAAAGATAGTGCAGCAATACCTGAATGGTGTTACCCAGCATAAAATAGCAAAGACTTTTAAGTTATCATCATCAACCGTGCATAACATCATCAAAAGATTCAGAGAATCTAGAACAATTGCTGTGCGTAAGGGTCAAGGCTGTAAAACTCTACTGGATGCTCGTGATCTCCGGGCCCTTGCATGTCATTGCACCTCAAACAGGAATGCCACTGTCAAGAAAATAACAGAATGGGCTCAGGAATACTTCCAGACAGCATTGTCAGTGAACACAATCCACCGTGCCATCCGCCGTTGCCAGCTGAAACTCTACAGTGCAAAGAGGAAGCCATTTCTAAGCAAGCTCCACAAGCTGAGACGTTTGCACTGGGCCAGGGGTCTTTTAAAAATGAGTGTGGCAAAATGGAAGACTGTTCTGTGGTCAGAAGAGTCATGATTTTAAGTTCTTTATGGAACACTTGGACGCGATGTCATCCGGACCAGAGAGGACAAGGATAACCCAAGTTGTTATCAACGCTCTGTTCAGAAGCCTGCATCACTGATGGTTTGGGGTTGCATGAGTGCTTGTGGCATGGGCAGCTTGCATGTCTGGAAAGGCACCATTAATGCAGAGAACTATGTTCAGGTTCTAGAACAACATATGCTCCCATCTAGACGTAATCTCTTTCATGGAACACCCTGCGTTTTTCAACAAGATAATGCCAGACCACATTCTGCAGCAATCACAACATTATGGCTACATAGGAGAAGGATCCGGGTACTGAAATGGCCAGCCTGCAGTCCAGATCTTTCACCTATAGAGAACATTGACGCATCATAAAGAGGAAGGTGTGACAAAGAAGGCCCAAGACAATTGAACAGTTAGAGGCCTGTATTAGACATGAATGGGAGAGCATTGCTATTTCTAAACTTGAGAAACTGGTCTCCTCTGTCCCCAGACGTATGTTGGGTGTTGTACGAAGAAGGGGGGATGCCACACAGTAGTAAAAAATGGCCTTGTCCCAACTTTTTTGGGATTTGTTGATGCCATGAAATTTTGAATCGACATATTTTTCCTTTAAAATGTTACATTTACTCAGATTAAACTTTTGATCTGTCATCTATGTTCTATTACAAATAAAATATTGACATTTGCCCCAACTTTTTTGGAATCCGGATTGTATATGCTGAGGAAATTATTTCAACCTAACAGTTGTGTAGATATTATAAATTGTCTTTGTGTTGCTTACAGGATGTGCTATGATGAAATCAGTTCCTCGCTGTTCCAAAAGAAATGCATGTGACAGGATATTTTCGCTTCTGTGGTGAGCAGTTAGCAATCCTATTAAGAGTAGGTCACAAGACCAGTGCCATTCTGAGACTGAACATCAAAGTTCAACATAAGATTGGGCTCACACAAGATGGTGAAAATACTTGTCATCATTGTGCTTTTACTGAAATTGTCAGACTGCTTTGCTCAGTCAGGTTTGTTGCCACTTTATTTAAACTATATTTAATACCAATCATTACTTAATTAGCACAGGTGATCTGCAGAGATGTCTGTAGATTTAGTTAAAGAATGTTTAAAAAAGTAATAATAAATAAATAAATAAAAACATTGTAGTGGTGAAAGATGGTCGTTCTGGTTTATATATTCATATATAAATGAATATATATATTTTATTTATTTATAGTATATATTTTAGTTCTACACACTGTTCTATATTCTATATCCAGTTCCAAATTTCTATTTTTGTTACCATTATCTTATTTTTACATATGTTCCATTGTTATATTTCAAATGTTTTAAATTTCTATTTTATGTTTTCTTTATCGTATTTTTATATTTTATTCTTGTATATGAAACGGCTACTGAATTTCCCTCTGGGATCAATGAAGTATCTATCTATCTATCTATCTATCTATCTATCGTCACTAAATTCTTTATTTGAATTCCTCAGCATGGATATGGAAGCAGTACACTATGGATGCTGAAGAAATGCCTGACTTGTAGGGAAAACAGCTGCTGTGTTCATTCACAATTCTTCATTTCCTCCACAGATGGCACTTTTCTGATCTACAACGCCCATAAGAACCGATGTCTGGGAGACAGTCTTTGAGAGCTGACTCTGTGTAACCCTCAGAACCCCAAACAGCAGTTCCGCTGGACTTCAGAGAACCGCATCTTTAATGTTGCCCAGAAGAAATGCCCCGGCACAGGGGTCAAGAGTGAGGGCAATAAACTGCAGTGGTTCACCTGTGATTCCAGCCGTGATTTTCAGAAGTGGGAGTGCCAGAACAACACTCTGTTTGGCCTGAAGAATGAGTCTCTTTACTTGTCCCTTCAGGGGGACACTACTCTACTGACACTGTCCACAAACCCAGGGGAAAAGGACAAGTGGACAATCCATGGAACTATGGGCAGTGTTTGCTCTTGGCCCTATGAAGGTATTTAGTTTCTCAGAATAAACTGCAACATCACAACATCTGTGCAATAGCTAATAATTTTTATAATATTTGCAATAAAACAATGTATTTATTTCTAGAACCATATTACATTTTATAAGAACTCTAATTATGCATCCCCTAATTGCTGCTATAATTAGTTTAGCCATTAACTGTAATTTAATGTCATATAAAGTCATAATGTGACTTTATATTCAGAGCAGTGGCTATTGCTCTAAGACTGCAAGGGAAGCTCAGCTTCCCCTAAAATGTAAAAAAAATAAGTGATCAAATATATACTGTTGTGTGTACATGTCTTTGAATAAATATGCACTAATTTTGCTCACTACTTTTACTACTACGCGCTCAACTTTTGTTCAGAATCAGCTTCTTATCACTGGTAAAGACATGGGTTTACTCTCAACCATTCCTGCAGTTTCACAGTGCTTTAAACAGTGTGGATGTTGAGTGTCCACAGAGTTCAATAGCGAAGTGCACCGAAACCAGGCAAGTCATTGGATAAATGCTGGGCTTTGTCTCACCCATCGGACGCTCAGCGTCTCTGGGGGTCTATGGGGCAGTGGGCTGGTCTCGGCTGGCCCGGACGCTCAGCTTCTGCAAGTTGATAGTACGACAGCAAGTACGACAGGGTCACAGATCATTTTCTTAAAAAGGAATGGAGGGTAGAATTTACGTATAAATAAACCGACACATTTTATGATGCAGTCCGAAATTGAACTTCCCCTCCTTGAAAGACCAACATCCGCCACTGATTCAGAGTCTATAAGTGGTTTGTATGGTGTTACGACCTGGTCTAGGTCAGACCGCAACACAAAACAAATGAAATAACGGAGGAGTGCAAAAAAAACTACAACTACAACAGTTTTTTGTGAAATGTATTGATGTGATTGATACAGTTAGTGACCAGAAAAATGACTTCAGGAGTGACCCAGGCCAAAACAACAAACAAACCCCACACTAACTACCTTTAGGTACACTAACTAACCTGTGAAAGACGACAAAAACAAAGACAATGTGCTAACCTTACTCCCTTGCTGTGTATAAACAGAGACAAACCCCAGTTCCCAAAACAAAACGGCAGCCACTCCCTACAACTGGTACACGTTTACAAACAGGTACAATAGACAGGCAACACTCACAAAAACATTCAACAAATTACAATTCAAAACACGAACCGAGTACAACAGCGCAAAAGGTAAACAATTTAGTGAGGAACCATTCCTGCCGGGTATGACGTAACTCTCTCATTTATAGCTGATGGTTGAAGCCAAACCATGGACACAGATTCCGACATCCGGCATGCAGTCAGTCAGGAACCCAGGACTGGATCCTAGAACATATGGACAGGACAGGACAGAGATACGAGAGAAACATCCATGCCCATAACACCCCCTCCCACAAGAGTGAAACATAACTGGTTAACAACGAATGCACAAAACAACAAACAAAAATAATAAGCAATAAATAAAAATTAACACCTTGATAGGGCATCAGCTACAATATTTTCAGAACCCTTTTTGTGAATAATGTTGAAGTTAAAACCCTGACAGATTAGAGACCAGCGCATTAAACGCTGATTAGCATTACACATGCACTGCAAAAACACAAGTGGGTTATGATCAGTGTATACAATGATAGGCTTGGAACTGCTACCGAGGTAAACTTCAAAGTGCTGTAAGGCGAGGAGGAGAGCAAGGGCTTCCTTTTCGATAGTACTGTAAGTTAATTGGTGCTTGACAAACTTCTTTGAAAAATAACAAATCGGGTGTTCAATACCATGTGTATCCTCCTGAATGAGAACAGCACCGGCTCCTGCATCACTTGCGTCTACCTCTAATTTAAAGGGTTTATCGAAGTCAGGTGCAGCGAGAACAGGAGAATTACTCAGCAAAGTCTTCACTGACTCAAATGCAGACTGACACACAGGAGACCAAACAAAGGGTACGGCGTTCTTAAGGAGAGTGGTGAGTGGCAAAACTACATTTAAAAAGTTTTTACAGAAACAGCGGTAATAACCAGCCATACCCAGGAAACGTTTCAGTTCCCGTTTTGTCTGTGGTGTAGGAAAGGAACTGATGGCTTGAACTTTCGCATCCAGGGGGCGGACAGTGCCATTTCCAACAGACTTTCCAAGGTATGTGATCACACTTTTTCCAAATTCGCATTTCTCCAAGTTTAACACAAGAGAGGCATCTTGTAATCTTAAAAACACAACTTCCAGCAGCTTCACATGTTGTCCCCAAGTGTCAGAATATAGCACCACATCATCTAAGTAGCATTCACAATTAGGCACGTCACCCAAAACTATGTTCATGAGTCGTTGGAATGTTGCGGGTGCATTTCGTAAACCGAAAGCCATAACGGTGGGTGTATTGTAAAAACTTGTCAGGGGTAGCAAAAGCAGAAATGTCTGAGGCACGTGGAGTAAGGGGAACTTGCCAGTATCCTTTTAAGAGGTCGAGTTTACTAACGAATTTGGCAACGCCAATACGATCTATTAAGTCTTCCATTCGTGGAAGTGGGTATGAATCTGGAGTGGTGACGGCATTAACCTTATGAAAGTCAGTGCAAAACCTCTACGTATTATCTGGCTTTGGTACCAGAAGGCAAGGGGAGCACCATGGGCTGCTGCTGGGAACCGCAAAACCATTTTCAAGCAAATAATCTGTTTCTTTGTTCAAAACAGAACGTTTGTATGGGTTTACACGATACGGATGCTGTCGAATAGGTTTGTGTCCACAAATATCGATATCGTGCTGCAATACAGAAGTGCGAGACGGAACGTCCGAGAAAAGCGAAGGAAACATATTGATTACATGTGTAATATCTGACTGAGCGGCCAAAGGTAAATATGAAAGTTTTTCCGAGAGATGTTGTAAAGCCTCTGAATTTGGTAATCGAGCACAAGGTAAACTATTTCGGCCCAAACATAGATTGTCGCTTTCAGGTGAGTAATCCATAATGGAGACTGTGGCTACAGCAGATTCTAAAGTAGGAGCGTGAGATGAGGCAGAAGAGGAGGGCACATTAACACAACGATCATGGTATGGTTTCAAACGGTTAATATGACACACACGAGTCTTCCGACGGCGATTTGGAGTAGCAAGTACGTAGTTTGTGGGGGACAACTTCTCTATTATTTCATAGGGGCCTGAAAATCGTGTCTGGAGAGAAGAACCAACAGGTAACAGAGCGAGAGCCTTATCTCCAACATTTAAAGAGCGACTAACAGCTTGGTGATCAAAACGAGTTTTCATGTTTTTCTGGGAGGTATCCAAATTTTTTCTGGCCAAGCTACGTGCGGATTTTAAGCGTTCACGAAGTCTCGAAACGAAATTTAACACATTATCTTTCTTAGATATCGAGGGGGGAGACAACCACTGCTCATATAACAGTTTGAGCGGATCACGAACCGAACGTCCAAAAAGCAAGGCATTTGGGCTGAACCCAGTAGACTCCTGTACTGTGTCGCGGATAGCAAACAGGAGCAAGGGGACACCTTCATCCCATTCTTTATCATGATCAAAACAGTATGTTCTCAGCATATTTTTAAAAGTTTGATAAAAACGCTCAAGAGCACCTTGGGACTCAGGGTGATACGCACTAGACACAACGTGTTTAATGTTTAATTCTTGCACAACCTGAGAAAAAAGTTTAGACATGAAGTTAGTACCTTGGTCAGACTGAATATATTTTGGTAAGCCAAAGGTAGTACAAAATTTAATCAATGCTTTAATTACAGATCGTGATTTCAAGGTGCGTAATGGAATGGCCTCAGGGAAACGAGTAGCAGCACACAAGTGTCAGAAGGTAACAATTTCCCTAAAATTCTGTCGATAAGCCTCGGGGACCAGCTCATAAGCTCTAAGAATAGTGGTTTTAACAACATCATAATCCAAACTCTGTTCTAATGAGAGGGTAGAACAAACGTCTTGGGCTTTCCCCACTAATTTACATTGTAACAACAATGACCATAGGTCTTTGGGCCAATTAAGCGTGGTGGCAATACGCTCAAAAATAGTGAAATAGGCATCAACTTCATTCTCCCTAAATACGGGAACAAGACTGATTTGCCGAGTAACATCAAATTGTTCTGAGTTACTTACGACTGTAGAGCGGGTTGGAGAGTGTACTGAAGAGCGGGGCATGGGTACCGGGGAAGCAATCGCTGTCTGACCACCAGAGTGAGCTCTGATTGCAGTGCTCCGAGGGAGGGGGACAGGCCTGAAGCCCGCCAAACTTAACTTGGTCATCTCCCGATCGGCGTCAATCTGTAACGCTCGCAGACGAAGAGATTCCGCTTCACGCTCTTGAATTTTAATTTCCAACTCCAACTCCTTCAGCCGGATGGCTAGGCGGGGATCTAATCCAGGAGACGGGGAACTGCTGGGATCCATGCACGGCCGAGCGTCTGGGACGTCGGCGACCTCCGCCGCTTCCGCACCCAGAACAGCACTTGAAGCAACACCCAGGGAAGTGTCCCTTTCTGGTAAGATCCCCTTACCAATGAGTTCAATTTCCAAAACACGCTTTATGTGATATTTTGGAGCAGAACGAGAAACATTAATAGAAAAAAAATCAGCCACCAAAAGCAGGTCGTCTTTTCGACACAAATCAAAACTTTCTAAGGAAGGCTCGAGTGCAAACGCAACTAAGTCAAATTTAGCCATTCCAACCACTACCGTCCGCCCACCCACAAAAGAGAAAACCACCAGCCAGAACAAGAAAAGAAAAGGGACGAGCCCCCAAAATGTTACGACCTGGTCTAGGTCAGACCGCAACACAAAACAAATGAAATAACAAAACAAATGAGTGTGAGGAGTGCAAAAAAAACTACAACTTAGGACAGTTTTTTGTGAAATGTATTGATGTGATTGATACAGTTAGTGACCAGAAAAATGACTTCAGGAGTGACCCAGGCCAAAACAACAAACAAACCCCACACTAACTACCTTTAGGTACACTAACTAACCTGTGAAAGACGACAAAAACAAAGACAATGTGCTAACCTTACTCCCTTGCTGTGTATAAACAGAGACAAACCCCAGTTCCCAAAACAAAACGGCAGCCACTCCCTACAACTGGTACACGTTTACAAACAGGTACAATAGACAGGCAACACTCACAAAAACATTCAACAATTTACAATTCAAAACACGAACCGAGTACAACAGCGCAAAAGGTAAACAATTTAGTGAGGAACCATTCCTGCCGGGTATGACGTAACTCTCTCATTTATAGCTGATGGTTGAAGCCAAACCATGGACACAGATTCCGACATCCGGCATGCAGTCAGTCAGGAACCCAGGACTGGATCCTAGAACATATGGACAGGACAGGACAGAGATACGAGAGAAACATCCATGCCCATAACAATGGTTTTTATGAGAAGAGGATTGGTGTTAATACCATAAAACTATAGTATCCAAAGGCATATGCTGTTTTCTTTTTGTTATCACAGAGATATACACAATTAAAGGAAATGCTTTTGGACGTCCTTGTGAATTTCCATTCCTTTATGAAAAGAAATGGTACACAGACTGCACAACGGATGGCTCCTCCATCAAACGTCTGTGGTGTGCTGTTGAAAGTGTCTATGAACCCAATCAGCTCTGGGTTCATGCCTTAGAACAGATTATGTGTTTATTTAATGAAACAAAAATCATTTTTAAAACATTATATATTAATTTATACATTTTAATGTGTTTTTGTTTCTAACCTAGCCCTATATGGATATCTGACTGTTAGTTTTCTGGTGCTTTTCTGATTGTAGATGACAACTTCAACTTCTGGGTGAAGAACCCTCTGACAGATGTGTATTACCAGCTGAATGAAGTGTCTGCACTGAAGTGGTATCAGGCCAGGAAGAGCTGTCAGCAGCAGGGGGGAGATCTGCTGAGCGTCACTGAGCCCCATGAACAGGCTTTCATATCAGGTACAGGCTCTAATGACTCCTAGACACAGTGATTACTTACAGTAAATGTAATACAAAAAAAATAATTAAATTAACCGTGAATAAAGTTATGAAGTTGGTTTATTTATTTATTTAGCAAAAAATATTACTGTACTCAAAAATACTATATGGGCGGCACGGTGGCACAGCAGGTAGTGTCACACAGCTCCAGGGGCCTTGAGGTTGTGGGTTCCATTCCAGCTCCGGGTGACTGTCTGTGAGGAGTTGGTGTGTTCTCCCCGTGTCCGCGTGGGTTTCCTCCGGGTGCTCTGGTTTCCTCCCACAGTCCAAAAAACACACATTGGTAGGTGGATTGGAGACTCAAAATTGTTGGCTCTGGACCCACCGCGACCCTGAATTGGATATGTGGTTACAGATAATGAATGAATGAATGAATGGATGAAAAATACTATATAATAATATATAAAAAATGTACTATGACACTGTTTGGGGATGCAATTCTTGCATACAGCAATTTTTAGAACGGGGATTATTGTTAAATGTTGATTTCCTACACCTGAGTAATATATTATCCACATTGTTGACTAGCAGGGATTAAACTTTGACTCCCATATTTGTTAGTTGCTAGAAATACTGGCAGGTGTTTTAAATTGGAGCCACCAGTTGAGAACGACTGGATGGATATATATAATATAAATAACATATGATATATATATAAAATAGGCGGCATGGTGGCGCAGCAGGTAGTGTCGCAGTCACACAGTTCCAGGGACATGGAGGGTGTGGGTTTGATTCCCGCTCTGGGTGACTGTCCGCGTGGGTTTCCTTCGGGTGCTCCGGTTTCCTCCCACAGTCCAAAAACACACGTATGTGGATTGGTGACACCAAAGTGTCCATAGGTGTGAGTGAATGTGTGACTGTGTGTTGCCCTGTGAAGGACTGGCACCCCCTCCGGGTTGTATTCCCTCCTTGCGCCCAATGATTCCAGGTAGGCTCTGGACCCACCGTGACCCTGAATTGGATAAGTGGTTACAGATTATGAATGATATATATATATATATATATAAAATGTGAAAGCTTTCTGCTTCTGAATTTGCAAATGTCTCATTAATCAGATTTGGAAAAAATGGACTGAGTATATTAAACAGAATTTTTGTGCTGCCTTGAAGACAGTATTAAGACATAATGTGCAAGGTTTAATAAACATTTGTTTATGTAGAATGTAACTTTAAAAAAAAATACATGTCTTCATCACAAATCTGGACTCTCATATGAATTTTAATCTTTACTTTGCTTATTTTCGTATGACGATGGTGTTTTTTTTAAATCATTGTACTCCTGTAATAGTGTAAAGCTATTTCCAAATAAAGTTTTAAATTTATTTAGGGCTGACTCAGACAACAGGGGCAGTGTTGTGGACAGGACTACACAGTTTGGATGCCTCTAGTGGATGGCATTGGGTCAATGGACAACCTTTACGTTATCTGCAATGGCTCAGTGGTGAGTTTTCTTGTCTTAATTCATCATTCATTTTTATTTCTGTGGACTTTATCAGGACATATTATCTGTTTATTCTGAGAATCCATTCATTTATTGCACATGCTTGTGTGTGTGTGTTTTGTTTTTTTTTTTTTTTTTTTTTTTTTCCTCCTGGGAAAAGGTCAACCATCTTCTCTACCAGGCCATAGCTGTGGGGTCTTAAGTCAGCTTCATGGTTCTGATAATCAGTGTCTCCTTGAATAAAGACTTATTGAAGTATTAAATAATGCTGGTCTTTGACATCCTGTATGTTTTATGTCTGCTTCTGTCCAGCTGTTCACACAGGTTCTTGCACCACTCCCTGGATTCCTTACTCAGGCCACTGCTACCACTTCTACCAAACAAAGAAAACGTGGCTGGAAGCAAGACACCTGTCGACGGGAAGGTGGAGATCTGCAGAGCGTTCTCAGTGTAGAAGAGCAGAGCTTTGTCATCTCACAACTCAGATACTGTGAGTTTGTGTGTGTTCTATCAGCTATAACTCTGTAGGATAAAATGGACAATGGGTGACATGCATTCAGCATAAGTTCAGGTTGTTGAATTTGGTTTGAATCAGAAGAGAACACTATAGTAAACTAGGGGTTTGGATCAAACTGAGCTCTAGCTGTAGAATTTGTAACCAACCATCAGTTCTGTGAAGAAGATCTGATCTGAACTCTCTGATATGTCTTTCTTATTATTTCTTCCAACGTACACAGTGAAGACAGATGAAGTGTGGATTGGTTTAAATGACCTCAAGACTGCGATGCTCTTTGAATGGAGTGACCACTCCAGCATCCCATTTGTCCTGTGGGATGTGAATGAGCCAGATTATATTATTTGGACTAGTTTTATGTTTGAAAACATTTGTACTTGCAAGGCATTAACTTGTACCTCAATGTTTTCATATTAGTTTTTCTAATCAGCGTCTCGTGTTTCTTGACTTTTTAAGGGTTGGGTCAGGCTACTATTGCTATCAAACTGGAGCACAGACTAAAACCTTTCAAGAGGCTAAACAGATGTGTGAGAAGAGTGGATCTTATCTAGTCTACATTACAGACAGGTCAGAGTGGAGTACACAGACACTCATTCTCATTTAAAGGAACAGACACTGAAGCCAGTCATTCTGAAACTGGGTCTTTACACAATATAATAAAGAACCATATTGCTTGATCCTTCTTGCATTTTACTCAAAGTATGTCACAAACATTTTATCAGGCAGATAGATTTGTATTGAACAGGAATTAGCAAAGGACTGGTGGCTATGTTCTGACATTAGTATTGGGCTCAGAATTTCAATTTCAACCGGTGAGGGGGCGTCAGTCCTTCACAGGGAAACACACACACACACTCACACATTCACTCACACCTTCGGACACAGTTTTGAGTCACCAATCCACCTAGCAATGTGTGTTTTTGGACTGTGGGAGGAAACCAGAGCACCCAGAGGAAATCCATGCGGACACGGGGAGAACACACCACACTCCTCACAGACAGTCACCCGGAGGAAACCCACACAGACACAGGGAGAACACACCACACTCCTCACAGACAGTCACCCGGAGGAAACCCACACAGACACAGGGAGAACACACCACACTCCTCACAGACAGTCACCCGGAGCAGGAATCGAACCCACACCCTCCATGTTCCTGCATGTACCTGCTGCGCCACTGTGCCGCCCAGACCCAGTACTGTTCCATTTAAAATTTCACATCTTACCAAATAAGGTTCAAATACCCAGTTGTGTTTTTGCTCCACCCGTATTATCAAGGATGCACTGGGGCATGACTTCTGTAGACTTGAGAGAGTCAGATATCCCAGAATGCATTTTTTCATCAACCTCAGCACTATTGATTATTTCGCGCCAAGGAGACGGTGACTTCATCAAGTACGCCAGCGTTCCAGTTACAGAATGATCTTAGCGTTCTCGGGAGTTTGTACTCGCCAAGTTTGTACGACCAAGTACGGCTGTTCGAACTTGATGTGCTTTGTATTGAGAAACAGCCTAAGTGTTTGAATTCAGCTTCCAACTTCACAAGGTGTTCATGTGGTGCCTTCTGGTGGGATACTAGTTTTTCTGATAAAGTCTACGTTACTTGAATGCAGCATCTGTCTCTGTCAAATACCTCCTCATTCCCTATAGGGTGAATTATATAGGTAAAAAAAGTACAATATATACATGCAGAGAATCACTAGATTTCAGATTCCCACATATGAAAAAATATAAATGATGTTGTATTGGAAATATATAAGGGAATGTTTAGATATAGATTCAAAAATGTCACGATTTGCATAGTGCAATTTTACCTTTTATTATAATCCGTTTACTGATATGTGTTGCTTCCACAGTAGTTTATCTCATATTACTCAGTTTGTTTCTGCAGCTGTCAGTATCTGTTTGAAAATATGCGGGCCATACTTTGGGTCTGTTCATGTTTTTTTTTTTTCCCCCTCAGGATTGAAAATGCATTCCTGGTCAGTCTGATTGGAGCACGATCAGAGAAGCACTTCTGGATCGGACTGTCCAACCAAAAGAATAAACACATCTTTGAGTGGACAAACACTAGCAAAGTTTCCTACACACACTTCAATGCAGAAATGCCAGGTAAAATCTACAGATATAATGTGAGACACTTCACATGACCTGAGTCACATATTCCGTTTTTAATGTGTATATATAATGGTAGATGTTAGAAGATGAAGTAGAACTCAATATTTGATTCAAAATAAAACAATAAACAAGCAAATAAAAATACAATTTATCCTGTCAAACATATTCAGTGTGTTAATGTATTGGGGTGCCAATACAGGAGGGAAGCAAGGCTGCGTTGCCATGACCACAGGTGTTCTTGCTGGATTATGGGATGTGTTAAACTGCTCTAATGCAGAGAAATACATCTGTAAGCAGAAAGCAGAGGGAGTGACCCCAACTCCAGCACATCCAACAACTCCTCCTGCCAATTGCAGCGAGGGCTGGTTTCCACTCAGAAACAGGGATCAGTGTGCCAAGGTACAATTAAAACGTTATGATGCTAATAATAATGACAAAGAATGATAAACTTGAATGAAAAACAATAAATGACAAAATGTTTGTGAAGACCTTCTGATGGAACATTAAAATGAAGCACAATATTTGGGAGCTTTTTTGTGGGGTTAGGAATGGGTGGTATCCACATGTATCATACTGTCACAAAATATTAAAATGGTATGCTGTATTACTGTGGGTGTGGATGCGGGCTGCACTGTCAGGCTGTTTGAGCCTCATAGCACTGAAAAACCTTCACTCAACCACATTCACAGATGTGTAGTTCAGCTCAGTACAGCTCACAATTAACACAGATGTGTTGACAATAAAAAAATGTTTCCAAGCGAGTAAATTTCAGCAAATGTTGCTGGAGGAACAGAAAACTATTTAGAAGCATACCTGGCAAGCTAACAGGCACTTGAGGATTAGCACACCACAGCAGACGGTTTTCCAGCAAACTGCAATCACACAAAGGATAATGCCTTATACATGTGAGCACAAAGTGTCTTCTACATATTTTGTTTGTTTACAGCTTCCTTCATCTCTCTGTAAATACAATCTCAGCACTAAATTGCACAACTGCGATGGGCTACTGGGCTGTTTTCAGAGTGCAACATCACCAGTCAGTGACCTCCCACAGTGCCCCCTCCCTCACTTAAATTAGTTAAACACAAAACAAAAATTTGATACACCACACGTGTCACAATTTTGAAATTCTGCTCTCATTTTGAGGTACCATCCACATTTTTCAATACAGTGGTATATGGTATTACTGTTATACTGCCCAAACCTACATGGGGTGCAGCAGATGTCGCTACAACACAGCTCTGGTAATGGGGGCCTGGGTTCAGCCCTGTCTCAGTTTATGTGTGGCATTTGGCATGTTCTCTTTTTTCTGCAAAAAGGGCTTTGAATAAACTATATATGGTAAAAATAATTGTTAAGATGTATCATGCAATTGGTGTCTCAGCACTGATTAGTGTTTGTTTTAATGTGATTGCTAAAGATATTTTCAGTGGTGCAAAGTCAAAAGAAGACATGGTTTGAAGCCCTTGCCTTCTGTCGGGAATTGGGAGGCGACCTACTCAGTATCCACAGTTCTACTGATTTGCTGTCATTGGAAAGTGCATAGTAAGTATGAGTGTATTAAAAATATTAATTTATTCATTTTCTGTAATCCCTTATTCCTGTTCAGTGTCCGGAGCTTATCAGCAATCAATGGGCATAATGTGGAAATTGGATGAAACTGGATGGTGCGGTAGTCTATAACAAAACGAGTTATGTTTTAACGAGTTAAAACCAGTCTAACTACTAGCAGGTGTTGGACTGTGGAAGGAAATCAGTGAACTCAGAAGAAACTCAACAGACATGGAGAAAACACACCAAACTCCTCAGACAGTGACCAGAGCTGTAAAACAATGACACGTACCACCTAATATAAACATTCACATATAAATAGGTATTTTAGTCAAATATTAGATGAAGAATACACTGTCTTTTCTACTACAGGGTAGCTTTGAATTTACAGAAGTGGAGACCTAGACGTACAATTTTTATACAGATTTATTATATTTATTTTTGTAGTTCAGAGTCTGCATGGATTGGCTACAGCATCCAGGACCCCACTGTTGGTTACACATGGAGTGATGGCTCAGATGTGAGTGTGGTTTAAATTTGATCAGCTGTTCTGAGATATTTCCTCATAGGGCTGATGTGTGGAGTGATAAAATTCATATTGGATTTCTTGTTTCTTTAGTCATCTTTTGAAGACTGGCAGGAGGGGGAACCAAACAACTTAAACAACATTGAAAAATGTGCTATAATTCAACTGTACACATATAGAACCTCACTACAACAATGGAATGATCTACAGTGTGATCAAAGGACAGACTGGCTTTGTGAGATTCAAAAAGGTAACAGAAATTTTATCTAGTTCTATACATACTTAGTAACATATAGTTGCATTTTACCAGAGATGGAAAGAGTACTAAAACATTCTGCTCAAGTAAAAGTACTGTTACTCTGATAAACTTTTACTTAAGTACAAGTAAGATTATCGGTGTAAAAATGTACTGAAGTAAAAGTAAAAATTAGTGCATTTGAAATTTACTCAGAGTTGAAGTTACTTAGTTACTTTTTTTAACAGTGTTTGTGTGGGGAGGTGGTTTCTCTCCTAGCGCAAAAAGGGGATATACATTTCAAACCAGTTGGTTTTAATTAATGGAATAATTTTACAAATTAAATAAAGTGCTAATGGAGAGGCCTGAAGATAAGACATGAATATTAAAATACCTGAAGTTATGTATACTCAACATCATTTTATTGAAAGAATATGTCTGTTGTTTTGAAGTGTGTATGTATGAGGTATTAATGCCAAGTCAATGTATTACCCATAGTAGACAGCATTCAACAATGAATGAAGGAATATAGATGTATTACTCAAAGCAGTATCCAAGTAGCTCAGCATTCTTCCAGTTCATGGGAGCAGACTGGAAGAAGACTGTGAACTGGAAGACTGCTGAGCTACTTGGGTACTACTTTGGGTAATATATATGTTCAGGGTCGTGGTGGGTCACTGACTGGGCACAAGGCAGGAACACACCCTGTAGAGGGTGCCAGTCCTTCACCGGGCATATAAATTTCACAAAACAATACATATTGCTGTTTGAACACGATTTTAATTTCCCATTTATATTTTGATGTAGGAGTCAAAGAGGCCAATGCAAATGGTAGATTTGGAAAGGATGACTGAAATTTTCATCGAAAAATAAAAGTATATAAAAATATTGGGACATGGTGCTAACATAAGTTCTTTATGCAGAGCTTTAAATTCACAATTTTTCAGCACTGACCTGCTGCTCACAGCAGAACCACACCAAAACAACTCACTGTAGGAGGGACTGTGAATGCATTGGCTGCTGATTTGCTAAATAAAGGTGATGACCAATGAGCGTGTAAGAGGCGTGAAGTATCCGCCCCTCACTCTGGCTGAGAGAGCTGTGTGTTTCTGTCTCAAACCATCGCTATAACAGTGTGACCTCAAAAATATGGAACTAAATGCATCCCATGTCGGCTCAAAATGGAACACATCTTTTAGTGCCCAAATACAGGATGATTCTGCTTTATAAAGATGTCACCTTCCTTGCACTTGAATATGGCCAGGGGTTCATTTCCTTCCAGAGTAACTCAGAATTCGACTGGGTTTCTGACTCAGCTGGGTCAGCACCGGTGAATGACTTGTCCGTCTACATATTTCTTATGATTTTCTGCTAGATTTCTCTCCAGCCCACCATTCACTAAGGCACTTAAAAAAGTACAAATATACAAAGAATCTACTCAATTACAGTAACGCTGTGAGTGTTGTGCCTTTCCTGGGGTATACGTAATTTTGTTACTTTCCACATCTGCATTTTACATTTAAAACTTTACAAACTGTTCATTTTTGTCCAGAATAAAACAAGCATTCAAACACTCATCCAATATAACTTATAACACTAAGTATTATATCAAAGCTAATCTAAAAATATATAATTAATTTATTCTTTGGCTTTGTGCATCCTCCTTCCACTTGGACATTTTCTTCCTCTCAACCTTAGACCAATACGCTACAGCTGTCTCCCAATGATGTATAAATATGCTGATTATGAATATGCTATAGAGATGCTGATTTTCAGTTCCCATTTAAAGAGACATTGACATGCTGTTGCATTTTGTTTAGATTTCTAGGTTTCAGCTAGAAGTACTAGTAGTATCTTGTGTATATTTCTAGCATTATCTTAGTTAAAGTGTGTTGTGGACCTACTTATCCTAGCTGGGATCGATTCTCAGAGTAGACAACACAGGATTTTTGTGAGTTGTGGATAAGTGTCAGTTAAACTCTATAAATATAAATTGATGGATGGAGGACTGTAGTTGATTAAGGTGTAGATGAACACTTGACACAATAATATCCATTCATCCATCCATTATCCACTTCAACTGGCTCCACTCCGAGTCTCTCCCGGATGTCAGAGCGCCTAACCCTGTCTCTAAGGGACAGTCCAGACACCCTGCTGATCTCATTCTTTCGGTCACTACCCAAAGCTCATGACCATAGGTGAGGGTTAGGACACAGATTGAATGGTAAATCGAGAGGTTTGCTTTTCTGCTCAGCTCTCCCTTCACCACAACAGACCGGTACAGAGTCCGCATTACTGCTGACACTGCACCGATCTGCCTGTAAATCTCCTGCTCCATGTTTCCCTCACTTGTAAACCCCGAGGTATTTGAACTCCTCCACTTGAGGCAGGATCTCACTTCCAACCTGGAGAGAAGCACTCCACCCTTTTCTGACTGAGTACCATGAACTCAGATTTGGAGGTGCTGATTCAAATCTCTACCGCTTCACACTTGGCTGCAAACTGGTCCAGCCAGCTGGAGGTCCCGGCTCGATGAACCCAACAAGACCACATCATCCGCAAAAAGCAGACATGGGATCCTGAGACCACCAAACCGGACACCTTCCGCCACTTGGCTATGCCAAGAAATTCTGTCCATAAAAATTATGAATCGAACCGGTGACAATGGGCAGCCCTGATGGAGTCCAACTCTAACTGGAAACCAGTCGGACTTACTGCCAGCCATACACACCAGACACCTGCTCTGTTTATACAGGGACTGTATGGCTTTTAGCAAAGAGCCCAGTACCTCATACTCCCAGAGCACCCCCCACAGAATATCCCGAGGGTCACAGTCGAATGCCATCTCCAGATCCACAAATCACATGTAGATTGGTTTAGCAAACTCCCACGCACCCTCCAGGATCCTAGCAAGGGTAAAGAGCTGATCCTGTGTTCCACGACCGGGGCAGGATCCACATTGTTCCTCCTGGATCCGAGGTTCAACTATCAGTCAGACTCTCTTCTCCAGTACCCCTACATAGACCTTATCGGGGAGCCTGAGGAGTGTGATCCCCTATAGTTTGAACACACCCTCAGCCACCTCAGCCCCAGTGATAGACAAGCCCTCCCCAGGGTCCCCAAAATATATTTCCTCTGTGGAAGACGTGCTGGTGGAATTGAGATCCTCTAAGTATTTTTTTCCAGGTCAACAACTCCCTACCCCCACCATATACAGTGTTGGTGGAAAATTGCTTTCCCCCCCTGAGTTGCCTAATGGTTTGCCAGAATCGTCTCGGAGCCAACTGAAAGTTGTTTTCCATGTCCTCACTGAACTCCTCCCACACCCGAGTTTTTGCCTCAGTGACAGCCAAAGCCGCAAGCTGCTTGGCTCTTCAGTACCTTTCAGCTGCCTCGGGAGTCCCTTGAGCCAACTCTTTCTTGAGCTTGACAACCTTCCTTACCCAGGGTGTCCACCGCTGAGTTTGGGGATTGCCACCATGACAGGCACCAACAACCTTGCAGCCACAGCTGTGTTCAGCTGCCTTAACGATGTAGGTCTGGAACATGGCCCATTCGGACTCAATGTCACTGGCCTCCCCTGGGATGCAGTCAAAGCTCTGCTGGATGTGGGAGTTGAAAAGCTTTCTGATAGGTTCCTCTGCCATAGTTCCCAGCAAACCCTCAACACACGTTTAGGCCTGCCAGGTCTCCCCTCCCTCGCCATCTGATCCAACTCACCACTAGGTGGTGATCACTTGACAGCTCAGCACCTCTCTTTACCCGAATGTCCAGAACATATGGCTGTAGTGTATGTTGTGTATACACTGTAATATATATATATATATATATATATATATATATATATATATATATATATATATATATATATATTGTGTTTGTAGCGTTTGACCTTATTCAAACTCTTCTGATTACTGACGTTTTGACTACTGATAATAATTGTTATTATTATGATTGACTTAAATGACAAAAACATTAACTAGTAGTTAGTAGTTAGTAGTTAGAGAATGAATACTGTCATCGCTACGTGAGTTCTTCAGGATTTTCAGACTTTTAATGAACAGACTCCACACACTGTTATTTCAAATAATGGAAATATTTTATTAAAAGGAAAAAATAATATTTACTTAACATATAACTTAACATAATCTCAAAATCTCACGGGATCAATGCAGGTGAAGCCAATTCGAATTTAAAGATAAGATTTAATTAACATATAAATTTATCAAGAGACTTAATTCAATTTTCAGCTCTGGAAGTGCGTAATTTTAGCTTACTTTTCGGTCGATCTCAACCACTCGACGGGTACAGAGGCGCTGTGAGGTTGTGAAAGAGAGGAGTCCCACTTAGTTCCCGCAGTTCTTCCGTGGACGTTTTCAGGATGGGTCAGCGTGGATTTAGTCACCCACGAGTCAAGCCGCCTCGGGCGTTCTCAGAGCGTGGTGACGTAGATGAAAGGATTCCCTCTGGCTCACTGTCCTGAGTGGGATGTTCCAACCATATGGAAGCTTTGGACGAGAAGTTTTCGCTGATCCGTGCAGTCTCCAGAACTGAAAATCGAGTCAATAGGCTTATACTTATTTTATGATTTTCTTCTATCCCGGCGGTGTTACTTACTCTGGCCACGAATAAGTTTCACCTGCTTTGATCAGTCGTGAGATTAAACTTAGATTGGGTGATCAAACATAAACACAATAAAAAGAAAAAAGATAACTTAGAGTTACTCGACGTTACGTTGTAGTTTCTGTATCACACTGCTAACTAACACAAGATGTCCTTTTAGAGTCTTTGATTCGTTTCGTCGGCGTAAGGAAGAATGAAGAGCGTCGCACTTGAAGAGTGAGCGCAACGTGAGAAGGTCGCTGGAGAGCGGGGAAAGATCTCTGGGAAGAGCGGAAGCTAGAGAGCAAGAGTTAAGAGGAAGCGAGAGAGCGAAGGGCAGAAGCTATAGAGTGAAGGGCGGAAACTAGTAAGAGCGACGTGAGCCGGGCACTCTCTTTTCAAAGGTGGCGCAGTCACGCCCTTTGATTGGATCCTGGGTCTGAGGCTCACGTGACTTGTTTCACGTTTCAGAGAGAGAGAAAAGATTCACGTATACACAAAAATTACTTATACATATTTGTGGTATAGCACAATGAGTGTCCTGGAATATTAATATCAAACATCTATGTATATATATCTTGGGTATTTTACGATTACATCCCACTACAATATTATGTTAGAGGTTAGATACTAATTCGTTTTCCTAATCAGAGACAGAAACTTTCCTTCATGATTGAAACAGTAATACACATCACTTCATTAGTTGGTAGACGTTCATCTGAGGACAAGAGAGTGACATTCATACATATTGCATAAACATATTTATTAAAATTCGATCAAGTCCCTTAATGTATTTAAACGGCCGCAGGGCGAAACGTGATTTCGCAAACGTCCACTTGGGGTCGCTGTTGGTCCATGTTGTTTGTCCTGTGCGGATGGGTTAACAGGAGTTCAGGGCGAGGTCGATCCTGTTAGCCATCTGTTGATCTTGCATAGGATAAGGTTTGCCATCTTGACGCCGCTCGTCATAAAACTGGATTGTTAATCCTAGCGGCACGGTGGCGCAGCAGGTAGTGTCGCAGTCACACAGCTCCAGGGGCCTGGATGTTGTGGGTTCGATTCCCACTCCGGGTGACTGTCTGTGAGGAGTTGGTGTGTTCTCCCCGTGTCCGCATGGGTTTCCTCCGGGTACTCCGGTTTCCTCCCACAGTCTAAAAACACACGTTGCAGGTGGATTGGCGACTCGAAAGTGTCCGTAGGTGTGAGTGAATGTGTGTGTATCTGTGTTACCCTGTGAAGGACTGGCGTCCCCTCCAGGGTGTATTCCCGCCTTGCGCCCGATGATTCCAGGTAGGCTCTGGACCCCCGCGACCCTGAATTGGATAAGTGCTTACAGATAATGAATGAATGAATATTTATATTCATAAAGTTGAATAAAGAGTTTGATACATTCTGAAAACTTTTGTCTCCTTCAAATAAAATTTGGCATTTTCTAAAAATGCTGTAAAATGGGCCACTCCAGAATTCTACTAAGTAGCAGATTCTGTATATATATATTATAAAGCTCGGCTTAGAGCTCTGAGCTTTATTGTCTGTGTCTATTTTAAGGTTAACAAACTGAGGTGGTATTTCTCATATTGAAATTTACTGTAAGGAATGTGTGAGATAGGAAGAAGAGGTGTGCTACCTATGTAAAATAGCATGTGTTGAATATAATATCTGTCATGTTCTGTCATATGCATTACCACAAGTAAAAAAAAAATGCTTTATATTAGTAATTATAGCAATCTGTAATTTAATTGTGGCCAGTAACAATTGAATTACGGAATACCAAACAGTTTGTCCTTGTCAGAATTTAAGAATTTTAATTAATTATTTAATTTATTTAATTTACTAGTAAACTTTGTAAATGTTCTATTAAAAGTGAAATTAGTACTTGTATAGTTGGTGTCAAAATGTCAACACTTACTTCAAATGTTTTTTTTTTCTTTCTTTTTTTTTTTTATTCTCTGACAACCGGTTTAAACTGTGGCACATAAGTATGGCTTTCAGATATTGTAAGGTGGTCATAGGTGTGCATATATAGAGCATTTTACAATGGCTTCAAACAGCTTATCCAATCAGATTTTTTACTATCCATGTAGTATTTTAAATTTAACTTGGCGCCCTGAGGTTTGGGGTTTATTCCATTAATTATGGGTGGAACATTGAGGTTTTCAGTGCAATGGACATGAATATGAATATTTTTGTAACTCTGCTATGTTAGAATCACTTCATAGATCAGTGAAGATATATAGGACCCTTCAGTTCAGTTCAGTCAGTGTAAGCAATTTGCTTTTTTTGCGCCCATGACCAGAAATGTCCGTGTTTGTGCAGTAGGCCTTGATTAGTCGATTTGATTCTGATAAATGTTCTTCGACAACCTAATAATTGATAAATGTCATACAGAATACTTACTCTGTTCTGGGAAAGCCCCCAAGACCCAGTGCAGATGGTGGGAGAATGTAGGACTCCATGCTGGAGAATGACTCTCACCCTGTGCATGAGACTCTGACAGCCCTAGGCTGTTCCTTCAGTGACTGGCTGCTTCACCCCAAGTGTGTGAAGGAACGATATTGCAGGTCCTTGCTTCCTGCTGCTGTTAGACTTTACAGCCAGCACTGCTCCCAGTAAACCTCTCACATCTACATTGACACTTTACTTAAACTGAGTATAAGAATCTAGAATGCATTTATTACATATTATATAACATTTTAATATATTGTTTAATATTTCAACACATCTACAGGCATAACACTGTGAATTTTCCCACTTTGGGACTAATAAACGATTATCTTAACTTATCTTATGGTATCTTTGTCTCCCTCTAGGTGTTGCACCAAAGAATGTGCAGATTACGGAGCAAAGTAAGTCTTCGCAGCTCGGCTGTTTATCAATTTTGGTTTACAAGAGAAGAATTTAAAAGTTAATTCTCTTTTCTTCTTTCAACTGCAGCATACAATAAAACAGATGATGGCTGGATTATATTCAAGGAGAGTCAGTATTATATGGGTCATGGTCCTACCTCTGTGGAAGAAGGACGGAGGTTCTGTAAGCACAGACACGGTGATCTTGTGGTCATCAATGATGAAGAAGAGAGGTTGTTTGTCTGGCATCAGGTAAAGTGAACCTTGTGGTGGCATTTTAATATTTTAAAATAAGACTTGTTGATATTTGCATGTTTAAATAGTGAACTACTTTGTGGTTTTTTAATTTACTGTTTTATATTTTTGTATCTTTTAGTCAAGGTTCGGTTATAGTGATGTCTTTATTGGCATGAAAATTGATCTGGATAAGTCATTAATGTAAGTTACTGCCAGAACTCTCACATTTAAAAGCATATTTAAGATATGATTAAAACAGAAATGGCAAAAACTTACCACGTTTCTTGTTAAGGTGGATGGATGGATCTCCAGTAGTATTCCAGGCATGGGAACAAAACCAGCCGGCTTTTGAGAATGAAGAGGAGGATTGTGTGAAAATGACTAGGTCTCAAGGTCAGTCGTGACAGTGGATTCATCAAAAATAACCTCGAAATTTCAGTAATTACAAGTGATGACAAAATCATGATGTTTTTTTTTACTATTATTTATCACAGTAAAACCAGTGAGGAAATCTAAATCTAAACTTCACTCTTTATGCTTGTTTGATTTTTATATAAAAGCAGGAGGACTTTAAAAATGGCTTAAATGTCAAAATGTCATGAATGTCAGTGTGGACTAAACTGAGTACCTAATTATGTAATTATGCAAATATTTACAAATTAACCTTTACAAATACACAGTTGAAATTCCAACACATCTACAGGCATAAACACAATTATACACTGGAAAAAAAATTAAGCATTATATATATTTATTCTAGGTTTGCAAAACAGTTGAAATACAGAGAATATATAGATGCAAAACACCTGAGCAGTGCTACAGACTGATCGACTCCACGCCACACCGCATTGCTGCAGTACTTCAGGCAAAAAGAGTTTCAACTAACTATTGAGTGCTGTACATGCTCATACTTTTCATGTTCATACTTTTCAGTTGGCCAGCGTTTCTAAAAATCCTTTTTTTTTGTATTGGCCTTAAATAATATTCTAATTTTCTGAAATACTGAATTTGGGGTTTTCATTAGTTGTCAGTTATAATCATCAAAATAAAAGAAATAAACACTTGAAATATATCAGTCTGTGTGTAATGAATGAGTTTAATACACAAGTTTCACTTTTTGAATGGAATTACTGAAATAAATCAATATTTTCATGATATTCTAATTTTATGACCAGCACCTGTAATGTAATTTTGTAATGCTGCAGTAAACAAGTATAGTTTAAGTAATTAAATTTTAAGACGTTTTAAAATATTTTCATCAAAATAACACACCACTTTCTACCCCAGGGCTTTGGGAAAGTGTGAACTGTGGTGATTATGAGAAGTTTATCTGTGAAAGAAGTGGTTCTGTCCTGGTCAACTCCACTGCTGCCCCCACCGAGCCGCCCCAAGGAGACTGTGCCCCGGACTGGTTCAAATTTCAAAACAAGGTAAAAGTGGAAGACTGTGTACTATCTTTAAGCCATACAAGATCGTACAGTATGTCCGTATTATATACACTGTGAACCTGATACCACTTAAACAGACCATAATATTGAGTGAGCAGGTCAGAAACAAACAAAACGTGTATAAAAGAATATATAAAACTTGTGTGTCAGCACATGGCTCTCTGCTTGATTTGGTCCCTTGTCTCCGCCTTAGCTCTGCCTTCTCGTCAGTCTCTCCACCTGTGTCTATTTTGTAATCCTGCCCCCTGGTCTCAGTGTTTCATACATCGAAATACAGATGAAACACATGTACACCATTCACGGTTGTTTTCTGTTTTGTTTTTTTTTTCTCTTGTCCTGATCGTGTTTATTTCTGTTCGTGTTTAATAAAGACTCCTTGTGTGTACGTCTGCCTCCATCATCTTCCCTGTACACACGTGACACCCTCTTATTGAAATGTGCTGTAAGGAATGCATGAGATAAGAAGAGGCATGCTACCTATGTAAATTAGCGTGTGTTGAATATGTGTCTTGACTAGTAAAAATGGAGATATAGATCCCTCAAATTGAATTTATTACTAAGTCAGAACTCCAATGTGATTAGTCATGATTATTTTATGAATAAGTGACAATTTCATAACGGATCTCTTTCATATGCATTATCACTAGTATCAAGGTTTTATTTATATATTATTAAATATATAGATCTGTAATTGAATTTTGACTAGTAAAAATATGCATTTTACACGTAGAAACTTTTTGACTAGTTTTTGAATTACAGATCATTCTCATCTGTACTTGTCAATATAATTTTTTACTAGTAAAGTTAGAAATGCTTTCATAAAAATGGAGTATTATTAATGTCAACAAGTCCAGGTCATGTCAAATTTATAGAGAGCTCCACATTATAATTGTGACTAATAACAATAATAAATTATATATGTTTTAAACTATGTTTTAGATCTCCTTTTTGGAAATTGTAGAAACTTATAAAAATATTATGACTAATCTTAAATAACATTGTTTATATCATAATCAAATGCATTACTAGTTCTATTGCAATTTGTACTAGAGATATTTATTATTTCATTTTTACTAGAATAAAACTGTGAAAACTGACATTTCTAGTGTTAGATATCAATTATGTTAGTGTTATGGGTCAAAACTGTTTTAGATTTATAAAATTACACTGAATCTTATGAATCTTGAAAGCATATTATTACTAGTCAAAATTAATTTAGCGATATCCTGAATAACCATTTTACTAGTCAGATTTCTGTTATGGATATGTGGATCTAGACTACTTAGTAATCTGAATTACTTTGTAGATAACTGCAATAATATGTTTTATTAATAAAATGTTGCAGATATCTGTATATGTTTTACTATTACTGTTTACTATTATTTCTAGTTAATTATGTATATGAGTATATGAAATTACATGTAAATCAATGAAGATATATGACTAGTCAAAATTACATTAAGGATATGTTGTCCAAGCAATGTCACAAGTCAGAATCTTGATGTATATGTAGATGTATATTCTTACTATTAAAAATGTCATAGTTGATATCTGAAATTATAGTTTCTAAACCAAATTACAGAGATCTTGGAGTGTTTACTTGTAAAAACATGAGATATGACTTGTACGACTGGTGTCACTTTAGGCCAAAATGGCTTGCTCTATATTATGTTTTTGGTCCATTGGTGCACTAAAATTTCTCTGAATTTCCTTTGTCTTTGTGAAATAGTTGTTGCTGAGGTTCATTGAAACACTTTGATTTTGCTTTCTGTACTATTCATGTAACATATCATCTGTATGGTCATGTATTTACAGTGTTATAAAAGGCAACTGGAGCAGAAAACCTGGTATGATGCCAGAGATTACTGTAAGAGAACTGGAGGAAATCTGGTATCGATAACTCACCAACTTCAGCAAGGTCAAAGATATTTTCTGTTCAAAAACTACCATGTTAAATCCTATTACGTTGATAATTCCTCTTTATTTATCCACCGAATGAGATCAAGGGGATTGAACAAACAAGGCTAGGCTAGGCAAATTAGTTGCGGTTCATTTGTCACTCAGTAGTCTGTGGTAGAAAACATAAATTGTTCAGGATATCTCTGAAGGTATCTTAAAAATATTTTATTTCCCAATTCTGAATCAGTACTCACACATTCTGTGATCCACTGAAGAATGTTACTGTAAATCAGTGACTCACCAATTACTCAATCCTGAATATTATTCATGTTAATATACCCATGTTTTTCCATTCATTATAGAATTTAAACTTTAAGCACCAAAAATTTACCAGGTTTTATTCTCTCCCTTTTTTGATTTAGCTTTCCTGACCTTGAAGATGGTAGAAGACACCCAAGACTTATGGATTGGCTTCAGTAATTTGGCAAACAGAAGATTTAAATGGACAGATGGCAGTCCAGTCAAACTCACAAGCTTTTTAGAATCAGGAAACTACTATACGTCGGCATGTCACACACTTTGATTATTTATCAAGACTTTGCCTTAAAGGAGCAATCTGTAATATTAACAGCAAGCGTTTAAAATCAGAATTATAATACAGTTTCAAAGCAGTGGAGAGAGCTGTCTGCCTCCTCCCTATCCTCCCCAGAAGTGAAGCTCGAACAGGTTGCCAGTTTGAGGAAAACCGAACAAACAAGCAAGAGATAAGTTTAAGAACTTCAGCCTTAATAGCTAAGATGAGTGTGACATAATCAACACATTTACACAGAAAAGACACATTTCACTAAACACATTTCACTAAAACATCTAGTACTACCGATCCATAAGATTGAACATGTGGCCACCTGCATTTGCAAGCCTTTACTCTCCAAATGAAATACTCTCACCCGAAATACTTAGACTACACAAGACTGGTGTTACTTATCAATTTTCCCTTCCACCATAAATGTCGTTTAGGAGGCAGACCTTCTTATCCACAATTTTCTTATTCAAACATTTTGTTCCACCTTGCATGTGTCTGTTTATGAATTGCCGTTATTTGCCAGGTTCTTGAATTCTCTGTTGCACCTTAAGAGCTGAAGCAAGCGCTATAGATTTGAAATTTTGGAAGCAACTGTTATTCCACTTTATCTTTTTAAATCACAAAAACTATTGTATTATTCAAGGAATTATTCACAATTTTCGTATTTAAGCATTTAGATCCACCTTAAATGGGTCAGTTTTTTTGTTTGTTCTCTAGTTTCTTATCGAATATTCATTTCCACATTAAACTGCCATGCAAAGCTAAATCTAGTGCTAGGATTTATAAACAAACTCATTTTTGAAAAAGTATTTTTTCCCATTTTATCCATTAAAACACACCACCAAGTGTACGTCATGCCACTAAAACACATTACATGAAGCGCTTATTTGTGCTGGGTACTACCAAGCTTGATTTATGCGTTCCATCTTAAATAGGTGAATATGCAAGGCTTTTCAAACACAATTCTTACTCCTTAATTTGTTTAAAACACACACACCATAGAGAGACACACATTAATCGGCATCAATTTGTTTTAAACAAACAATGGTATTTGCACTTTTCAATCATGTTGTTATTCACCTTCTTCATAAAAAACACAAAAAACACAGTCCTAACACCATTCAAATGTAGCTATGCCTCACTTTCTTTATATAAAATACAAAACCAATGGCCTTTACTTCTTTTAATCTATACATAGGCATCAGTAGTTCTATATTTTTTTTTCAGAAATGATTTGCTGTTTCCTGTTCAAGAGAAAATTAGCCAGCTCTGTTCTGTCATGTTGCTGCATCTAAACTGCCCCCAATTTTCATATATAAGGCCATTATTTCCTCTCACTTTACTCTGTCTCTGGTCATGGAGATTTTTTAGAAGGGCAATGGGGCTTTTTGTGTCTGGTAAAATATAACATTGACTATGTTCACTTGGATGATTGGACAGAGGTCGAGACACAGGCAGGACCTCGAAGGGAAGGATCTATGAGTGCTGCTCTGGACTGGGCACTTCTCAAGGGGAATATACTGCTTTAGCAATGCTGTGAGAGGCAGCACTGTTTTAGCTTTGACCGTTTCCTTAATCTATCATCACACACCCTGGACATTTTATGACTAAGTACAGTACATATCTTACAGATTGCTCCTTTAAGTTTCACTTATATTTCATGAGCATGAAATATCCTGAAATCCTGAATTATATTAATCCTGAATTAGGATCCTGTGTTTGTGTTCCAAAGGGTAAAAAGTGTGTTGCTATGGGAGGCAGATTAAGATCAAAGCCGGGAAAATGGGTGGAGAAAGACTGCAATGACACAAGTGGCTTTATTTGCAGTCGACCTCCAGGTAAGTTTGAAAATACATACTTTTAATTAAACAGTAAACAGACACATACACTGATAATCAAAAGGAGAGACACATCTACTACTAGTGTTTTCTTTATTGTTATTATGACTAAAGACATTGAAACTATGCCATAGCATGGATATATACAAAGGCCAACAGAATTATACAGAGATTCTTTTACAAATCAACTTCCTTTGCTTTGATGATGCTTTAAACACTTATACCCACATTTTTTCCATGTCTGTTTTTAATGTAATCATGTTCTTATATATTTTGTCTAAATTTTTAGATACATTTGTAAAAAGCCCAGACTCCACAGAACTGCCCAAAACCTTCATCACAATTGGAAATGCTTCTTACCTGATTGTTCAAACAAACCTGACCTGGGGAGAAGCGAAACAACACTGTGAGTCTCAGGAGGCAAAACTGGCCAGCATTCGAGACCTCTATGCTCAATACTACATTGAGCTGCAGGCAAATAAACTTGGACAACCCATGTGGATCGGCCTTAACAGTCAGGAGGTAGGACTGATGTGTGAAAGAGCATTAAACCTGTGATTTTTCTAAATGTTGCAAAATTACAGCAGTATCTTAGTAACTAACAGAGTGCAGTTCCTGTAGAAAACAAAAATGTAGGGGTGAGTGTACATCTCAGCAAAGAAAGTTTATTTATTGAGCACCTTTCCTACACAATGGCAATTCAAAGTGTTGTACAGATAGAGCACAGGGAATGTATAGAAGCGTTATAGCAGAACAACACAGCAGTAAAACTTAAAGTTATAAATCACTGGTCGTCCGTCCCTTGAGGGGAAAACAAAACAAATACTACTCTTACTTCATTACTGGTTGTCCCTCATCTGAGGATAAAAGTAACAGAACAGTTATAAACTTATAGAATTACATCATAAAACAATTCAAATAAGAGTTAAAACATAAGTGAAAACAATGAAATGCAATTTAAAAGATTAGAGCAAGGGATATGACTATATATATATATATATATATATATATATATAATATTATATTGATATATTATTATATATTAATAATATAATATTGATGTAATTGAAGAAACACTCCCCAAAACAGAATCTTTCCACATCCTCAGAGTTCACAGGTATCCCGTTTGGTGCTCCCCTCTTCAGCTTCACCTAATCCCACAGGTTCAAAAGTAGCCCTGAACCCTCTTAATGTGGACCACTATCCTGCGGAAGATACAAACATGACACAGGTTCAACTTTTTGTCAGAGGGTTTTCATTTTACATTTCTTGTTTTGTAAAGGAGAATCAAAGTTACAAAAGAAATTACAAACAAAAAAATATTCTAACAGTACAGTGATTCTTTTTCATATGAGTGTATTTTCTTTCAATGCCAAACAATCTCAACCTGCCAAAAGATGTGTTTCATTTCACCTGACGAGAGAATTTGATTCTTAAAAAATGTACCAACATAGAAAGTGATCTTTGTATGGAAATAAATGTGCTCTGTGGGGCTTATTTTTATGGAGTAAAGGCTTTATTCTGGTAGACCTACACTTTACAGATAATTTGTTTGTATTGAGGTAGCATCTAATTATAATTTTGGAAAAAAGAGTGAGTCGTACTTTCTATAATGTTTTGCTGTAAAAATGAACTCCACAGTTATTGGCCTAATGACTACTTAAATATTCATGAACACAGATTCACTTAAAAAGTGAAATTGAAATGGAAGCACTTTATTTACATTGTATTGGTGCTAACAATTGGTGGTTTTAGGCTTAATATAATTATATATATTTAGATTATTGTCATCATTTTCTTGTGAGATTCAGTTAATTATCCTTAAGTTTTGTTTTTTTTTTTTAACAAAGACTTCTTATATTTATGCAGACAGATGGATATTTCCTGTGGATTGATAACTGGCAGTTAAATATGGAGAAATGGCATTACGGAGAACCAAAGAAGGACCAGCCCTGTGTTTATGTGGATGAGGATGGAAGGTGGAAAACTGCCAAGTGTAACAACACCTACTACAGCCTGTGTAAGAAATCAACAGGTGAGTTATGTTGCAATTATGAGTTAGAAAATGTATGATTTAGAAAATAGAAGTGGGGATTAATTGGGGAGGCTGTTAATTATGAGACAATATTTAATCTCAATCTAATCTCTTCAGATCCTTCCTCTTTCTGCTCCAGCAATGACAATGTATCCCTTATACTCTGTAACATGCTCTTAACATGTATGATGCTCTTTAAATACTTGTTGTGAACTGTTTAATGTGATCTTTACAGACGTTGCCCCAACTCCACCAACACAGTATCCAGGAGTGTGCCCTGAGCAAGGTGAAGACAGGATGACATGGGTGCCTTTCAGAGGACACTGTTATGGATTTGTATTTCCTTCAAATTCATGGGTCTCAGCATCCAAATTCTGCAGCAGAAGAGGTGAGAACAAAATCATAATGAGCTTAGATACTGTACCGTAAATTATTATTATTATGTAATAGAGTTAAGTAATGAACACCACTAAAATAATATTATAATATATAAAAAAGTAGTGCTTCCACTCCTTTGGGATAAATCACTCATGTCTTTAGAGATGTGACTTTTATTATATTAGAGCATATTGTAGTCTGACTTTGTTATGAAATTAATATTACAAAGAATAAAATATATTCAGGGTAAATTTATCTAAAAAGACTAAATAAGACTATAGCGGCCATTTTGACCATATATAAAAACACCTGGTCTCCACAAGCCAGATATTTTTACCACTATTCCTGCACATCAGTCATTATCTTGACAATGTGGCCACAGTTTAACTCAGCTAAATTTAAACTTAGCTAAATATATAGCTAAATATTCAAATGTTTCTGATTTACTAAATGCAACAATAATTTTGCAATAATACACAAGAGGGAGTGCTAGTGCCGAAAATCAGTACACCAGTGCCAATATATAGCATGGACATTGAGTGTATTATTGCTATTATACTACAGTTTGTTATCACCGTTTATTATTATAAATAGTTCCATTCCGTCACACATACCCTTTTGCTCTTTTCCGCGAATTCTGGATCTTTAACTTGTGTAATGTTAAACCAATCGAAATCAGGACAGAGGCAGAGATAAACGCATCAAGTCAATAAAATGTTATGTTTAACCATTGTTTACAGTGGATTCAAATCGTAGTGATACCATGCACTAAAAGATGCCAAGTTCTCTCTATTTATGTTAAAAGAAAATATTTTAGAATATCACAAGTCGTGCTGCGGAACTGGTGAACCAGAGCAGCGAGAACTCTGTTCAAAATAAGGTGTGCAAACAGAAAATGAACCTGTTCCCTGCTAGGTGAAAAAGTCCAGGCATAGCTCTGTCTTGAAAGCGCTCGTGTTGTTGCTAGGTTACATGTGTTTTGCGGAGTGATACCTGAAGAGCTTTTCTCAGAGTGCCATTATCATGTAATATTGGCACTCCTGGAAGGTTTCTCAGCCAATCACATTGCAGGGTTGGAACTAACTCTGGTATAATAATAAATATACAGAGCACTGACAATTGTAATGCTGAGACGGAGACATGAGAGAATGAATTACATAAAAACCCTGAAATGCATAAAAACCAGAAAAAATGCATCTAATCAAATCAAAATCTATAGCAACTGGTCCAGATATTCCAGATTCTGATGGTAGGTTGATCCTGTACATTTTTAATCTATTTAGTAACAACAATAACAAGAAATATGAAGGAGTGTTAGACATAAAATTATATGTGGAATAATTAGATAGATTTCTCAATATATAATCATTAAATATGTAGTAATATTAAAGTGATTTTTCCCCAATAAATAATAATAATAATAATAATATAGTTTTTTTTTTATTAAAATAATAAATATAGTTATTATTAATTGTTTATAACTTAAAACCAAAAAACAATGTTTAGATATAAATGCCTCATGCATTACCCTGCCCTCGACATCGAATCAGGGTCAAGAATAAAGAGCAGGGAAAAATGTATAGGGGGGAAAAGAGTAGTGCAAAGGAAGAGATGAGAGTAAACGAGTGAGTAAGAGTATCAGAAATAAATAATAAAAACAAGTGAACAAATGAATGAAAAGACAAGAATTTTGTTTGCAAAGTTTTTTTAAAGGCCCCTGTTTGATTGCAGTCACCTCACATTCAACATGAGCTTAAAATCTACAAAATAGAATAGAATCCCATTCAATTTTATTAAGAAACAGATTACATGCCAAATGTAAAGAATACGCAAAGTAGTGTGTAGTACTGTGCCATGATTTGCCAGGATTACTGAGTGTGTCGTAAAGTACTGTAATGTTTATTTATTGTGTCTTTATTTATTGTGTCTATATTTGTTTATTGTGTCTTTTCCAGGAGCCAGCCTTGTCAGCATTCAAGACACAAAAGAGTCAGCATTCTTAGAGAATTACATAAGTTTCCTTGGGAATATCGAGGGCCGTTTCTGGATAGGTCTTTACAAAACTTTTGGAGGTAAATACAACATATTCCTTTTATGAAATATACTAATAGATCCCAGCAAAGTTTCTCTGCAGTGTTAGGGTGATAATTTTGAAGGATTCTCTGCTTGTGTTTAATGAGCTTCTATTACGCCTGATCTTTTTTTCCCTTTATGATAGAATTTTGATTAAAACACACTTTTACACTGCATTGATTTTAAATAAATTAACATTGAGTTTCCTCTTTCCTCATTCAGGACACTGGCTGTGGACGGACAACAGTGTGGTGGATTACACTAACTGGGACCAATCTGGAGACAGTCGTGATGATGAGGATTACTATGATTATCGTGAAAATTACTGTGCTTTTATCTCTGCAACAACTAAAAAATGGGGAAAACAACACTGCAGATACACTCGTGCGCAATTCATTTGCAAAATCGCCAAAGGTATCATTTCATTTATTAGCTTCCTGTAAAATGAGATAATAAACATGAGTAGTACAGCAAATTAAGTTCAGTACAGCTGACTTCAGTAAGGTTTTGTTTTGTTATTGTTTGATTCCTCAAACAAAGGTGTTATATTTTATATGTAAATATATAAAATGTATAATTGACTGGAATTTGATTGCATAGTCTCAGAAACACTACCCAAAATCACTGCTTCTGAACAGTTTTTTGCTGCATCAACAAACAGAATTAAGTCTCAAATGCAAAGTAAAAAACACATAAACAAGAATAAGAAACTCTGCCATTTTCTCTGGGTCCAAGCTTTTTTAAGATGGACTGATGGAAACGTGTCCTACGGTCTGATGAAACAAAATTTGAAATTCTTTTTGGAAATCATGGATGATGTGTCCTCCACGCTTAAGATGAGGGTGGCTCAAAAGCCAGCATCCGTGATGGTATTACTAGGCATTAGAACACATGGAATAGGTGACTTACACGTTTTTGAAAACACTGTTAACGTTGAATTATACATATATACAGGATTTAGAGCACCATGCTGCCATCCAGACAACATCTTTTTCAGGGAAGGCCTGGTTTATTAAAGAAAGACAAGGCCAATTTACATTCTGCATGGGTTACAACAGCATGGCTCCTTAGTAAAAGAGTCTGGCAGCTAATGTATGCCCAACTTGTCATCCACTGAAAACAATGGTGCATTATGAAACAAAAAACACTATTATAGAGAAGCCGAGCTTTGGAACAGCGAAAGTAATTTAACAAGCAAGTGTTAAAAAAAGAGGTGATGCAACACAATGGTGAACCTATCTCAACTGTCTGGCACATGTTGCTGGCATCAAAATCAAAACAGGCAAAAATATTTTTCAAAAAACAAACTATTCCAGTTTCATACCAAAAAAATTAAATATAAATAATTTGCATGCCATTGATTGTTGTAATTATTTACCTTTTGCACAGCTTTTTAGAAATCGAGTTGTAGTTATATTTCATTGCTTCAGACTGTAGGAATAAAACAGGAGTGGGATTGATTCTTGTGATCTACAAAGGAGTATACATTACATCAAACACACAATACAAATTAATTCTGACATTTAAAATAATTGTATGTATAAAACATTATACCATAAACAGCCAAAGTACCAAGTACCAAACCATTTTTCTCTTTCTGATTTCAATCCAGTGAACACAGGTCATACAGTGAACGGCACAGGTAATATTCTGAAACATTCAAATGTTTTAGTGCAATATTTTACATTATTTTCAAAATGCATCATAAGAGATTCAAAATGAAGTTATTACTGTATTGTACTGTGTTTTACTGAAGTATAATTCCTGTGTTCTCAGCATTTCCTGCAGTTGGTCCTAATTTACCACGTTCAAACGCTGCTGCAGTGTCAGTGGTAGTGGTGATTGTTGTCCTATCAGTGCTGGCTGGACTGGCTTACATCTACAACAGAAATTCAAAACGTCTTGTTGTCCTTCCTTCACTTGTGAACCCACTCTATTATGCTACAGGATCTTCCCGGTTAGAGGAGAAAGATACCAAGTTCTTAGTGGACAATAACGAGTAGAGCCCTCTTTTGTCATTTTTGTAAATGTGTATTTTGATTATTTTAACTGTATTAAATGTTTTTTTGTGATCTGGGGTCTTGTTGTCTTAAATAAATGTAGACATTTATACTGCCAAGGGGGCTTTAATTTGTATTTCGATTTATATAAATTACAGAAAGGTAACCATCAGTCTTTACTAAATAAATTTAATCAGGTTTTTCTTTTTTTATATACAATTTGCACCATAACTCAAGCACATGCACCTAAATGCATCATGTTCAGTACCAGTTCTTGGCTAGTGTGGTACAAGTTCTTTCTAGGAATGAGCTATGTAGCGGCAATACTTTGCGATTAACTGGAGTGGCATGTATGATCATTAATTAATCATTTAAAATGAGAATCTGTTCCACCTTGTGTTTATGAAGCTAAATGCAATTACACTGTGCTAACTGGGCCCTAGAGGACTAACAATATGTGGCCTGGTCCAGTGAATCACTGTACCAATCATTTTGGGCTGATTCCCCCCAAACACTCTTGTGGGTCTCATACTTCCATCTACATCTGAACACTGAACGCTGTACTGATTTTTGTGGGAGATGTGTGTGGGGCCTCCAATATTTAATGTTTGTGATTTCTGCCAGAGTTACTTGTCTGTTTGCATGGACAGCCGCAGGTCTTTGATCCCATTATGTTTGCGCAAGCTTAGGTAACTGAAATGAACTAGGCTGTCATGTTTTTCTAGCTCCCTTTTGCTCTGGGTCTCATCAATGACACCAAGGCACCTGTGTCCATGACTGCAGTGATGTCCTTTCCACCCACAAGGCCAGACAAGAATATAGCAGAGTTCATCCTTGAAAAGTGGCACAGTAATATGAGGTGTGCTGAGTGGAGCCCTTTTTTGAGAGTGGAGAGTGTTTACCAGGACACAGGCAGGAAAAGTTATAGTCTTGGTTAGCTTTAGGCTTGGGGTGTATCAAGATCCCAGAACACAACATGCCAGTAGACTCGCTTCTGCATGATGGTGAGACCCCCAACAAACACACTACACACCAAGCCCAAACATGCGCATGAGGACAGCAACAACACAACCTATAAACAACAAATAACAATACCATGAAAAAAATATATATTCAATACGTTTACATTGTTTTATCCAGTAATGGCTCTATATACTTAATTTTTACAAAAATGCAGATACAACTATATTATATATTCAGAAGATGATTCATATCCAGAACTCATAGGGGTGCATTTCCAGACAGAGGTTAAGCCTAGTCCATCACTACACATTTTTAATTGTTAGTTTTCACTGAAATTTGAAAAAAGCATGGTGTCAAAATAGGGCCAAAAGTTTTGGGAATCAAAAAGAATAATCCATAACTGAAAATTATTTTAAATAGGAGAAGATTGTTATTAATATTGAGAGTTTATCAACATTCTGTGGCTGCTGGAAACAACTGTTAACTATTAAAAGGTTAAACAAACAGTATTTAAGGTGGAATGGGGTAGCAAGTTTGTAAATCGGCCTTTGTAATTCTTTTTTTGTTTTCATGACAGGTGGTTAGTTGTTAAAATTAAAACAACTAAAAGAGCACATTTCTCCATAGGGTTCGTACGGGTGCTTGAAATTCTTGAAAATACTTGAATATTAATATTGTCTTTTATGGCAATTATCTAAGCACCACCAGGCATGAAGATCGATGCTCAAAAGGATTCTTGGACCCAAGGAGAAATCAGAGGAATAAAGACACAGATTCAAGAATTTTCTCCAATCTCTGATTTATTGGAACATTTGATGCAATATATATAGGACTTCAGTCACATACACCCAACTGTCATGTGCCCCTTCGGCACGTACACCAAGTGTCATGTGTACCCTTGGGTGTTATTACATCATGTCTCATCGCACAAACCCAGACACTCCTAAACTGGCATCTTATGCTATGAATATATCTGTTATCTCAGTTTTTCCTCTTGTCAGCAAAATGTTTGCAAATGGTTAGGTCAAGTTTCCTACTCAGGATGTTCTTCAGGATTTTTATTGGACTTCTCTAATCTATCTAGGGACCTTACTTCTCTAATCTAAACCCAGAAGTGTAATGTTCAGCACTTTCCCTCCTGCAACAGTTTCTCCTGGGTCATGCCCTGGGTCATGTCCTGAGGACACAATGTAATAAGTCTTTTATGGTCAAAAGCACAATATGTTCTACATCTCTATTAACCTTATTAGTAATATTTAATCAAAACTACTTAGTACAATCATTATGGAATAATATGAAAATATGGGCCCACCACCTGTGGGAGAGCTAGTAATCCGGGTCTGGTGCATTGTGTATTGGGTGGCGGTCGGGGTCGGGGACCCTGGCGTTCTGATCCTCGGTTACTGAAACTTGAGAGGGGCTGGATGCTCTTTCACTCTGGAGTTGCCCAGGGTGAGAGGCGTAAGGCAGGTGTGGGCTTACTCATTGCCCCCCGGCTTAGCGCCTGTACGTTGGGGTTTACCCCAGTGGACGAGAGGGTAATTTCCCTGCGCCTTCGGGTTGGGGAAAGGGCTCTGACTGCTGTTTGTGCTTATGCACCGAACAGCAGTTCAGAGTACCATGCCTTCTTGGGGACCCTAGAGGGAGTGCTGGAGAACACTCATTCTGGGGACTCCATTGTTCTGCTGGGGGACTTCAACGCTCACGTGGGTAATGACAGTGAGACCTGGAGGGGCGTGATTGGGAGGAACGGCCCCGCTGATCTAAACCCGAGTGGTGTTCAGTTACTGGATTTCTGTGCTCGTCACAGTTTGTCCATTACGAACACCATGTTCGAACATAAGGGTGTCCACAAGTACACCTGGCATCAGGACACCCTAGGCCGCATTTTGATGATCAACTTTATAGTCGTATCATTTGACCTGCGGCCATATGTTCTGGACACTCGGGTGAAGAGGGGCGCTGAGCTGTCAACTGATCACCACCTTGGGGTGAGTTGGATCAGATGGCGGGGGAGGATGCTGGACAGACCTGGCAGGCCCAAACGTGTGCTGAGGGTTTGCTGGGAACGTTTGGCAGAGGAACCTGTCAGAAAGATCTTCAACTCCCACATCCGGCAGAGCTTCGACTGCATCCCGGGGGAGGCTGGTGACATTGAGTCCGAGTGGGCCATGTTCCGGACCTCCATTGTTGAGGCGGCTGAACGGAGCTGTGGCTGCAAGGTTGTCGGTGCCTGTCGGGGTGGCAATCCCCGCACTCGGTGGTGGACACCCCGGGTGAGGGGGGCTGTCAAGCTGAAGAAAGTGTCCTGTCAAGCCTGGTTGGCTCAGGGGACTCCGGAGGCAGCCGACAGGTACCAAGGAGCCAAGCGGCTTGCGGCTTTGGCAGTTGCCGAGGCAAAAACTCGAGTGTGGGAGGAGCTCGGTGAGAACATGGAAAACGACTTTCAGTTGGCTCCAAGAAGTTTCTGGCAAACCGTCAGGCGACTCAGGAGGGGAAAGCAGTTTTCCACCAACACTGTATATGGTGGGGGTGGGGAACTGTTGACCTAGACTGGGGATGTCACTAGACGGTGGAAGGAATACTTCGAGGATCTTCTCAATCCCACCAGCACGTCTTCCGCAGAGGAAGCAGAGCTTGGGGACCCCGGGGGGGGCTCGTCTATCACTGGGGCTGAAGTGGCCAAGATGGTAGGGAAACTCCTTGGCGGTAGGGCCCCGGGGGTGGATGAGGTTCACCCCAGGTTCCTCAAGTCTCTGAATGTTGTGGGGCTGTCCTGGTTGACACGTCTTTGCAACATCGCGTCGACATCGGGGCAGTGCCTCTGGACTGGCAGACTGGGGTGGTGAAAAGGGGGATCGGAGGGTGTGTTCCAACTATAGGGGGATCACACTCCTCAGCCTCCCCGGTAAGGTCTATGCGGGGGTGCTCAGGGAGTATGGGGTACTGGGCTCTTTGTTACGAGCTATCCAGTCCCTGTACAAACAGAGCAGGAGTCTGGTTCGTATGGCTGGCAGTAAGTCCGACTGGTTTCCAGCCGAGTGTGAAGCGGTAGGGATGAGGATTAGCACCTCCAAGTCCGAGTCCATGGTACTCAGCCGGAAAAGGGTGGAGTGCTCTCTCCAGGTTGGAAGTAAGATCCTGTCTCAAGTGGAGGAGTTTAAATACCTCGGGGTCTTGTTCATGAGTGAGGGAAAGATGGAGCGTGAGATTGACAGGCGGATCGGTGCAGCGTCAGCAGTAATGCGGGCTCTGTACCGGTCCGTTGTGGTGAAGAGAGAGCTGAGCAAAAAAAAGCAAAGCTCTCGATTTACCGTTCAATCTACGTCCCAACCCTCACCTATGGTCACGAGCTTTGGGTAGTGACCGAAAGAACGAGATCACGGGTACAAGCGGCTGAAATGAGTTTTCTCCGCAGGATGTCTGGACTCTCCCTTAGAGACAGGGTTAGGAGCTCAGACATCCGGGAGAGACTCGGAGTGGAGCCGCTGCTCCTCCACGTCGAGAAGAGTTCCGGGCATGTCCAACGGGGAGGAGGCCCCGGGGCAGACCAAGAACACGCTGGAGAGACTATATGTCTCGACTGGCCTGGGAACGCCTCGGTATACCCCCGGAGGAGCTAGAGTCAGTGGCTGGGGAGAGGGAGGTCTGGGTTTCTTTGCTCCGACTGCTTCCCCAGCGACCCGGACCCGGATAAGCGGTGGATAATGGATGGATGGATGGATTATGGAATATATTGGGTTATCATTATCATCATTACTCATTGGTGTGGTAAATGGAGAATGTGATGGGAAAATGCACCTTAAGTCCATACTATTGGTTTACAGAGGTGTCAATCACTTATGACCTGCCATCTGCATCTCCCCAATAGAGTACAACTCCAAGTAAAGATGTTTCTGTGAAACCAAGAACGCCCACAACAGAAACGCCCACTTATCATTCATTGGCCAGTATGTCAGCAAAGTCCCAAACGCCCACTTTACTAGCATAGACCACACCCAGAAAAGTGTCAGCGAGGTGGGGCGAACTTAGAAGGTTTGGGCTGGACGGATGAGAAGGAAACAGGCAGAAGTGCAGTCGGGATGACAGGAGAGGCAGTTGGTGAAATTCGGCACGTTGATGGGAGTGGAAAGGATTCAAGATTCAGCTGCTGCCAAATCAAAGTGGTCTAAGGTGACAGCTGTGTTGGGCTGGAGCCTGGCCACAGTATGTGCAGATGTGGAGGAATCTACCTGAGGGTGCGAAACATCCACCTAAATTAAAGTTGTTACAAATCATTTGGCCGTTGAGGTAGGACAGGCGTCTACGACTATCTCGAGAACTGGAAGTAGTAACACATGGTGCGATGGTGGCTGTGGATGAAATGGGGGAAAATAGCAGTTGCAGAAGTGGGAGTTTGTGTGAGAAGCGAACGTGATGCGGCAGGATGGGATGGGTTGCCACACACATCACATAGAAGCGATGCAAACGGCAAAGACACGGCAGTAGAGTTTTAGATCCAGAGCACCCCAGTAGCAAGCGATGTTCCATTTCTGTAGGTGGGCAGTGGCCCGTGCAGAGAACTGCCGATGACAATCATAAAATGCGGAATCCCTGAATTGGACGGCAAGATCGAGGATGATGGACAAGTAATCGTCAAGGCCTGGGCCGGAGCAGAGTTAGGAACATATTACATTTAATGTGGTAATATATATATATATAAAACACACATTTACATGTGTATATATGAGAGGAAACTTCTATAGTGGCTAGATGCTCAACCATATTTTGAAAGCTGGTGTCACACCTGTCTCTGTGGTGCCTCGCTTCCTCCCTCACTTCACGCCGCATTGCCACTTAAGTCTGTGAATTACTCTGGGGACTTCAGTTCCCATGATTCAGCGAATGGTCACATGACTCCATCAACCAATGGGAACTCTTTGGTGTGCTCCGGGTCACCTGAGTTTTAAGTCACAGCTGTTTTGTATCTGGACATAATCATTCAGTCAGTATATAAACCCAGGCTTTTGCATCTGCCACTTGTGAATTATTGCAAATTCTTCTGTTACTTACTGAGCGAACCTTGTTTATGAAAGCAAACTCATGTATGACCATTTCTTACGTTTCTCTTGACTCTGTTTTTTGGATCCGGACTGCTAGTATTTGATACTTTTTGTTTTTGACCTCAGCCTGTACCTCACAATTCTTTAGATTGCCCTTTTGGTTGTGACTGCTCTCCCTTTACGGTATGCTTTGCACTTTAACTTCTCTGAAGTAAAACTGTTCCTGCTAAAAACTCACGAGCGTCTCTCCTGTTTACATAGCCTGACAGCTGGCATGCCATATTGAAACAATAAATATGCTTTAGAGCCAAGGTAACAATTTCAATTCTGAAGGGCTGAAGTCTATCACAAGTAGGTCCCTGCTCAAAACACAGCTGTTTCAACTCAGTAGCTAGATAACTATGCTAGACACTAGACCTCCAGGACTGGAAATGCCCCCATTTTAGCAGAGCGTAATAGATTTTTTTTGTACAAAATTTTTTTAAGCTTATGAAACTTATATATAAACCAGATTCCAAAAAAGTTGGGACACTAAACAAATTGTGAATAAAAACTGAATGCAATGATGTGGGGGTGCCAACATCAATATTATATTCAGAATAGAACACAAATCACAGATCAAAAGTTTAAACTGAGAGAATGTATCATTTTAAGGGAAAAATATGTTGTTTCAAAATTTCATGGTGTCAACAAATCCCAAAAAAAGTTGGGAGAAGGCCATTTTTTACCATTGTGTGGCATTCCCCCTTCTTCTTACAAGATTTAGATGTCTGGGGACAGAGGAGACCAGTTTCTCAAGTTTAGAAATAGGAATGCTCTCCCATTCATGTCTAATAAAGGCTTCTAACTGTTCAATCGTCTTGGGCCTTCTTTGTCACACTTTCCTCTTTATGATGCGCCAAATGTTCTCTATAGGTGAAAGATCTGGACTGCAGGCTGGCCATATCAGTACCTGACAGATCCTTCTCCTATATAGCCATGATGTTGTGATTGCTGCAGAATGTGGTCTGGCATTATCTTGTTGAAAAATGCAGGGTCTTCCATGAAAGAGATGACATCTAGATGGGAGCGCATGTTGTTCTAGAACCTGAACATAGTTCTCTGCATTAATGGTGCCTTTCCAGACATGCAAGCTGCCCATACCACAAGCACTCATGCAAACCCATACCATCAGTGATGCAGGCTTCTGAACGAAGCATTGATAACAACTTGGGTTATCCTTGTCCTCTCAGGTCCAGATGACATGGCATCCAAGTGTTCCATAAAGAACTTAAAATCGTGACTCATCTGACCACAGAACAGTTTTCCATTTTGCCACACTTTTAAAAGACCCCTGGCCCAGTGCAAACATCTGAGCTTGTTGAGCTTGCTTAGAAGTGGCTTCCTCTTTGCGCTGTAGAGTTTCAGCTGGCAACGGTGGATGGCACGGTGGATTGTGTTCACTGACAATGCTTTCTGGAAGTATTCCTGAGCCCATTCTGTTATTTCCTTGACAGTGGCTTTCCTGTTTGAGGTGCAGTGACGTTTAAGGGCCCGGAGATCACGAGCATCCAGTAGAGTTTCACGGCCTTGACCCTTACACACAGCAATTGTTCCAGATTCTCTGAATCTTTTGATGATGTTATGCACGGTTGATGATGATAACTTAAAAGTCTTTGCTATTTTATGCTGGGTAACACCATTCTGGTATTGCTGCACTATCTTTCTGCGCAACAATGGTGGAATTGGTGATCCTCTTACAATCTTGGCTTCAGAGAGACACTGACACTCTGAGAAGCTCTTTTTATACCAAATCATGTTGTCAATCGACCTAATTAGTGTTAATTGGTCTTCCAGCTGTTCGTAATATGCTCAATCTCCTTTTTCCAGCCACTTATTGCTACTTGTCCAAACTTTTTTGGGATTTGTTGACACTGTAAAATTTTGAATCAAAATATGTTTCCTTTAAAATGTTACATTTACTCAGGTTAAACTTTTGATCTGTCATCTATGTTCTATTACGAATAAAATATTTCCATCTCCACATCATTGCATTCAGTTTTTATTCATAATTTGTTTAGTGTCCCATTTTGGAATCCGGTTTGTATAAATCTCATAACACAGCAAAAACAAATGTGACACAAAAAAGAGAAACTTGAGATCAGACAGGTAAGTAGGCATAAAAAGGTTACACTAAATATCAAGCAACACTGTATTGAACCTGAAGAGCACTTCCTCGGAAAAAGTCCTTGGGCAATTAATTCCAAGCAGACAGAGTCCTAGAATTCCTACATGTCCACCCTCCCATCATAGTCAAATGGTGGAGTTTCAAGTTCACTGACTTTGTTCAAGAAACAACAATAAATGCATTAAAGTACAGGCAGGACTAACTAAAATGTTGTAATTGTAGGCACAAACATACTCATGAATGTGATTTTATTACTACAATTGGCAAAGAATACTTAATATTTATAAAAGAACATCTTGTTTTCATATTCTAACCAAATAAAGCATTCGATGTTTAGTATTTAAACACACTATTCCTTTCAGACTAATGTAAAATTTAAAAAAATGACACAAATCATTTAAATAAAATCAACTTAATATTGAGGTTTGGGAATCTGAACAAGCCGTGACCCTGAATGGAATAAGTGGCAAAGATGATGATGACGATGATGATGATGATAATAATGATGAAGAATATGAACAAGACATTGGTCCAAATATTTCAAAATTTACCCACATTATTTCTGAATTTATTTATTTATTTATTTATTTATTTATGTATTAAGCATTATTTCTGACACTGAATGCTTAGAATTTGTTGAATTAAGACATTCATTTTTATGTTTTCATATATTTATGTTGGATAAATATATGTTGAAAATAATATTAGTAATAATATGCTGAAAAATGCAAAATTATGCTAGATTTCACCTGCCAAATTGAATACTCCACATTTGGGGAGGTGATCACCACAGTGAACACAGGAGAACTGGTAATGGTGATTGGTTAGAGCTTTAAAATAAAGGTAGCCATGCAATAAGCTGTTCTTACTTCTGCCCAGATGTCAGTTCGCAGTTTCGCTGTTTAGACTGTAAAATTCTGCAGGCAAGTTTGCTGTAAGCTTTTTCTTCAAAAATATGTACTTAATAGTCCTCTGCAAATCATAAATTTGTGGTGCATAAAATCTTACTTCAGATCTGCATGAAATTACGCCCTCGTCCTCTTCAGACATCTCACTACCTCCTTTCTCAGTATCAACAGTGAAAAGTTCCTTGTGTGTCTGAAACAAATGCCATTTGCCAACACATTTGTGAATGCAGAAGTGTCTGAATTTTGAGCATGGGCAGTGCCATGTGTTATTAACAGCATCATACATGACCACCACTCACTCAAACCTGCAAACCTCTACCTCTAAACCGGTAAGTTAGATTTGGCTCATAGACTGATATAAATTTCTTCTGGAAGAACTTCCTATAGATTACTCTTTACTAAATGGAATGCCTTTAGAATTTGCATCTTTTTGTAACCTGACACAGCCGTGTTTTCTTTCCTCACCAAATCACTTGTTTCTCCCAATTTCCATCCTCTTTCAAAAGCGTGGCTGTGCTGGACACAGGAGTGCAGTAGTTTAGTGAATGTAAATGATCACAATAAAATGAAATAAAACCGCTTCTTTACATAACTTCTGTATTCCTAATGCACGCATCCAAGTCACATCCAAAGTGATGCTTGTGATCAATTTTTTTGCACATGAACTGGCACACTGTTGCTGTTAAATGATTTCAAGACAGCAAAAATTCCATTGCTGTGATCTACACATTCACATGCCAAGAAGTGTGGTGCTGTTATGTCTTTTTTGACGTTTGTGTGCCGTCTTCTGTTATGCTGATTTAAATTACTTTTATTCAGCTCAAGATGACAAATTGAGCACTGTACTTTTGTAATTTGAGAGCGATGTATCTGAGATTGGGGTTGTTCATGACAAATCTGTGCATGTGAAGGCTGAGTTGCTGTTGTCTGTGTTTCTGTGCCCAAAGAATAAGCTATATTTTTATGGTAGGTTTTGAGGTGGGTAGTGAGTTGTTTTTGTCTAGAGACAATATCATATTGATATTGATGTTGGCACCCCCACATCATTGCCTCAATGGAAATGGTCACTGCTCCTACACCCCAAATTGCACATAGGTCACAAAATCTGAAAAGAGTCAAATAAATTAATGTAATGCAAAGTGAATCAAGAACCCAAATGCCCAAATGTAACATCTCTAGCAAAGAAAGAATAATTTAGCTGTTAATAACTAAAACATTTAAACGTAAATGATACACAAATCAGATACCATATAACTAAGTTAAGAGATTAAATTTAAGGTGACTTTAATTACATTTTCGCAACTATAAAAATTGAAGACACTAAGGAAACCCTTTAAAAGAAATGCATTCTGAATTAGCACTGCTGCATCATGAAACCACTGTTATGAGCAAGACATGTCTAATTAATTATGTAAAATGAAGTGCCAATTTTTCCACATATATACATACATGTAACTGCATGAACCTGCAGTCAGTGCATATCATTCCTAATGGTACCTATTAGCATTTTTTTTAGCATTACCTGTGCTATGACAAAGTCATACTCAATCATCAGCCTTTCCATCTTTAACTAATGACATTACACAAGAGAAAAATGTTTTATACTGGAGATGTACACTGTATTTAGAACTTCATAATCAGATTTCCCTATGTTTATTTTTGTTTCTGGTTGTTTTTTGGTCTTTCTTGATGTGCTCATATCACAATGTAAATGACTGATTCCATGTGCATTTCTAACTCCTCATTATGAAACTAGTGTTCTCCAGTGGTTAGTAGTAAGCTAATTCCTATTACAAAGAAAAAAACGCATTTGGTTTTAGCATTTTTTCTTTCAGCATGGCCTACCGCTAAAGTTATCTGTGCCACCAGCTTGCAAAATATTGCAATGCTGATTCCTACTGACTAGCTTTATCAACAAACACATGCTTATTGTCTATGCTATGATTATAAGTTAAGGAATACAAAAACATTTTAATGCAAAGAAGATGTAAATTTACAGACATCATGTGTGGGAATATATTTTTATTTATTTATTTTATTTATTTATTTTTGATGGCTGGAGGATTGATACCTTCTCTACTGGACAGGCCAGTGAGGAGTTTAGGTAGAGTGCTGCACTAAATGACATAGAGCCATAGTTTTGAACCTGTGGGCTGCAGCCACCCAGTGGGCCACATTAGTACTGCAAGGGAGCTGTCTTTCATAGTACACTAACAAGTCTGACAAAGCTCATAATGTTAGCTAGAGGGAATAAAATATTTCTATCTTATTGTGTGAGTTTTACCCACCATAGATACATGGCTAAAAACCGAGTCTTTCACACGAAAAGATCCCGAGGCTGCACCACCTACAAGTGAGAGAAAGCCAAGCATAAACCAAATTGAAGAAAACACTGCAGTTAGCACCTAGCACATTAACTGATCTGTGTTTTGTGCTCAGAGGTCTTGTCTAATGAAGCAAGTCAAACCAGTTTAGTTGCTATTTGGAGTTTGCCACGTTTGCATCAGTTGGGAAAAATAAATTACATTTTTTTAAACAAATTTATTTCAGCTTCATTACTGACACGTTAAAGTGTAAGACAAGAAAGAACTTGCAAAAATTAAAAACATAAACGGGTCAGTGTCAATATAATGTGCCTTTAGGCTCTCGTAACTTTCAAAATAATTTCTCTAGATTTTTAATTCTTTTCACAATTCATCATATTTAAAAGATTATAGACTACACAGAAAACATGATGGTCAAGCTTAATCACTTGTCATTTTACAATGACAAGCTATCATTTTGTGAGACAACCACAATTTGTGTCCACCCTGTCACGGACTTACACAGTATAAAAACACGATGTACTGTAGAATCCATAAAATCATTTTCAGAGAGGTATTGTGTCCTCTTTCTCATGACCTGTGTAAACTTTTGTTAATTGAGTATTTTGTAAAATTTGTTCAGTTTTTACCGCATATCTGAATCAAACATAACTTTTTTTTCCATTGAACAATAGTAAACAGAAGCATTTTGAACAAAAACTGGAATAAAACTACTTGACTCGTTGTTAGGTACCATTCATTTATTCATTCATTGTCTGAATTCATTGTCTCTTATACAATTCAGGGTCGCAGTGGGGAATCATAGGGGCACAAGGTGGGAACACACCCTTGAGGGGGTACCAGTCCTTCACACTCACCTACGGTGAGTAGGTGAGCGACACACACTCACCTACGCCTATGGACACTTTTGAGTCATCAGTGCACCTACCAACGTGTGTTTTTGGACTGTGGGAGGAAAACGGAGCACCTGGAGGAAACCCATGTGGGAGAAACTCCTCACAGACAGTCACCTGGAGGAAACCCATGCAGACACAGGGAGAAGACACCAAACTCCTCACAGACAGTCACCCAGAGGAAACCCACGCAGACACAGGGAGAACACCCCAAACTCCTTACAGACAGTCACGCGGAGCGGGAATCAAACCACTTTTTAAGACACTAATCCACCTACCAACGTGTGTTTTTGGACTGTGGGAGGAAACCGGAGCACCCGGAGGAAACCCACGCGGACACGGGGAGAACCACCAACTCCTCACAGACAGTCCCCCGGAGCGAGAATCGAACCCACAACCTCCAATCCGTGGAGCTGTGTGACTGCTGCACCACCGTGCTGCCCATGACTGTATATAAGTATATATAAATAATTAAGTATTTAAATATTTTGCAATACCTGATTGAAACGCTTAAAATGTTAAAATGCTGTACATGGTATCATCTGTCATACTCACAGACACACAAAAAACACATAGGCACACTGTAACAAAAAAACTACTAACTGCTGAGGACATCATTGCAGCCCGCCAGTTGTGTAGCTATTCTACGTTATTTTACACTTGCTTACAGGAAATTTTGTGATGAAATCAGCTTGCCTGTGTTCCCAGAGAAATGCATGTGGTGTGTTATTTTGGATTGGGTGGTCAGCAGTGAGCACTCTTATTAACCGCAGGTCACAGAGACCAGAGTGTCATTCTGAGTCTGAACATCAGAGTTCAACATAGGATTGAGCTCACACAAGATGGTGAAAATAACTGTCATCATTGTGCTTTTACTGAAACTGTCAGACTGCTTTGCTCAGTCAGGTTTGTTTCATTTTTATTTAAACTACATTTGATCTCAAGCATTTATTAATTATTTAATTTGCAAAAGTGGTTTTACCTGCAGAGAATCCATCATTTTAGGTTGAGGTTGATTTGCTTTGTGTGAGGGTCACACTTATTCTTCTGTTTGAATTCCTCATCAGGGATATGGCAGCAATGTATTGTAAATGCTTAAAATACTCGAGTTGTAGCGTAAACAGCTGTTGTGTTCATTCACAATTCTTCACTTCCTCCACAGATGGGACATTTCTGATCTACAACGCCCATAAGAACCGATGTCTAGGAGACAGTCTGCAAGAGCTGACTCTGTGCAACCCTCAGAACCCCAAACAGCAGTTCCGCTGGACTTCAGAGAACCGCATCTTTAACGTTGTACAGAAGAAATGCCTTGGCACAGGGGTCAAGATTGAGGGCAATAAACTGCAGTGGTTCATCTGTGATTCCAGCAGTGATCTTCAGAAGTGGGAGTGCCACAACAACACTCTGTTTGGCCTGAAGAATGAGTCTCTTTACTTGTCCCTTCAGGGAGACACTACTTTACTGACACTGTCCAAAAACCCAGGGGACAAGGGCAAGTGGACAATTCATGGAACGACAGACAGTGTTTGCTCTCGGCCCTATGAAGGTATTTAGTTTCTCAGAATAAACAGCAGCATCACAACATTTGTTTAAACCATAATTATGTTTGTAATATTGTACTTTTTTCTGGAACTGGTGGTGGGGCCACAAACTACTATTGTTTTAAGGTTATAATAATAATATTTTTTCTGAATTTAAATCCATATATGAATGCATAGTCTGTATACCTGCTGAAATGAGAATCACACTGCAATATTGTGTTCAAACAATGTTTAAAACTCTTTTGTCCTTTTGTTATCACAGAGATATACACAATTAAAGGAATACTTTTGGACAACCTTGTGAATTTCCATTCCTTTATGAAAAGAAATGGTACACAGACTGCACAACGGATGGCTCCTCCATCAAACGTCTGTGGTGTGCTGTTAAACGGGAATTTGAACCCGATCAGCTCTGGGGTTACTGTCCAATACGTAAAAAAGGTACATGGTTTCTGCTACTAATGCCTTAGAACAGATTTTTATGGGTTTATTCAGTAACATAATAATTAATTATTTTTAAAAATAATGATATATTAATACATACATTGTAATGATTAACATTTAACTTAACCCTATATTGATATCTGACTGTTAGTTTTCTGGTTCTTTTCTGATTGTAGATGACAACTTCTGGGTGAAGAACCCTCTGACAGATGTGTATTACCAGCTGAATGAAGAGTCTGCACTGAACTGGTATCAGGCCAGGAAGAGCTGTCAGCAGCAGGGGGGAGATCTGCTGAGTGTCACTGAGCCCCATGAACAGACTTTCATATCAGGTACAGGCTCTAATGACTCCTAGACACAGTGATTAATTACAGTAAATGTAATACAAAAAACAAATTAAATGAAATATAAATGATGTTATTAAGTTGATTCATTTATTTAGGGCTGACACAGAAAACAGGGGCAGTGTTGTGGACAGGACTGAACAGTTTAGATGCCTCTAGTGGATGGCATTGGGTCAATGGACAACCTTTACGTTATCTGAAATGGCTCAGTGGTGAGTTTTCTTGTCTTAATTCATCATTTATTTTTATTTAAATTGACTATTAATCAAAACTCTTTAATCTGTAATTTAATTCTTTTCTTCTCATATGTTTGTGTGTGATTTTCTGAGAAAAGGTCAACCATCTTCTCTACCAGGCCATAGCTGTGGGGTGTTAAGTCAACTTCATGGTTCTGAATGGTCCACTGCTCTTTGTTCTGATAGACATGGATATATCTGTCAAAGAGGCCTCTCCACTCCCACTGTTCCACCAGGTAATCAGCGTCTCCTTGAATATTGAAGTATTAAATAATGCTGGTCTTTGACATCCTGTATGTTTTATGTCTGCTTCTGTCTAGCTGTTCACACAGGTTCTTGCACCACTCCCTGGATTCCTTACTCAGGCCACTGCTACCACCTCTTCCGAACAAAGAAAACGTGGCTGGAGGCAAAAGACACATGTCGACGTGAAGGTGGAGATCTGCTGAGCATTCTCAGTGTAGAAGAGCAGAGCTTTGTCATCTCACAACTCGGATACTGTGAGTTTGTGTGTGTTCTATCAGCTATAACTCCGTAGGATAAAATTGACAATGGGTGGCATGCATTCAGCATAAGTTAAGGTTGTTGAATTTGGTTTGAATCAGAAGAGAACACTATAAGGAACGAGGGGTTTGGATAAAACTGACCCCAGCTGTAGAATTCCTTTCCAACTATCAGTTCTGTGAAGAATATATAATTTAAACTCTCTGATATGCCTTTCTTATTATTTCTTCCAATGTACACAGTGAAGACAGATGAAGTGTGGATTGGTTTAAATGACCTCAAGACTGCGATGCTCTTTGACTGGAGTGACCACTCCAGCGTCCCATTTGTCCTGTGGGATGTGAATGAGCCGAGCCACGATGCCACCCTTAAAGAAGACTGTGTTTCAATGAGAGGAGAGGTAACAAAATCATCACTTACATTGTAACACAGATCCATTTCCACTAAACTAATATTAATATAACGACTGAAATACTCATTCTTAATGTTTTGCTTAATTTTGAGATCAGACAGTAATATAGATAAATAATAAATCACAGCATAATTAATGCACATTACTAGCAAATAAGGGACACATTCCCTCCAGTAAATTTACCTGTGTCTGGTTCAGGAGGGAAAGTGGGCTGACCAAGTCTGTCAGAACAAGTATGGATACATCTGTAAGAAAAAAACCCATTTAAGTCCATCCACTAACGACACAGCTGTTACGAGCCCAGGCTGCAAACCTGTGAGTATTGGCTTCAGATTTTATTATTTGGACTATTTCTTTCTTTTGAACTGTGGTTGTAAGGAATTTTGTTAGTCATCAATATTTGCTTCACTAATCAATATCTCATGTTTCTTGACTTTTTAAGGGTTGGGTCAGGTATGGCTACTATTGCTATCAAACTGGAGCACAGACTAAAACCTTTCAAGAGGCCAAACAGATGTGTGAGAAGAGTGGATCTTATTTAGTCGACATTACAGACAGGTCAGAATTGTGTATTTAACACATAGGTTTGTGTCCAAAAGGCCACACAGTTTTTCAGAGCATATGTTTGTCAATAAAATTAGGAATAGGACATGCTACACCTTTGTGATACTTGTGTGTACTGCTGGAATATAAGCGCACCATTTGGGGCTGGAAAAATCTGCATAGATTTAATAACATTCAGCCAGAAGATCTTTAGTGAGGTCAGGTATTCATGGACTAAATTTGTGTCTTTTTTTATTATTCTGTCAACTTCTTTTTTCTACAATTCTTCTTCTTCTTCTTCTTCTTCTTCTTCTTCTTCTTATTATTATTATTATTATTATTATTATTATTATTGATTGAGGTTAAAGAAATGGTGCATCATGCAAAAGTGTGTTCTGCTCCAAGGCTTGTACTGGGTGTACTAGTGTGCACCTGAGATGATGAAGTTTGTTGCGGTTGATGGTTATAATATGGAATGAAGGGAGTATTCCAAAAGAGTGGAGGAGAGCAGGCAGTATCCATATCCCTAAGGAAAACGATGCTTAGATGCCTAGCATGGAGTGGGGGTGGGGGTAGGTCTGGGATGTCAGAGTTCACTGTTGAGCCTTCCAGAGGTGTCATGGGCTTAATTCATCAAAACACCAATGAGGAGAGGTGCCAACCTGATGACCCGTGGGGTAGAGCTAATGATGAAGTAGGTGAACCAATGAGTAACCTTAGTTGTTAAGGGTAGCTGGTTGCTAATCGGATCATAAACGGTCACAGCAAGCTTAATGGGTAGGTGTAGGATCCTATTTCATTTAAATGTTTCTAACTTAGATTATAAGTATAACGTTCACATATTACTCATAAAACATGTTTTATATTATTCTGAAAATGTTTCCTACTCACCTGCTGCTCTCCAATCCATATGTGCTTGAAACCAGTGTTTACGAATGCTTAAAATGCTACACATTTGTAAATGTGTAGGGAAAAAAGTGTCCCTGTCCAGTATGCTAGTCTTTCTTTCTATCTGCTCACAGCAGAGAAAAGCATCTATTGGTTTTTACACAACAAACAGACCTCCAAAATTTGAAAAACATGAACCAAGATGAGGATATTGTTCTATCCCTGCTCCATAGGCAGGTAATATTGAATTATTTTGCCGGAGATGGATCTGTCTCTCAAAAAAAAATATTACAACTGAGGATACAAATGAGTTTCTGTGGTAATACAAACAGTGATTAAAAACTTACAAACAAGTTAAAATTCAGCCATATAAACAACAATATTTTTTCTCCTCAAACATACTGTTTCACCTTAAAAGACACATAGCTTCTGAGTGTAAACAAATGAAAGAACAGTTTGCTACAGTCTTATGTTCCCTTTAAAAGCTCTTTTGGACAGACGTTTATCTGGAGTAGTTTAGTCAGCAGGTTATTGATAGTGTAGTGAGGTGGTAAGAGATTTGATCAATGCCCTGCAGTGAGTGAAGTGGGTTTTGTCACTGTGACATAGAAACAAGCTACTTGTTGAAGGTCTATAATTTGAAAGAAGTAATTGACAATTTGTAAGCATGTTTGGTGCAATTTTCAGAGCTCAGTCTATTTAATTCTTACTTTATTTATTACCCAGAGTGTTGTATAAAAGCAATAGAACACTCCAGGTTGTGGATTATTGTGAAATAACAGCATGGATAAGATGGACTCCAGTAGTCACTTTCTGCTCATGTTTGTGCTGTTGCACAGCCGTGCTGTTATTTCACGATACACACTCCCTCTCCTGTTCTGTCACTGTTTAGCAAACAGAACTATGTTCATCATTGAAAACACTGATTTTTTTACCTTTTGTAAGACAAGTGTTGCTTTTGAAAATAGTACTTCACATACTGTATTGCTCACTGCAGACTGCAGTTCCTGCAGTTTTCAATTTTTGAGAAAACCTGTTTCAGAAATACAGATCATATTTGATTAGTTTTTTTCCCTTGAAGGATTGAAAATGCATTCCTGGTCAGTCTGATTGGAGCACGGTCAGAGAAGCACTTCTGGATCGGACTGTCCAACCAAAAGAATAAACACATCTTTGAGTGGACAAACACTAGCAAAGTTTTGTTCACACACTTCAATGCTGGAATGCCAGGTGATATCTACAGATATAATGTGAGACACTTCACATAGTCTGAGTGGAGTGGAATGAACCATTTGAGATCAGAACAAACTACATATACTACAAAATCAAATTATAATATAATTGATTCAATTATATTTTATTCAGGGTACTACTGAATGGGGTGCATACAGTTTTTGGTACAGGACCCATGAGATTTTAGTTGTGCCACTGTGTGAAATGGAACACATGCTTTAAGTGATTGGCTGTAAGAATGAACATAGTAAATTTTAAATGCCGCAGATTTTTTTTTGTACAGTTTGTACAAATCTATTTTTAAAACACAGGAGGGAAACAAGGCTGCGTTGCCATGACCACAGGTGTACTGGCTGGATTATGGGATGTGTTAAGCTGCATTAATGCAGAGAAATACATCTGTAAGCAGAAAGCAGAGGGAGTGACCCCAACGCCAGCCCATCCAACGACTCCTCCTGCCAACTGCAGTGAGGGCTGGTTTCCACTCATAAACAGGGATCAGTGTTTTAAGGTACAATACATATGATTGAAGCTAATAATAACAATTAGGATGAGCCTGAATGAATTTTAGGTATTTGTGAACACCTGCTCTTTGAACTTTAGCACATTATTAGGGAGTTTGTCCATGGTGGTGCAGCAGTAGGTGTACCTACCATACAGTTAAGGTGACATTTGAGCCTGTGTTCAATCCCTGTCTCAGGTTACTGTATGAGGTGTTTATCCTTCTTATTCTATGGGTAAAAAATAATTGTAAATGTAAACTGTAAATTCCTTAAAAGTATAAAATAGTTTTAGGCTGTGTTTGTTGTTGTTTTTCATTTTCTGTAGTTTCCCAGCACTGATTTGAGTTTGTGATTTAATGTGCTTCTTAAAGCTGTTTGCAGTGTCCCCACTCCAAAAGAAGACATGGTTTGAAGCTCTTGCCTTTTGTCGAGAATTGGGAGGTGACTTGCTCAGTATCCACAGTCCTATCAATATAGAGACAGAGAACTTGAAACAGTAAGTATAGGATGTTAATAACAATATAGATAAAACAATTTTTAAAACCTTCATCAGTCGTTCAGCATGGTAATGATGATTTTTTCTGAGAAACTACGTTTGTGTTTAAGGAAATGGACCTAGACATACAGTCTTTATACAGATATTTATGTTTGCAGTTCACTGGACCCATGGATTGGTTACAGCATCCAGGATCCCACTGTTGGTTACACATGGAGTGATGGCTCAGCTGTGAGTGTGGTTTAAATGAAATAATTCCTCATAGGGAATGCTAAAATATAAATGTAATATTTTGTCTTTAAGTCATCCTATGAAAACTGGTTTTATGGCGAACCAGACAACTACAAAAACATTGAAAAATGTGCTACAATGTATTTGTCCTCGTGGTATTACTCGGGAAGAGAATGGGAGGATCTACAATGTGATCACAGAACTGACTGGTTTTGTGAGATTCAAAAAGGTAACATCAATAATATATATTTTTCAGATTTATGGAAATTAACAAAGCACATAGAGGTTATTTTTATAGCCCAATTATTGCACAGAAGTATTATCTAGTACTGTTAATACACTACCCTGAGTGTCATTTAGTTTATTCCATTTACATTCATGAAATTACTTTCAGGTATAAAAATATTTTTTTCAGAATCCAAAAATTATTTAACCAATAATTTCACAAGGACTGTGAAAGACTGGTGACACATCCAGGGTGTGTTTCTGCCTTGTGCACAGTGATTCTTGGTAGGCTCCGGATACACAATGACCCTGAACTGGAGAAGCACTTACAGAAAATGAATGAATGCATTAATATTTCAATACATTAATTAATTATTTAAATACATTATTTAATTCCTGTTGTTTAGTTTTGTTCATCCTGCTTCCACTTTGATTCTTCCATCCTCCCAATTTATACGCTGCTTCCAATAGAGGCACTTATTGTTTTGCATTTCACATTCAAGCATTTTCTAGGGATTTAGGTGTATGCAGCAGATCATCATAAGTTCTTAACTTATACAGACCAGTGCAAACTAACTACAGGCATGAAAACACTACACCACATTAGCTTTTGCAAGCAAGGATAGGTCATAGGTCACTTGGTGATAAACTTTGTTAGAGAATTGTTAGTAAGCGCAATGGGAAAACATCAAACTACCATGATGAATAAGGGCTACATGGGCTCTGGCCTACTTTGGAAAGTCTTTGTCCCTAATAGCAAACCAAAGACCCAATAATGCATAGGTTTTTATTTGTGTTTGCTATTAAGATGGTGTATTTTCCTAGAAATTCCATATGTATGTAGGGCAATTCCAGGGCTGATTCTGCCCAAGTCACAATAGCATGGCTTCACACACTTGGATTGCATGTACTTGATTGGCCTGCCTGCATACCAGATCTATGTGCCATTGGAAATACAGGTGCATCTCAATAAATTAGAACATCATCAAAAAGTTAATCAATGTCAGTAATTCAGTTCAAAAAGAGAAACTCATATATTATATAGATTCATTACAAACAGAGTGGTCAATTTCAAGCATACATTTTTTAATGTTGATGGTTATGGCTTATACCCAATGAAAACCCAAGTCATTATGGCAGAAAATTATAGTACAGGAACCTTCTCCTCATCTCTAGCCTCCACTGCTGGTGTATGGAGCCCCCATGCAGCGGTGCTATAACTTCACAACCTCTTCTCTCTCTCTCTCTCTCTCTCTCTCTCTCTCTCTCTATATATATATATATATATATATATATATATATATATATATATTGTCAAAAGTTTTAGCTTGCCTGCCTTTGCACATACTTGAACATGAGTGATATCCCACTCTCAATCCATAGGGTCATTGGCCCAACCTTTGCTGTTATAACATCTTCAACTTGTCTGGGAAGGCTCCACAAACTTTAGGAGTGTTTTTACGTGAATTTCTGTCCAATTCTCCCAGAAGCACATTTGTGAGATCAGATACTGATGTTGGAAAAGGCCTGGCTCACAGTCTTCACTTTAATTCATCCCAAAAGTGTTCTATTGGGCGGAGCTCAGAACTACAGTATCATGCTTGGCCATGCATGGATTCCGTTTTATCTCAAATTAACTCTGCACCTACTTTTACCTCCCACAGAATCACTGACCACCTCTTCCTTCCTCAGACTCATATATCACTAACATTCTACATTCACATTACTATAACCCCTTCATCTGTCATTAGTTCATTTTTACTTTTGTTCTGTTGTCTGTTGTGTCTCTGGTGTCGACCCGAGGAGTATGGGTTCCCCTTATGAGTCTTGGTTTCTTCCTAGGTTTCTTTGTCTGCTGAGGGAGTTTTTCCTTGTCACTTTTGCACAGGAGGCTTGGACCCGGATCTCTGTATAGCTGCTTTGTGACAACGTTCTGTTGTGAAAAGCTCTACATAAATAAAATTTGATTGATTGATTGATTGTAATCTGTGCAGACTACTCAAGGCTTTCCACATCAAACACATGTCTCGAATGACCTTGCTTCATTATTTGCCAAAATTATCAATTGTCCAAAATCTCTTGGTATGCTGAAGCTGTAAGAGTTCCTTTTACTGGAACTAAGGAGCAGAGCCCAACTCCTGAAATACAACCCCACATCCTAATCAGCATGATTTATCCCACTGTATCCACTTGGATGCAGCTGCTTGGCCATGGAAACCCATTTCATGAAGCTCTTTTTACGCATGGTTCTTGAGCTAATATAAAGGCCACATGATGTTTTGAGGCCTGTAAGAATGTTAATCATTTTGGATAGGATTGCTTTTTACTTGTGTGTAAACAGAGAATTTCATGAGAATGTTGATTAGTGGATTTGATGTTAAAACAATTTTTGTTTTCCTCTAGGAGTTACACCAAAGGAAGTGCAGATTACGGAGCAAAGTAAGTCTGAAATCGGTTGTTTATCACTTCAATTCCATGAGATTTCCAAGAATTTTAAAGATAATTCTGTTTTTTTTTTATTCCTCCTGCAGCATACAATAAAACAGATGATGGATGGATTATATTCAAGGAGAGTCAGTATTATTTTAAAAGTGGTTATGACTCTATGGAAGAAGGACGGAGGTTCTGTAAGCACAGACACGGTGAGCTTGTGGTCATCAATGATGAAGAAGAAAGGTTGTTTGTCTGGCATCAGGTAAAGTGAACCTTGTGGTGGAATTTTAATATTTTAAAATAAGACTTGTTGATATCTGCATGTTTAAATAGTGAACTACTTTGTGTTTTGTCATTTACTGTTTTATATTTTTGTATCTTTTAGTCAAATTTAAGTTATAGTTATAGTGATGTCTTTATTGGCATGAAAATTGATCTGGATAAGTCATTAATGTAAGTTACTGCCAGAACTCTCGCATTTAAAAGCATATTTAAAGTATGATTAAAACAGAAATAAACATAGCATGTGTTTCTGTTTAAGGTGGATGGATGGATCTCCAGTAGTATTCCAGGCATGGAAAAAAAACCAGCCGGCTTTTGGGAATGAAGACGAGAACTGTGTGAAGATGACTTTCTATCAAGGTCAGTTGTGACAGTGGAAAATTCTAGATAAACATGAAGTTAAACTTATTAAACTCACATATTTACTATTACATAAACACCAACACGTGCTGTGTAGACTCAGAGCCCTAAATAGTACAAATCTGAGCAATTATTTCTGTAGATATTTAACTGTTTACATTTGGCTCTTCACAAAATTCAATTGCTGGGCTACATATAGTTTACATTTATGCATAAAGAAAATTATACATGGAAATGATAACTTTCACTTTCAGATATTTGTATTCTAGATTAGTAAAACATTTGAAATATAGAGAATAGGATTTAATTGTATAAATGATAAATCAGATCATTTTAACTAACTGCGTTTCGAGATGTTTGAAAATTATTTTGTTCAAGTAATACATCATTATTTCCTCCAGGGCTTTGGCAAAGTGTGAACTGTGGTGATTATAACAAGATTGTCTGTAAACGCAGTGGTACTGTCCCAGTCAACTCCACTGCTGCCCCCACTGAGCCGCCTCAAGGAGGCTGTCATGAAGGCTGGGTCAGATTTCAGAAAAAGGTTAAAGATGATGTTTGCTCCCTTCATATGTCACACAAGCTCATATGATTTAGGTCTATGTCATGGTTTTTGTGTGCATGTGCTGCAATGAACAAACACATTAAGCCACATTACAGAGCGAAATCAGTGCAGCCACAGACCAGTCAGAACAATTATGCTAACACACAACATCCACACATTTACCTGTTTCACTCTTAAAAATAAAGCTGGTGTTATGGAAATTTTTAATTAATCTATGTGAAACCAGGAAGGAAAATCGAGAGGTCTATTCTCAAAGAATTCTTTGGGGAGACCAGAGGAATAAGTCAAAGATTCTCTCTTATCTCACGAGTTTATTGAACAAATCAAGTCATACATATAGAGCCCCAGTCACGTACACCAGCAAAGTTTTAACCCAAACATTCCCTTATTGGTGGAAAAATGGTGAGAATGTCCTTCAGACATTCAGACAACACATAACAGCTCAGACCTGTAATTTTCCACAGGTCACCGTAACCACAACTTCAAGCACTAAGGCCTACTATATGACTAAGAATTAACCAAGATTAATCAAAACCCCATATCTTTTGTCATTAGATTAGATTAGATATTACAAAACATTACTCATTAGTGTTAATCTGCATTTTTCCATTACATTCCTCCCTTTTTATGATTTAAAATATTGCAAAAAGAAAATGCAAAAGATAACATCAACCATAGACTAGCTAAGCTTTCAGTCTAGGCATCATAACTCATGCACTTAAAAAACTATTAAATGATTACACGTGATATGATTACATGTTGAATGATTATATCAAATGATTATTTAAACGTATAAAATCAACCTGAAATCAGCATCAATGAATGAAAAGTGAATAAATGAAAAATTTATGAAAATTAAATTAAAATTTACTTCTCATCAAATGAGGCATGGAGTGGCTGGGGCATTTCAAGAGGCATCTCATCCAGTGGATTTTTCTCAGCTGCAGGGTCAAGCTCCGTGTACACATCTGCACTCACCATACTGAATTGTATACCAACAGCTCGTTCAATAATTTTGATGATTAGGCTTCTGGCACAGGGAATAATACAACATCCGATTAGTGCAAATACTGATAGAGAAATGATTACCGCGACAGCCAGCTTCAGCCCCAATGCTCCCCATTTGCCAAAATAGGAATCAAACCAAGCCATACAGTCATTATTTATACCTGAAAATTCATACAACTCCTCAGTAAAAGTTGTTAACTCCTTCATTGCCTCAGTGAATGACCCGTTTGCTGCTGTGTGATTAGGAATGTAAGTGCAGCAGCGATCACCAAACATATGACATACACCTCCCTTTTCAGCCAAAACCATATCTAGGGCAATTCGATTCTGATTCTGATGTCATTTGTGAAGTGTAATGCAACTGTTCCCCCAGAATTTTCAGTGTGTCACGAGTCATATTAGCCAGACGCTGTTGATTATACCATATGAAATTTATCCAATCCACATTTTTGTTCATCGTTACCCATATGAAAATAGACTCAAACCCTGCGGCTATAGGGTTCCGTGCTTTAAATTCATCGGGGACGCCACGTGGAATGCCTATTGCATCTAAGTAAATCAAACGGTCCCCCAAGAAATCTCTCTTCGCCCTGTGAATCACCTTTTTAGTCGGAAGGTTAGACAATTTGGATCCAGGGAAAATAAGTGTTGGCTCTGCCAACATAACCAGAGCACATGTACCTGTCCAGTTTGAAGGAAGGGTCGATCTAAGACGACCTCCGTTACCACACCGCCAAAATATGTCAGCCCTTGGTCTCCGTTGAGTCACCAGGAGCGTGTAGCGTGGGGGATAGAGACTATACATGTTCTGAAATGTAGCTGTGTGATCAGACCCCAGTTGAAACACCCTTTGATTTTGATCAACCACCCACATGATGGAACAATGCCCTGGAAAATGTCCCACCTCTATCGCGCAGGGGCGCAAGCGGTTCGCTACAACACACATTACATCTTTTGACAAGTTTCAAGTGTAACACTCATAGGGAGCATTCAAATTGTCAACATAATCATCTGGGTTTTCAATCATTCCTCTAGGGGACAACATTAAGAAGGACTTAAGCCATGTGGGACATTCACGATGTATAGCTGAGTAGTTCAAAGTTTTGGAGCCAGCTGCAAGAGCACAATCTCTAGGACACAAAAAGCGCCCCTTTATTGACTGACGTAGGATGTCTTCATCCTTACACATTTTACCTTTATTCCCCTGCAGTAAGCATTCTACCTTTAATGGATCTGGATGCATTTTTCTCATGTATTTGGCACAAGTGAAAGCATTGTAAGGATGTAAGGCCTTGATAATTGGAACGTCCCGTGCCCCCATACAGACATAACATGATGAATTTGTTGCTGTTGTGACAGCGTATTTAGCTTTTTGATACCAAAGATTTGTACCTGAACGTATGGTGCCACTGGGATAGCCTGAACCTGGAAATGACCCAGCCAATGTCGGTGCCAACAACATCAACAATCTGCATTTTTCCATTACAGCTGGTACCAATGTCCAATGTCATAGAAAAAAATGCTTTAGTTCCATAAAGAACCATGTTTGTTTCATAACCCTTTAGAATAAAATTGGTATTAATTAGGTTGTAAACACATTAAAATTCATTAATAGTTGTGTGATTATGAAATAAATTTGTTGTTTACAAACTAATTAATAACCAAAATTTAAAAACAGATTTTAGTCTCATTTGATTGTGAAGAATCTTTTAAAGGTTTACAAATCCATCACTAGATCTTAAAGTTCTTTACCAATTTAAACATTAGCAAAACTGGATCTTCTTTGCCATCACTTAAAAAAGTTATTGTAGCTGGTTTATTTGTAAGGATGTTGGATTGTGATGTTCTGCGCAGTGTTTTGTTGGGTATGCGTGTTCTTGTGGACACTTTAATGTGTTGGTTACTTTTTACAGTTATTTTCCTTTTTTTTGATAGAATGTCTCTTTATTGAAACAATTGGGTGTGGCATGTAACATATCTATATGTTTTTTTTTTTTTTTTATAGTGTTACAGAATACAAACGGACAAGCAAACCTGGCTTAAGGCCAGAAGTTACTGTAAGGACTTTGGAGGAAATCTGGCATCAATAACTAATAAACTTCAACAAGGTCAGAGTCCTTTCCTGTTCAAAAACTAACATGTCATATCCTATTAATTTGATTACTCCTCTTCAATTAACCACCCAGTGAGATACAGGAGATTGAACAAACAAGGCTAGGCAAGGACTCTTTTGCTGGAAGGTTATTAGCTTAGGGATTCTGGAGTAGCATGTAAATATTAGCGTGAAGATTCATGTCAGGGTGCCATAAAAGCTAGAAGTTAACATATCAGCAGCCACAAGGCCAATCGCTCTGACATTTGACATGGTGCTTCTGTGGACAAGGCTATAAGTAGACAATTAAGGACATTTCGATTATGTCAAAATTGTAATTGTCAATGGCCAGTATCTACAAAAAAAAACCCTAAGTGGGTAGAGTTTAATATATTTATTTAGCAGTAAACCCAACAAATCAAGCCCATCTGGGAACGTATTTGGTTGACTTATGAAAGGCCTTACTGTGAAGGAGCATGTCCAAACAAAGCACATATAGGAGGTGCTACTATAAATGTTTGAAGAGGCTTTTTTCTGTTTTAGTGCCACCTAGGGATGCAGTTGCACCAAAACTAATCATGTAATCGGATCCCCACAATAATCAAGCGTGTGACGTTTTACAATATTACATAGCGCTATCTGGGTCAGAATTACTAAGTTTCTGTGTCCAGCGTAATGAAAAGAGTGTAACAATGCTCATTCTTCGAACACCACAGTATTTACGAGCAGTGGAGAGAGAGCAAATAATGACTAAAAAAAAAAAACAGAGCAGGCTAGCACACACGTAGCTCCTTAGCAAGACTAGCTAAGCTATAAACCAATAGATTCTCATTTGGAAATCTTCACAAACGTGGCACAAGCACTCTTCAGTATTCAGCATCACTTCTTATTGTGTAAATCCCTTGATTTTTGAAGCTACCAAACAAACCAATGAAATGTAAACTACATCTTGGAATTACATATACAGGTTATTCCATTCTTATCTTGAACTTGGACCAAATGAATAATTACTTATTTGTTTTATTTTAGTAATAGAGCTATATATATATATATACTTACACAAGATAAGAGATAACTAGAAGGCAGGGCAACAAAGGAGGCACAGGTGCAATCACTAATGACAAGGTGGGGCTAGGGCGGAGACAAGGGAGGAAACAGGAACAGAACAAATACAGAACAAATGAAAAACAAAGGAACTCAGACACAAACAGAGCAGGAACACACAAAACAGGGCAAATGTGTGACAGAACACCCCCCCCCCCCAAAAAAAAAAAACATGCAACTCCCGGGGCATAAAGACACAGACCCCTCCTCCTCTTTTGTTCCTGTTTCAGTCTGCATCCCTCTGCCTGTTTCCTCCTTAGTCTCTGTCCCTGTTTGTGTCTGTACCCTTTTCCTATGCCCAGTCCTGTCCCATCACTGTTCCAGTCCCCAGTTCAGTCCCCATATCTGTGCAATGTGCAGTCCACAGTACAGTCTCCTTTTCCTGCTTCTGTCCACACCATTCCAGTGTTTCATCTTCTGTTCAGTCTCCGGTTTTTGCTCCTGTCTAGTCCCCAGTCCCGTCTCCTGTTTCAGCTCTGGTTCCGTCCCCAGTCCGGTCTGCTTGTCCTGTCTTGTTTCCAGTCCAGTGTTTTGTCTCTGGTATGTGCCCTTGTCTTGTCCTGAATCCCATCACCTGTTTCTGCTTATGTCATGTCTTTTTCCCAGTCTCCCAGTCTAGTGTCCTTTGTTGCTCTGCCCTCTTGTTATACAAAAGACAAGGGACTAGCATATCAATGAACCAACAGGTGACTGGACTGGAGCTTAGACAAGGTTGGACAAGGTTAGGAAAAGAGACTGGACAGGAGACAAAACACTAAACTCTAGGAGCAGCAAGCAAGCCCTGCAGTTAGGTCGTCAGGAACAGGGGGCCTTGCGGTGATGTCCTTGGGAACAGGGAGCACTGCGTTGACATCCACAGAGGCAGGAGGTCCTGCAATAATGTCCATGGAGGCAGGTGCTTGGGCTGCTTTTAGGGCAGGTGCTGTGGGTGATCAAGGGGCAGGTGTTGCTCAAAAAACAGATGCTGGAGCTGTTGAGGGTTCAGATGGTCCAATGAGCGCATTCATGAGGAAATCCTATAAGGTTTTTGACCAAGGATCCTCATGATGTGCACCTTTGTTAGCCTCACCTGCTTCCACTGGCTCTAACGGCCTCGGGTTATGGAGGGTGCCGGTATCTCCACGAAAAGGAAACAGGCCTTATATATATATTTGTTTAATATGTTTAAATATATATATATATATATATATATATATATATATATATATATATATATATATATATATATATATATATATATATATACATGTATACAGGAGAATACCTGAAAGAGATCATGTTTGATCACAGAGGTGTTTTGACAAAAGTGTGACAGATATTTTAAAGAGACACCAGTGAACTGTGTTAAAAAGGGGAGTAGTATATCGTTTTTAAAATACAGGTTGCATTCTGGTAAACTTAGTGTGGCATATTCTGCTCTGTCACTGTTTCCTTACCCCAAGTAAAAACCCAGACAATGCCCAATGTCAAATAATCACCCAGTACCCTTTGACATTTTGCATTAGTGCAAAAATAAAACTGAGTGTTCTGTGTATGCTGTGCATTGCCTGGTTAACCACTCGTTTACCAGGTTTTATTCTCTCCCTTTGTTGATTTAGCTTTCCTGACCTTGAATATGATAGAAGACACCCAGGATTTTTGGATTGGCTTCAGTAATTTGGCAGCCATAATATATAAATGGACAGATGGCAGTCCACTCAGATTCACAAACTTTAATGAAACAAGACGCTATTATTATAATTTGGTATGTCACTCATTGATTTTTGAACGCATTCACAGATATTTGGCTTTAAGCATGTGTTTATCATGTATATTTCATAAGCATGAACACTTAACATGTCAACAATACATGGTGATTATATTGTTTCTTATATTCACCATTATTTTAGCTGATACTTTTTTATCTTAAGTAAGATTTATTCTTTGTTTGTATGTGTGTGTGAAAGGATTTTTAACTACGTATTCTTGAATAAGGATCCTATCTGTGTTTAAAAGGATAAGAAATGTGTTGCTGTGGGAAATCAGCAAAGATCACAGCCTGGACAATGGGTGGAAAAAGACTGCAATGATACAAGTGGCTTTATTTGCAGTCAACCTCTAAGTAAGATCAAAAAAGCAATTTGGCTTCTCAGGCATACTCTTAAATAAACAGGAATTTGTTCACTGATATTCAAAAATCTGGACACATTTTCTCCTTATTTTACTATTGATAAAGGCATCAAACCTATGAACATATGGGGAATTATATAGACTCCAAAGGACATGTGTATTTTAGATTATTTTAGAAAGTCATTGTCCTTTGCTCTGAAGCTATAACCACTCTTGGTATATATATTTGGAAAATTTGAATGCATGGGATTATTAAATTTAAATATTTATGTGTTTTCTCCATTTTCAGATTCAGATTTAAGCATCCCATCCCCCACAGATTTGCCCAAAACCTTCATCACAATTGGAAATGCTTCTTACCTGATCGTTCAAACAAACATGACCTGGGGAGAAGCGAAACAACACTGTGAGTCTCAGGAGGCAAAACTGGCCAGCATTCGAGACCTCTATGCTCAATACTACATTGAGCTGCAGGTATATAAACTTGGACAACCCCTGTGGATCGGCCTTAACAGTCAGGAGGTAGGACTAAATTAAAATTACTGAGCATAAAATGTATGACATACTCCTGATGTAACAAAATTATATTAATAATCAAAAGAGTACAGTACAGAACAGAGTACACTTGCTCTTCTTTTCAGCTTCAACCCACAGGTTTTCAACAATTTAACTTTGTTATTTTTTTTTCTATACAATTTTTTTTATTATTATTAATTTTCATCTCACCTGACGAGAGAATTTGATTCAATTTAAAGCTCCAGTAGCCTTCAAAATATACCAACATAGAAAGTGCTTCTGGAAGGGAATAAAAGGTGCTATGTGGGGCTTATAGTTGAGGTTAAATGCACTTGCATATTGTGTCTAAAGGTCGTGTCTAAACGTAATTCTGGAGCCGGATTCAAAATATGCTTAAGTCCACTTCCAGGAATGTAGGTATTTTTAATACCAGCTACGAGTGAAAACACCTTTCTCTTATGTCATTTACATGTTCTCTAGTCATCCATATGAAAGTAAATATTTGGCCTCTGTAGCAGCTTATATTTATAACCTAGCTGATACAGGTGAAATAAACCCTTTAAATATTCATGAACATTGACAAATGAACAAAAAGTCTAATTGAAATGGAAACACTTCATTGATATTGTGTGTGCATGAAAATGTTTTGGGTGTTAACAACATTGACATGGCTTAGTTACAAGTACAAAATTTTGTATTTGAACATTTATAGATGAATTTAGATTGTGTTCATAATTTCTATGTGACATTGAATTAATTGACCTTCAAAAATTAACCAAGGCTGCTATTAATTATGCTATATTTCACAGTTGACTTTTTGGTGTAAAGCAATGCTGGTCAATGTTTGTTATTGAACAGACACATGGATATTTCCTGTGGATTGATAACTGGCTGTTGAATATGGAGAGGTGGAGTAATAGTGAACCGAAGAAGGACCAGCCCTGTGTCTATGTGGATGTAGATGGAGGGTGGAAAACTGCCAAATGCAATGAAACCTTCTACAGCCTGTGTAAGAAGTCAACAGGTGAGTTATGTTTAACAGCTCTGGATGATGTAAACAAAAAAAAATCTATTGTCTTTTTAACCCAGAAATGCAGAAAAGATTAGTGGCTAATTTGGAGTTATGATTTAGTCTTTCACTCAGAAACAGGAAGAAAGGATTGAATGAGAAATCTGTAAATTATGGGATAAAGTTGAATTAATTTCATGTGTGCGCTTGTTGTAAAAATGTTGGGTTTTTCCCTTCCTGTTATCACTGTATCCCTTCTAATCTGTAACAGTTAATAATTGTATCAATTTTAAGTGTTAAATAAGTGATGTGAATGTATTCTTTCATTGTAAACTTTACAGAAATTGCTCCAACTCCACCAGCTCAGTATCCAGGAGTGTGCCCTGAGCTAACTGAAGAGAAACCAATGATGACATGGCAGCCTTTCAAAGGGCACTGTTATTCCTTTGTTTTAGATTCAAATTCATGGGGCTCAGCAGCTAAAATTTGTAGCCAAAGAGGTGAGAACAACATCATAATGATCTTAAAAACTGTAGCAAAAACATTATACACATCAACTCCTTGTTTCTGCACTCAATGCCTATTTTATCAACTTCACTGACCGCACAGGAGCACTCTGTACTTCTACAATTACAGACTGTAGTCCATCTGTTTTGTCTGAGCAATTTGTTAGCCACTGGTCACCCTGTTCTTCAATGTTCAGGACCCCACAGAACACGTATGATGTGGACGGTGGATCTCACAAAGCACTGCACTGACATCGACGTTGTGGTGTTTTATTGTGTGTTGTGCTGGTATGAGTGGATCAGACACAGTAGTAAGGAAATTTGTGTTTGTAGATTATTTCTTTGTTGTAACAATGCTTTTTGGCAATAAATCTAATAAAGTTGGAAAGCCTGTTAATTTCCATATTAAATGATGACAGTATTTAGCTATTTTTTTTTCATGGTCACAGTCCACATAGTCAGCTTTACTGCTCATCCCACAAATGTATGTTCCTTATGAATGTGGCACCATTTCAAGGGGAACTTTACAGGCTTTCCAACTGTGTAAGATTTATTGCCAACAAGCATTGTTACAACAAAGAAATGATCTACAAAACACAGATTTCCTTACATTCTGTGCCATATTTATAATACTGTGATATCACATCTGATGGTAGCAAGTCTTATTTCAGCCACTAGACTCTAATAAAAAGTAGAATTGTTACTGCTTTCATTTGGGAGAACTGCAATGTGGCTATAGTGGGTAATGATAAAAACTAAACACTCCTGTTGCTGATTGGCTTTATAGAACGTGATTGACAATAAAAAAGGCAGAATGTTCACTTCCAGTTTTGCTGTGGCTGAATTCAGTGCCAGGGCCAAGAATAAACAGATAGAATCACATGAAGTAATGGCAGTCTTCTGTTAAAAAACATTTCAGAGTAGGGTCCTTGTGAGCAGTGGAGTAGACAATGTGCTTTTTCACATTGACAGATTCAATTAACACACAGATATTTTCCTGTTTTTATTTCTCAATTAAAATACAAAACTGTACAAAGATTCATCTTGTTGGCTGTTTACCATTGAGGACAATACAACACACTGTACATAACACCATCCAGCTCCAATGTACCATGACTCTTTCTGAAGTTCCTTTAACTCAACTTGCCCTAGGACAAGATCGCGGTTCACCCTGAAAAACCTACTAGTCATAGGTTCAAGTTGGGAGCAAAATGTTTCTTTTAGGGAATGAAATTATGTTGGTGGTAATGTGCTGAAGTGTTCTAAATTAAGGTCATGAATAGGAAGCAAACTGATTTCAAGTTGGTGGAAAAGGACTAACAGTTGTTACCCAGAGTTTTGGAAATGGAATACAAAGTCATTGTAAGGGTCGCGGTGGGTCCGGAGCCTACCCAGAATCACTGGGTACAAGGAGGGAACACACCCTGGGGGTGAAGCTAATCCTTTACAGGGCGACACACACTCTCACATTCACATCTATGGACACTTTAATATCTGCTTTATTTTTTTAATTTATTTTTAAACATGTCTATTTTATTGTGGAAAATATGTAAAAATGTAAAAACAAAGCAATTTGCTTGACAGTAAATATGTGAAAAACATTATCAGTGGAAAATCTGGGTGTTTTATTGTTTAGTTTTACTATTATAGAGATAGAAAATGGAAAACAGTACAAGTCACAGTATAAGTCAAGAACAATGGAAAAGCAATTTCTTATATTTTACAACTATTAAATAATACATTTTCATAGATACTGATAGTTAAATGTTTTATGTTTTGTATAAAGGAAGAATAATCATTTATTTTAAATGATTGTTTTTTTTCCCCAGGAGCCAGTCTTGCCAGCATTCAAGACATGGAAGAGTCATCATTCATAGAGAAGTACATTAGTTTTCTTGGAAATAATGAGGACAAATTCTGGATAGGTCTTTACAAAACATTTGGAGGTAAATACAAAAGTATTTAAAGTATGAAATATAATAATGGATCCCAAAATAAATTATTTTTTAGGGTTGGGCTGATCATTGGCTGCTAATTTTGTGCAGTGTGAAAACAAATCATGTTTCAAAACAATGTCTTTTGTGACACAATCGTGATTAAATCCCACTTTAAAGTAAATTAACAAGGTCAGTTTTCTTTTTGAATCATACAAGGCACTGGTTGTGGATGGACAACAATGTTGTGGATTACATTAACTGGGACGAACCTGGAGACAGCCGTGATGATGATTACCATGATCCTTATGAAAATGTCTGTGCTTTTATTTCTGCCAAAACTAAAAAATGGAGTGAAAGCTTGTGCAGATACCAAAATGCAAACTTTATCTGCAAAACCGCCAAAGGTAATTTGCCATGATTTAGCTTCCTGTAAAGTCAAATTCATTTAAGGTGACTGGTTTAAGAAAGTGGAGAACATTAACATGAGTGGTATAACAGATTTCTGTACAGTTGAGTTCAGAAATGTTTTTCAGGTATTTGTTTAATTTCTTATACAAATGGTGAGTTATATTTGCTTAAACAAGTAGGTGTTCTATATGTGTAATGTTATTTTAACATGGTTCTGAAACACCATGCAGCAATATCAGTACTTTAACACATTCCTGGTTATTTTTGCTGTGTTTGGGTGTTTGTTGACAGGTTTATATATACCAGGTGGTTAACTAGTAAATATGATTTCACTCAATTTGGGCTCTAGACAGAAGATCCACCTACTTTACACAAAATATCCCACAAAAGTGATTTATCACTGACCCACAACTTTGTTGTTAGCACTGTTTGAGTAATGTAAAAATTTATCATATTTGATTTTTATCTACAGAAAACATGCATGAGTTGATTCAGACAAATTTGCCATTAAAAACCAAAACCACAGTTCTGAAATGTATTTTTACCTTTTTTTCAAATCTAGTTTTAGTCTATAATTGACTAATTGCAATGTATTACCCTTCACTCCTGTTGTCTTAAAGTCAACTTATCCTGTCTTAAACATTACACAACACAATGTTAACTAAAATACTAATTGTTCTCCTTCTGTTTTCTCCACAGTTATAAACCCAGCCCTTACAGTGAACAGCACAGGTGAGAGTCTGACACACAAACAAGCAGTCTCTGACAAATCCAAGTGTTGGAGTGCATTACTTTGCATTATAATAAAATGCATTTTTTGAAGAATTGTCTTGAAATATTCTTATTTCATTCTCTGATTTTCCTGCAGTTGCTTACGAAGTGCATCGTTCATACGTTGCTGGTGTGTCAGTGGTAGTGGTGATTGTTGTCCTGTCAGTGCTGGCTGGACTGGCATATGTCTACCGCAGGAATTCAAACCGACCTGTTGTTCTTCCCTCACTTGTGAACCCTCTGTATTATGCTACAAGATTCTCGCAATCAGAGGAGAAAGATACCAAGACCTTGGTGGAAAATAACGAATAGACCTACTTGTTTGTAAATGTGTGTATGTACATTTTGATTTCTATATATGTAATTAATTAAATGCTTTTTTTGTAATCAGGGATTGTGTTAAAATAAGCTGGGTCATTTAGACATTCAAACTCTCAAGGGGTTTTGAAATTGTATTTGGATTAACAGCTACATAAATGTAATTGTGTCATTAGTGCTTACTAAATAAAGTTCATCAGACTTTCTTTTAAATACATTTTGTTCAGTTGATTTATATATGTAAATATCTCTCTAGAACAACAGCACATGTCACTGAGTTCATCATGCTTAGTGCCACCTATTGGCTAGAGTGGTATAAATCCTAACTAACATTGTACTGTGGAACAGTAGATCTGTTTTCTCTGGAGAGAGAGCTCCTTGAATATGTTTGGGATGAATTAAAATTGATATTTGCTCTATTCAACCATATCCTCACAGAAGTGCTCTGTAAACACCACAACACCTGAATCAGTGGCTCCTCTGTGCTTTTGAGGTTGATAACTGGATCCTAGAGGACTAGAAATATATGGCCTTGTCCAATGAGTCTTGGGACCAGTAGTTTCAGGCTGGTGAATAGGGTTCATGTGGCACAGACTCCACAAAATCATAGATCCATCCAGGCACTCTAGAGGGTTCCATATTCCATGGAAGCTAAAGAACAATGGCCCTGGATCACAGGATTGATGAGTACAATGACCTCATTTCTTGCATCACCAACAAAAATCTACTCTCCTGCAGTTCGTGCTGGTACTGCCAGTTAAACATTCTCTTTCTCAATGGACTTTTTTCACAGCACAGCACCTCAGGCAGCAGTGGCCCGTGACAGTGACTGCACTCTAAACATATCGCTAAGAACTCTGGTAGCGGTGCATTCAAACATCAAAAAAATGCAAGCATCTTGGCAAGCCATGTTGACAAAGCGTGAAGCATGAAGTGTTCTAAAAATTTCCTGGTAGACGGCTGCACTGACATTGGACTTGATTTAACACAGTGAACTAACACAGGCAGACGACATGGCTCTCCAAACCATCACTGATTGTGTAAATTTCACCCTAGTCTCAAGCAGCTTGGATTATGTGCCTCTCCACTCTTTCTCCAGACTCTGGGACCTTGACTTCCCAATGGAATGTACCACTGAGCAACAGTCCAGTTATTTTGCTTCTTGGCCCAGGTGAGATGCTTCTGGTGTTGTCTCTGGGTCAGGAGTGGCTTGATACAAGGAATGCCACAGTTGTGGCCGATGTTCAGGATACATCTGTGTGTGGTGGCTCTTCAAGCACTGACTTCAGCAGCAATCCACTCTTAGTGAATCTCCCCTAAATTTTTGAATGGCCTTTTCTAGACAATACTTTCAAAGCTGCGTTGATCCCTGTGGCTTGTGCAACTTCTTCTATCACACTTTTCCCTTCCACTCAACTTTCCATTAATATGCTTGGATACAGCAGGAGGATGTCAGTGACTGCCTTCTGGACATCTGTCAAATCAGGCTTAGGAAACCTTTGCAGGTGTTTTGTGTTGATTAATCTAATTTTCTGAGACAATGACTTTTGGGTTTTCATTGGTTATAAGCCATAATTATCAACATTAAAAGAAATAAATGCTTGAAATAGATGACACTGTTTGTAATGAACCTATATGAGTTTCACCTTTTGAATTGAATTACTGAAGTAAATTAACTTTTTGATGGTATTCAAATTTATTGAGATGCACCTGTAGAAACAGGGTCCCAAAATGCCACCGGGCATTTTGTCTAGGCCTGAATGAAACAAGCCAAAGTGGAAAGGTGTCCTGTGGTCCGTTGAATCCAAATTTATAATTAACTTTAGAAATCAGATAGATAGATTCTTTATTGATCCCCATGGGAAATTCAAGAAATCATGAATGTTGTGAATGTTATGCGGTAAAAAGGAGTGTGAAAATCCAGCTTGTTTTAAGCACACAGTTCAAAAGCCAGCATTTGTAATGGTATGGAAGTACATTATGCCATTTAAATAGCTTTAAAAAACAGTAAGGTGAGGGTCACACACCAGCAAAACCAATATGGAATGATATAAACACAGAGAACAAGACTAACACAAGGAAACAAAACTTTTTAAACAACAATTTCACTGTCAAAGCAATGCCATAGTTATAAAGGGGGAAAAAATTGCAATAGCTATATTAAATAACAAAAAAGAGGTTCCTTAAATTTGGCAATAGGTTTTGCCACTTTTAACGAGAATATATTTCAGCCTTGAATTTCAGCCAATATTGAAAGATGCACATGTTGTGTTTCCAGACTAGTATAAGTAATCTTAACACACTATAAAAACAGTGAAATTATGGACACTAAGTTTTTTCTGAACAAATTTTCCATCAACAACGCCATACTGTGATACTTACACTTACATAACAAAAAGCAAGGCAAAATAAAAATGCCATCACCGAGTTTATACTAGACCCTAGGTATACCTCAGCATTCATTCATTCATTCATTATCTGTAAGCGCTTATCCAGTTTATGGTCTCAGTGGATCCAGTGTCTACCTGGTACCTGGGTGCAAGGTGGGAATACACCCTGGAGGGGGCGCTAGTCCTTCACAGGGCAACATACACACTCACACATTCACACCTACAGACACTTTTGTGTTGCAAATCCACCTAGCAATGTGTGTTTTTGGACTGTGGGAGGAAACCGGAGCACCCGGAGGAAACCCACACAAAACACGGGGAGAACACATCAAACTCCTCACAGACAGTCACCCAGAGGAAACCCACACAAAACACAGGGAGAACGCACCACACTCCTCACAGACATTCACCCAGAGGAAACCCACGCAGACACAAGGAGAACACACCACACTCCTCACAGACATTCACCCGAAGCGGGAATCAAACCCACAACCTCCAGGCCCCTGGAGCTGTGTGACTGCAACACTACCTGCTGCACCACCATGCCACCTTAACTTATTTAAATAAATTAATTAAGCTAGCACTCTTACAGATCCAACCCCACTGGCTCAAGCTTCAATGGCTTGGTAAATTTAGGGGCAGAGAACCAGATCACTACACAACAAGGTTTCAAATGCTTTAAAGCGGATTGACACTGACTTGACTACAGGAATAGAACAGAACTACTAAGATGTTTAATGGTCAGGACATACAAGTTCCTACAGAAAATTCTATAGTAATATGACATTCAAAGAAGGCGTCAAAGTAAAACATTGTAGTGGTGAAAGATGGCCGTTCTGGTTTATATATTCATTGTAGTGGAGTATGGACCGAATATGAATAATGGATGAAAAATTAAAATGAAAGATGAAGAAATGAAAAGTTTTGAATTAAAACTTTTCCAGTCTGAAGGGGACCTTTCGTCTGAATCCAACATTCCACGAACCACAGGGGTGCAACAACACCGCAGCCCGCACACACATAAGATCTAACATCAAAGACTGGAGAAGAACACTTTCAAGTGACACATGGCCCAACACCCCCTTCTCTCTTGTGAGAAACAGTAACCTAGAACAAAGAAGAAAGTTTTTACGGCCCGCTTTTATGACAATGGCACCTAAATGTCTCGTCCTTATCTCGAGCCCACTAAACAGGACCAGCAAATGGTTAAACCAAAAGTGACCTCGGTTGAACCCCCGTGAATCATCCATCCGCACTGGATCAACAGCATGGACCAACAGCGACCCCAAATGGACACTGGCGAAACTACGCCTCGCTCGGGGTCGTCTAAAACAAATGACTGGAATGAAGTCAAATTATGATTAAATGTGTATAAACAAATGTATTAATGTCACTTTCTGTGCCCTCAGATGAATGTCCACCTTCTAATGAAATGATGTATATTGCTGATTGTTTCTATCATGAAAAGAAGTTCTGTCTCTGACTAGAGAAAACGGATTAATGTTTTTCTAACATATTATTGTAAATGGGATGTAAACACAACGTACCCCAAGATGAAATCTTATGTAAATGTTTGATATTAATAATCCAGTATACTCATTGTTATATGTTACTAAAATGTATGAGGAATTTCAATACGCGAAAATTATGTTCAGTCTCTGTGAATCACTGATTCAAACCCCCTCCTACTCTCTCCCCCTTTCCTGTCTCAAGAAGTCAGTCACGTGAGCCTGAACTCGCGTCCAATCAGAAAAGAACGCCTCCCATTAGGGCGTGACCGCGCTGGCTTTGAAAAACACAGAGCTCTCGACACAAAAAGACGAACTGGACACAGAAAATTCAAGCAGAGCACACAGAAGAAGGAGAAGGAGGAGTTCAACAATTCGAGAAGTTCAAGAGGAACTCCGAGAAGCTTTGAAACAACAAAGAGATCAGCAGAAAACATCGCTTCCAGTCCAAACCTCTCCAAAGCGAGACGCTCTCTTCCTCACGCCGACGACGAAACAAAGAAAAATCTTAGAGACTTCATCAAAAGCTCACAAGAGACGTCTTGAATTAGCTGAAAGTATGAAGCTTTAATAATGCGTCGAGCGATTTGAATATTTTATTTTCTTTTAACCGTGTTTATGTTTTATCGCCCGATCTAAGTTTAATCTCACGACTGATCAAAGCCGGTGAACTTATTCGTGGCCAGAGTAAGAAAACACCGCCGAGATACCAGAAAGTCATAGAATAAGTAAGTTTATTGAATCGATTTTCAGTTCTGGATCCGCAGTAACCAGCGAAACTTTCGTCCAAACGTCCATATGGTCGAACCCTCCTACTCACGACACTGAGCCAGAGGATCCTGCCGCCGGCGTCATCACGCTCCGAGTACGCCGAGGCGACTCAACCGACGAAGAAAACCTCCACGCTGACTCAGCCTGGAAACTTCCGAGACCGCGAAATCAAACAAGACGCCATCAAACAAGACGCCATCAAACAAGACGCGAAATTCCGCTGTAAGACTTTGCCGTCGGATTCGACCTCCCGCCGCGAAATTCCGGCGAAGCAAGACCACCGAACCGAACACCTCCGTTCGTTTTAAACTGGGTCGCTACCAGCGTTAATAACGAGATCGCGCGCTAGGCGATTGGGAGGTTATTAAAAGAATCAGCCGAAGATACGGCTTGTGTTATGAGAGGTCTTCTCTCATCAGTTCTTCCTGTTAAACTGAACGCGAATTCAGGAAAGGAAGAACCCCTTTGAAGGGGCGGAGCTGAAACTAAGGAGGGAAATTCAAAACTCCCCCAAAACAGAGGAAGACTAATTCCCTCTTGTGGTATAAGTGCGTAATTGCAGGGAAAAATACTTCATAACTAGCGTCTATTGAAGCGTGTCCTCCCGTGCTCCTCCTTGTGGTCAAGTGTGGTGCTACCCTTGACGTTTGATTTCCGTACACCCTCTAGTGGTTGGGAGGTTGTCTGCCGAGACAACATAAGTGTTTAGTAGCCCTCTGGTGTTTAAAAGTTGTCATTACAGATGAAATTCTTTTAAAGTACCTTAGTGTAAAATCTCTGTTCCCCTTTTAAATTTAAATTTTTATTTTTGATAAAGTATCTGAGCGTTTAAAATCTTTATCCCATTTTAGATTTTAATCTGATAACGCCCTCTAGTGTTGAAACTTCCCGCTACAGTGGAAATTCCCATTTGTGTTATATTGTGTCTGCTCGTGCCGTGTTTATTGGGATTCCCACCAGCGCCGACTGGTGTCCATTGCTGCTATTGCATTATAACTTGCTTGTCGCCCTCTGGTGTCCCAGTCTGGTATTACAATTTAAGTTCAACTCAAATACTGAAGCTTGCTGTTGCCATTCAGACTTACCTTCAGTACCCTCTAGTGGAGAAACTTGCTATCGCAATTGAAATTGTCAACCAGTTCACACTGATAAGACCTGGTATTACAGCTCTAGTGGCTGCACATCTGAGTAATTACAAGTAAAGGCTTGGAAGCATAGTAAGCTGATACAGCTACAGCAGACAGTGTGCAGTAATTAGAGATTGACACTCTAACTCGATACCAAATCCCAAACGCAGTTAAAAGAGAGAGTCTTTTAATTTAACTATTCTTAATAATTCTTTAATTCGAAAATTCTTTTACTTTCATAATTCCTTAATTTGGAAATTATATCTAGTAATAAATCTTACTTAATTTTAAAATTCTTTAATCCAAAATTGTCGACAATTCTTTAATTCAAAATTTTTAATAATTTTAATTATTGAAAAAAAAAATTTTTAATAAAAATTATTTTTTCTCTCTTCTTGTACTCACTTGCGTATAGCAACCTCCACTCCACCCTCTACTACTAACAGACCTCCCTTAGAGATCCACAAGTGAACTCCAGCACCACTCCGACTAGCAGTTACTCTTAGAGCACGCGGCACAGGTGAAGTTAGATCGATTTAGTTAGGAAAGGGATTAACAGAATTAATCCGAACTAAATAGAAGTAAGTTACACCTCGCAGTTAAAACACAGCTAACATGGCAGAAGGAACCTTTCCCTCGGAAGTATATGTAGAAGGTTTGTGGGATGAGGCGCTCTCTGTTCTGACCAGCATCACCAATGATGTGATGCCTGGACTCGCAGAGACGGTGCAGAAAGCCTCACAGGCCCATTGTGACCACATGGTGGCTAAGTGGGTAGAGAACCACTTAACCGACATCCTCAAGGGCAAGCCCCGAACTGAGGCATTAGGTCAAATAGCCCTCCTCGCTGTAGTACAGCTCAGGGCCAGTGAACGTGAGCTTGAGGTATCACAGCGACAGCAGGCAAAGGTAGAGGCAGAGTTAAGGCAACTTCAAAGCGAAATAGCTGAAGGGAACACACTGCCCCAGGTCACACCTGATGTGCCACCTAGTGCCGCTACAGAAAGACAAGGCCAGCAGGAAGATAGTGAGGATCAGGAACCAGACTCAGGGACCGTAACCTTTAGAGCTGCTGCAGCATCTCCTCTGGTATCAACGGGTATTTCACCTTCCCCTGTGTCTCCTGTCAGCCGTCCCTTACAACGCCCTGCTAGACCCAGAGCACTGCAACCCAGTGTCTGGTCCCCTCAACCTTTACCCTCTCACGGTCCCTCATACAAGGACCTAGATAAAATCACACGTAATATAACCCGCTTTGATCCCAAACCTGACGGTTCTAATGATATCTTTTCCTACCTAAAAGATATTGACTTCTACCTCCAAAGGTTCCCCGGGATCACCATAGATGACAGACTATATGTGATTAAACTGACCTCCAACCGAGACGTCAGTAACTTCATTGAACGTCAGCCAGACTATGTAAAAGCGCGATATGATGTGCTGTGCCAAGCCTTGGAGGACGAATTCTCCAATCACCTGTCACAGACCGGACTGGCCGCTGCTTTGAACATAAAACAGCAATGCCAGGAATCCCCTCAGCAATATTATAACCGACTCAGACAGGCGTACTTCGGACCTAGAAATGACTCCGGAATGGAGGAAGAGTTAAATTTCAAATCACTATTTATCCAAAACCTCCATCCCTACACCAGTCATCAGTTGGGAGTCTCAGCTTGACCTCGCACCCTGTCTAGCAGGCAGCTGTGTGATTTAGCACTCAGAGGTTTCCTAAAATCCCAACAAATTCCCAACAGGCGGTCCGAAACACCCCAAGTCTTCAATGTCGACTCCAGCTCCCCACATTTAGAGTTAGAAGGTGCCACCCAGGCCGATCCACCAAGATCCGCCGTGAACCCTTCCTCCACTCCGTGGACTAGTGAGGGCCCGAAACCTCATCCGCCCCCACACCAATACAAGCGCTACCCTCCTCGCAGGCCAGACAGAAATCACAACAAAGATTTCTGGAACCCTCGGGACAGGGCTGGGTATGGTCGTGACTATTACCCTGCAGAAAACCGCGTTGCGGGCCGTGGAAAACCATCACATCCCCATAAGGGATATGAGCGGACAGCTCAGAACCAGCTTTCTGATTCTAATAGAGAAAAGAAAGAGAAATACTGGTATCAAAATAAAGAAAATCACACCAAAGACAAGCTTAAAGGCAAGGAATTCAGCTCTAAGGAATTAGAGGACATCCGCCGAATGCTTGCAATGATTTGCAAAGAGAAAAAGAAAAAAACTGATGTTCTTTCCATCACCTCCGTGCAGGCTAACCCAAAGCCATCCTCTAACACCCCAGAAATGTTAGAGAGTTATGTAGGAGAAGTGACAAGCGAAGCTCCGTCTTCTAGCGCACCGTGCAATCTCCTCGTGACCCAAACAAATACTGAAGACCCAATGATACAGGGGGGTGGCTCGCAACCACCCTCCAGTGCTGTTTTGGTTGTTCAGTTAGACGGTAAAGAAGGTTTAACGTCAAATGACCCTTCGGTCATTGAAGGCGACACACCCGTCCGACAATTCATGGGACACTTAACTGAGAAAGGGGTTGCACGCAAATTCTATCTGTCCACCATTGTGGAGAGAAGGCTAGTACATGAGGCCCTGTTGGACACTGCATCAGATGTCACGCTCATGTCTTCCGCCCTGTTCCAACAGGTTCGAGCCATTGCGTGGCGTGAAAATCGCGAGATACAGCTCCAAAACTGTTCTCTTAAAATTCAGCCGTATTCACATGCAGGCCTCACTATCCAATCTATGGCACTAATACACTTAGCCATCGGACCAATGACTTTAGTGCATCCAGTCCATGTGTCTCCTCTCGAAACAATTCCCTTCCTCATCGGCAAAGATCTCCTTAATCGCTTCGAGCCACTGATTGACTTCAAAAGGTCAAAGATCTGGGCACAAGTGCATGAGCCTTTACCCATCTGCACTCCACACCACCGGGAAGCTCAGTGTTGCCGTCTCAAAATCCGCCCTGAATCAATAGGAGATCCACCAAGTCAGATCCCTCACTTCGAGGAAGAGGAAACTGAGCCCATGGCGGCCACACCAGAGACAGCAGTCTCTCCCTGGCCCCCTAGTGCCATGTTAGAACAACGGAACACATTCCTGTGCACTTTCACACAGCCGTCCACAACAGACGCTCCCGGCCTTCCCATCGTGAATGGTCTCACAATGCAGGACTATCATGTGGACAATGCAGTTCTGGCTCTGTGGACTGACAAATCCGCCATAAGCCAAACCCTCTTTAACACTCTGCGCCTCACTCAACCAAATATTCCTTTGGTGAGCAGTCCTTGTCGTTTTCCTCTTAACCCGACATTGAAAGTAATGTCACCCACTGATGGAATTTGCGCTTTAACTATCCAGTGGAACAAAAGGGTACTCACCCATTATTTCTTGGTCATCCTTAAGCCACGCGCATGCACTTTTCCAACCGTCACCTCAGTTCTTCGAACTAGGCCTCACCCTCGAAGCCACACCTTTGGTGGAAACACGAGCAAGATCCACCTATCTATTCGTACGAAACGAAACCACTCAACCCTTGACAATCCCTCACTCATCTCCTCTGGGTTGGTTTGTCAGTACAAAATTCCATGACTTCGAGTTGCGAATCCCGATCATAGGACCAATGCCTGAATCCCTGCTTCTTGATCATCCAGAATCAAAGGTGTTCTACACTCATCCGACACGAGCTGTTGCTCTCTTCTCAGCTCTGGACATGAGTAAAGACGCCATTTGCAGGATAGATCTCGCTGACGACAATCAAATGACGATCATGGTTCTTTCTTTAGATTCATTCCCGGAATCCTCCCAGGAACCACCTCCTCCTCCCGAAGCGGGAGCAAACACTTCAAATTCACGTACTTCAAAAGAACTATCTGACTCAGAATTCCGTATCCAAGTCGAACAAGTTCTAAAGGAGGCCGACGCCCTCCAAAGCAAAGAAGAATGTGAGAAACTCTGTGAAGTGCTCCTTAAGTATCAAAAATCTTTTTCCAAAGATTCAACGGACTGTGGTCTCACTGACATTCATTCAGTGCGCATTCCCACTCGTCCAAGAGCACCACCCACGTTTGTCCGCCAATACAAAATTCCGTTGGCATCCTATGAACCGGTACAAGAAATCATTGATGACTTGCTGGAAAAGGGCATAATTTGACCCTGCAACAGCACATATTCGGCACCACTATGGCCCGTCATAAAACCAAATGGTAAATGGTGCTTAACCATCGACTATCGGAAACTAAATCAACAGGTTCCCTTGTCTCGGTGGCCGATGACACAATTGGAGCAAGAACTTCCCTCGGTCCGAAACGCTAAATACTTTTCCACCATCGATGTAGCCTCTGGCTTCTGGACCATCCCGGTGCAAGCAGAAGACCAACACAAGCTCGCTTTCACTTTCGCAAACCGACAGTACACATTCACTCGGTGCCCTTTTGGATATGCCAACTCACCCGCGGAGTTTAACATTTTCTTAAACAAAGCATGCCCTGATGCCCGCGAGCGAGGCACCCTCATATATGTGGACGACATACTTATGCGTAACCACTCCCTACAGGCACACATTGACGAGATTGATCATGTTCTTGACCAGCTTACAACAGCAGGTGCGAAAATATCACTCTCCAAATGTCAGTGGTGCAGAACAAAAGTGAATTACGTCGGTCTGCTCTTAAGCACTGATGGTGTTGAACCACAAGTGAGTTGAGTGCAAGGGGTAACAAACCTCACAGCACCCACCAATCTTAAGGAACTCCGCAGTTTCTTAGGAGTATGCAACTACTCACGACAATTCATAGAGAACTATGCGGACCTAGCTCGTCCACTTTATGACCTCCTGAAAAAGGATACTCCATTCACCTGGGGCGAAACCCAGGAACACGCCATGCAGGCACTGAAATCTAAACTGTGCACGGCTCCATGCCTTGCCTATCCTGACAGTAGTAAAGAATTCTACCTAGAAGTAGGGTTCTCGGACCACTGTCTCAGCTCCGGTCTGTATCAATTACACGACAGAGACAAACGTGTCATAGCCTATGCTAGTAAAACTATGCTGGCTGCCGAAAACAAATACAGTGACTGCGAAAAAGCACTACTAGCAACAGTGTGGGCAGTCAAACATTTCTCCAACTACCTAGGTGGTCAGAAGGTGATTGTTGAAACTCATCATCAGCCAGTCACTTTCCTAAACAGCCAACGAATTCGAGAGGGTATAGTAACTAACGCTCGAGTAGCATCCTGGCTAATGGCTCTCCAAAGCTTTGACTTAGAGGTACGTTACGCGCAAAACTACAAGAGCCCCCTAGGCACAGGCCTTGCTTCCTGCAGGCGAGGCGAAGGAAACATTCCTTCCCAAGTGCCACAAGCTCCAGAAACCCTCTTACCTACCATGGCTAACCACCACTATTTCGATCCTAACACATGCAAGGACCTTGTCACTGCGTATGTAGATGGTTGTTCGTTCCGCCGAGAACACACCCTGATGGCAGGGGTGGGTATTATCGGAATAAACGGATGGCCTCACGAACCCCTAAGTTTCAAAATGGGTGCCCAGTCCTCCCAATATGCTGAAATAGCAGGAATTCTCATCACAATCCAGTCCGCAGTCCAGAAAAGCGTAAAAACATTGGTGATCTGCACAGACTCCAACTACGCGCGCCTAAGCTTCACATGCCACTTGAGGCTATGGAAAACCAACAACTACACCACGTCAAACAAAAAGCCAGTTAAACACAAAGAGCTTTTCGCGGCATGTGAACACATGGTAGACACACATGACCTGCAGATCTACTGGAAGAAAGTGAAGGGTCACTCCCGAGTCCCGGGAGATGACAAAGAATTCAATGATGAAGCAGACAGCTTAGCCAAACAAGGGGCCCGCGAAGGCACATCGTGGACATTTGATCCCTCCCTTTATCCAAACCCACCCGACATCGAAGTCCTAGCTGTCACACTGTCTCGAACTGTAACGAAGGCGTCGCCTGACAATGCTAAACCTACCATTGTCTCTATTAACCCTGCTTTTTCGGATACTGACTTAGTTACTCTCCAAGCTCGAGACACATCCATTTCCAAAATGCTTAGCCATGTCTCTGACCCATCTACATATCCCATCACAGCACAAGATCTTAACACCATACCAGGCCTTAAAGACCTATACGGCGCCAGAGCGTCCCTCCAAGTCATCAAAGGCTTGCTAGTTCATGCCACTGACTCGCACACTTCACCTACGTTCGTGGTTCCTCAGTGCCACAGGGGGGTGATGCTGATGCACGCCCATGACTCCCCATCTGCGGGACACAAAGGGGTCAAAGCAACACACCATGCGCTCCGGCAAGTTGCATATTGGCCCCACATGGTAAAAGATGTGGCTGACTACATTAAAGGCTGTCTGGTATGTTGCCAATTTCAACCCTCGAATCCTCTTCATAGAGCCCCCTTGCAAAAGAAGGGATTATCCTTCCCTTGGTCAAACCTCCAGATAGACTGGGTTGGACCACTCACTCGAATGACACAGCACTAACCACTGCATACTTACTGATGAACCATGTCTTCTCACGGTTTGGCCTACCCAGCTGTGTCGACTCTGACAGAGGGACACATTTCACAGCTGAGGTCATGCAGCAGCTCTGGCAACTCTTAGGAGTAAAAGCCAGCCTTCACATTAGCTACCATCCTCAAAGCTCAGGTCAGGTAGAGCGAGCCAAACTCAACTCAAATGGGTCCACCGCAACCAAATCCGACCGCACACAACCCCCATGGGACTTGTAGGGGATACTAACGCTAGTGTTAGATCATAAACGACAGAACCAAAGGCAGGAAGGGTGTTGGTTAACAAACAACTACAACCTTCTACTCACACCTTAGTTCTCCTATCCCTTTTCCCTTCTTCTCTCACTCTTTAGCAGGCAACGAGCTTCTAACCAGACTGAGGACACTCAGGGTGCAAGACCCTAGTCCCTCATAGTCAATTATTGTAGAGAGTTTACCCTAGGAAACTTTTATCAAAAGGGGGGTATCGTGAAAAATTTTGCAATTTGTCTAAACGACTCACCGTAAATACCCTAAATCTAACCATGAGCATCTCTTCCGGTAGGATGGCCCCGCTGCTCATTCTCCTGATCGTCGGCTCCCTAGGAACCGCCGTGCTCCCTGAAGTGATTGAACCGGGTCCTGACTCAGGAATAATACTGAAAGACCAGCCGGGACTGCTAATCACTAATTGCCGCCTCCATACCCAGAGAGTATTTGTACGGTTGAATCCCGCCGAAGCGTGTAGCAAAAACCTACCGATAACCACTCTGCAGACTGGCCGGAATGGAGTTAGATGGACTGAGGAAGCTATCAGCCATGCTGAAGCCGAAGTAACTCATATGCTCCGCCAACTACAAAAGTTCACCGTAACGCAATCAGAACTAAATGGTTTTAACAAACGACCTAAACGCTTCATAGGCGGATTGCTAATGGCAGCTGCAACTGTGGGATCACTACTGAGTCTCGGAACGTCCGCCGTCAATGCCGTTAATGTAGCCACTGTCAAACGTCAAGTAGGGGAACTGCAAGCTGAAATTCCGAACATTAAAACCCAATTAGACAAACAGCAGCAGCACCTGCAAACAATTGGGCAAACCCTACGTGGCATCGTCGTAGTGCTCAACGCTCACAGTGTCGCTTTGAACAAAACGCTCCAGACGGTTAACTCTATGCTTTCAGTAGTACAACTTGACCTTGCCCACATCCAGCTTGTGAATATGTTATTGTCTGATATGCTACAAGAAATCAGCTCCTCTGTAGATAGCCTAGCCATGGGGAGGATTCCTCCCTACCTGGTGCCTCTATCCTTAGTACAGGAGATTTTATCTACAGCAACTCGAGAAGTAGTTACTGATCTCCAGGCCCACCTAGCCTATACCTTAGGTAGCGCTATCCCAATTTACGTTAATCCTCAAGACCGAGAATTAGCATTCATCATTAACCTTCCCATAATGGCGCCTGAAAACATATACCGTTTAAAAGATGTTGTCAACGTTGGCTTCTGGCAAGATTCTGCCTACGTTCGAGTAAAGACAACATCCCTTGTAGCATACCAAGACGATAACCCTGACCTATATCTGGTACCCAATTTGCTTATGTGCACGCTCACTAAAGACATTCACTACTTGTGCCCTAGCAAACCTTTCATTCGTGACAGCGCAAATGGGATCTGTGCCCTCAAGCCTATGATGAGTAATACTCAATGCCCGGTAGTCGTCACACCCCGACGTTTGGTAACCAGTACTCAAGCTGAAATTGTTGGAAATCGTTGGTTGGTTAACACCCCCTTTAGAGAGGCCCTACTAACCTATGATCAATATGACACCTCAGAAAGGGTACTCCTTCCTAGCCAAACCTTCTGGGTAGACGTCCCCGTAAACGCAATCTTACATGTAGGAGACCTGGCCCAGTATCACCTAAACCCTGACCAATATGAGAGCGACATAGAAATCTCAGAGTTCTTCTCCAAACACACCATCGAGCTAGATACTAAAACACTAACTCGCCTAGAATATGAGGGAACCCAAGTCATTGATCTAACCCCCATAGATAACACTCTTAGAGAGCTGTCGTCTCAACCCCTATGGCCAGTTCAGCCTGTCACCTATGCATGGTCCACTCCGGACACCTTACTAGTTACCCTGGTAGGATTAGGATATCTTCTGACCTTTGGCATAGCCTGGTTCTATTTCAAACGCACTCGAGCCCTCCAGAGCAGGTTAGAAACTTGGTCTAATAAAATGGTCAAATTCGTTAGACATAAAAGAGCCCAGAGAGGTGAACCCCCAAGTTTTAGATATGAAGCCGAAGGCCATGTCGAAGAATCAGCTCTTGAGGTTGCGTTTGAACAAGACCTAACCCTAAATAATTAGAATCCCTTCAGCATGCAAACATACACATTCCATATGCACCCACACACTAATAGGAATACATCAGCTCTGGAAATGTGTTTGAATATGCTTGCTGATCTCACCTTCCTCCACAGCAAAAGTTCTTTTCAGCTCCATGCTCCCTGCCGGACCATAAAACTGAAAAAAGGGGGGAATGTAGTGGAGTATAGACCGAATAAGAGTTCTTCATAAAAACTCTCCACCCTAAAAAGGATTTTTGTTTGCAACAGAATCCCACATTCCGCAGAACTGCGTGTGTGTGAAAACGCTGCACTCTTCCCCCACGCACAGAAATTCACTTAAAGTCTACATCAAAGACTGAGCAGGACACTTTCCAGCAACTCCCTCATCTCCTTAGGATGAAAGATAACAGGCCCGCCATGATGCTTTTAGGCAAAAGGGAGAACAAACAAAGTGGGGAGTTACAATCCCGTTTTATGGCCGTGGCGCCTAAACGATGGAAACGTTATCTCAGGCCTACTAAACAGACAGCCCCAGATGGTAAAACTGACTGAACTCGGGTTGATCTCCCGGTAACCATCCGCTCAGGATGAACAGCATGGACCAACAGCGACCCCAAGTGGACATTGGCGAAACTATGTCTCACCCGAGGTCGCCTAAACAATAACAAAAATTAATCAAATTCTGATAAATATGTGTATGCGATATGTATGAATGTCACTCTTTGTGTCTCCAGATGAACATCTATCAACCAATGAAGTGATGTGTATTACTGTTTTCAATCATGAAAGAAAGTTATGTCTCTAACTAAGAAAACGAATTAATATCTTCTAACATGATATTGTAGTGGGACGTAATCATGACGTACCCAAAATAAAATTATATGTAGATGTTTGATATTAATAATCCAGGACACTCATCGTGATATGTCACAAACATGTATAAGTAATTTCGGTATACACGAATTTTCTCTCTTATTCTTTTTGAATCTCTCTGATTCCTCTCTTCCCCCTTTCCTCTCTCGTGAAGCCAGTCACGTGAGCATTGGACCCCGGATCCAATCAAAGGAAGGACACCCCCCAATAGGGTGTGACCGCGCTACCTTTGAAAAGAGAGTGCCCGACTCATTTCTCTCTCTCTTACTGAAACTCTCTTACTGCTGAAACTTCCTCTCTCAAGCTTCTGCCTTACTCTTACTTCTGCTCTTACTTCACGCGCTCCCACGCACTCTATCTTAAGCTATCTCTCTAAGTTCCAACCTCTCCAAGGAGACGTTTTCTCTTCTCCACGCCAACAAACAAAGACCTTAAAAGGACCTCACTAAGCACCACAGGAGACGTCTTGAGTTAGCTAGTGTGAAAGAAATTTACGAATACGTCAAGTGATTTGAATACCTTCTTTTCTTTTTAATTGTGTTTACGTTTTATCGCCCAATCTAAGTTTAATCTCATGAGTGATCAAAGCAGATGAAACTTATTCATGGCCAGAATAAGATATCACCTCTTTAGCTTAGTTGAAAGTGGATATATTAGCATTATAAACCGACTTCTGAGGGCACAGTTTCTGGAGATTCGACTGACGAGCTAACCATTCTGAGAAGCCACCCCACTCAGGGGAAAGACCAGCCAAGCCTGCAATTCTCCGAAAAGGGGAACTCCAGATCGATGTCGCCCCGTCTAAGGCCAAGAGTGTCTTACTCAACCTGGAGGGAATCTCCTTCTCAACGGGCCTACCTTCAACAACGCGGGGAGGACAAGAAGCAACCCCTAAAGCACAGAAGTTAAACAGCGTGACTCGACGGCTCTGTGAAAACGGCAAAAAGAGTAATCAAGCCAAAATTCATTCACTCTCCAGAAGCTGGTGCTTAATTAAATGATGCTGGTGCTTGATAAATTTATACACTAAGTAAAACCTCAGTTAGCAATACATTAGTCACAAGTCCTAGTGCCTAGCTTATCTTTAAATTCATGAGATTTCAAGATTATGCTATGTTAAGTAAATATTCTTCTTCTTTTTTAATAAATATTTCCATTATTTGAAATCACAGTGTGTGGAGTCTGTTCATTAAAAGTCTGAAGATCCTGAAGAACTCACTTAGCTTGGCCATTATTCATTTCTCAAATTAATTATTAACGTTTTAATTACTTAAGCCAATTATAAAACTTTAATTACTATCATTAGTCAAATATCGGTAATCATAAGAGTTTGAATAAGGTCAACGCTATAAACACAATATATAAATATATATAAAACATATATTCATATATTACTGTATATGCAACATACACTACATTATGTTGCAATTATGAGTTAGAAAATGTAAGATTTAGAAAATAGAAGTGGGGATTAATTGGGGAGGCTGTTAATTATGAGACAATATTTAATTTCAATCTAATCTCTTCAGATCCTTCCTCTTTCTGCTCCAGCAATGACAATGTATCCCTTAAACTCTGTAACATGCTCTTAACATGTATGATGCTCTTTAAATACTTGTTGTGAACTCTGTTTAATGTGATCTTTACAGACGTTGCCCCAACTCCACCAACACAGTATCCAGGAGTGTGCCCTGAGCAAGGTGAATACAGGATGACATAGGTGCCTTTCAGAGGACACTGTTATGGATTTGTATTTCCTTCAAATTCATGGGTCTCAGCATCCAAATTCTGCAGCAGAAGAGGTGAGAACAAAATCTTAATGAGCTTAGATACTGTACCTTAAATTATTATTATTATGTAATAGTGTTATGTAATGAACACCACTAAAATAATATTATAATATATAAAAAAGTAGTGCTTCCACTCCTTTGGGTTAAATCACTCATGTCTTTAGAGATGTGACTTTTATTATATTAGAGCATATATTAGTCTGACTTTGTCATGAAATTAATATTACAAAGAATAAAATATATTCAGGGTAAATTTATCTAAAAAGACTAAATAAGACTATAGCGGCCATTTTGACCATATATAAAAACACCTGGTCTATTTTTACCAGTATTCCTGCACATCAGTCATTATCTTGACAATGTGGCCACAGTTTAACTCAGCTAAATTTAAACTTAGCTAAATATATAGCTAAATATTCAAATGTTTCTGATTTACTAAATGCAACAATAATTTTGCAATAATACACAAGAGGGAGTGCTAGTGCCGAAAATCAGTACACCAGCGCCAATATATAGCATGGACCTTGAGTGTATTATTGCTATTATACTACAGTTTGTTATCACCGTTTATTATTATAAATAGTTCCATTCCGTCACACATACCCTTTTGCTCTTTTCCGCGAATTCTGGATCTTTAACTTGTGTAATGTTAAACCAATCGAAATCAGGACAGAGGCAGAGATAAACGCATCAAGTCAATAAAATGTTATGTTTAACCATTGTTTACAGTGGATTCAAATCGTAGTGATACCATGCACTAAAAGATGCCAAGTTCTCTCTATTTATGTTAAAAGAAAATATTTTAGAATATCACAAGTCGTGCTGCGGGAACTGGTGAACCAGAGCAGCGAGAACTCTGTTCAAAATAAGGTGTTCAAACAGAAAATGAACCTGTTCCCTGCTAGGTGAAAAAGTCCAGGCATAGCTCTGTCTTGAAAGCGCTCGCGTTGTTGCTAGGTTACATGTGTTTTGCGGAGTGATACCTGAAGAGCTTTTCTCAGAGTGCCATTATCATGTAATATTGGCACTCCTGGAAGGTTTCTCAGCCAATCACATTGCAGGGTTGGAACTAACTCTGGTATAATAATAAATATACAGAGCACTGACAATTGTAATGCTGAGACGGAGACATGAGAGAATGGATTACATAAAAACCCTGAAATGCATAAAAAACGGAAAAAAATGCATCTAATCAAATCAAAATCTATAGCAACTGGTCCAGATATTCCAGATTCTGATGGTAGGTTGATCCTGTACATTTTTAAGCTATTTATTAACAACAATAACAAGAAATATGAAGGAGTGTTAGACATAAAATTATATGTGGAATAATTAGATAGATTTCTCAATATATAATCATTAAATATGTAGTAATATTAAAGTGATTTTTTTTCCAATTAATAATAATAATAATAATAATAATAATAATAATAATAATAATAATAATAATAAATATAGTTATTATTAATGGTTTATAACTAACAACCAAAAAACAATGTTTGGATATAAACCTGATCCATATATTGTAATCATATATTTTGATGAACCAGCACTGCATGCTTCATTTTATAAATAAATAATTAATTATCAAGAAAAAATTACATTTATTACTGTCTTTCAGTTATTTATTTCAGACTTAATTTTACTGTTAAATCTGAGTGTAAAAGGTAAAGTCTAAATAATGTTGAAAATGCAGAATTTTCCTTTTGTTTATAATTCCTATTGTTTCCAGTTAAATCCTATACTCTAATAAAGCAATAGTGTGTCATTCATCTTTATCATGGGAATGTAGAAAAATACAGGGTTAAAAATACAGTGTTCATTCATTCATTCATTATCTGTAACCGCTTATCCAATTCAGGGTCGCGGTTGGTCCAGAGCCTACCTGGAATCATTGGGCGCAAGGTGGGAATACACCCTGGAGGGGGCGCCAGTCCAAATACAGTGTTAAAATGTAATAATTTAATACCCTTTATTCATTTATTTATTTAATACCCTTCGTTTCCGAAGAAATGTTGGATGGGGCCGGTGTCCACAAACATTTGGCCATGTAGTGTATATGGTGTATAGTTTGTAACTCCTAATGACGTGACCTGTACAAAATACACCCGGTAATGCCTCATGCATTACCCTGCCCCCGACATCGAATCAGGGTCAAGAATAAAGAGCAGGGAAAAAAATGTATAGGGGGGAAAAGAGTAGTGCAAAGGAAAAGATGAGAGTAAACGAGTGAGTAAGAGTTTCAGAAATAAATAATAAAAACAAGTGAACAAATTAATGAAAAGACAAGGATTTTGTTTGCAAAGTTTTTGTTTTTTAAAGGCCCCTGTTTGATTGCAGTCACCTCACATTCAACATGAGCTTAAAATCTACAAAATAGAATAGAATCCCATTCAATTTTATTAAGAAACAGATTACATGCCAAATGTAAAGAATACGCAAAGTAGTGTGTAGTACTGTGCCATGATTTGCCAGGATTACTGAGTGTGTCGTAAAGTACTGTAATGTTTATTTATTGTGTCTTTATTTATTTATTGTGTCTATATTTGTTTATTGTGTCTTTTCCAGGAGCCAGCCTTGTCAGCATTCAAGACACAAAAGAGTCAGCATTCTTAGAGAATTACATAAGTTTCCTTGGGAATATCGAGGGCCGTTTCTGGATAGGTCTTTACAAAACCTTTGGAGGTAAATACAACATATTCCTTTTATGAAATATACTAATAGATCCCAGCAAAGTTTCTCTGCAGTGTTAGGGTGATAATTTTGAAGGATTCTCTGCTTGTGTTTAATGAGCTTCTATTACGCCTGATCTTTTTTTCCCTTTATGATAGAATTTTGATTAAAACACACTTTTACACTGCATTGATTTTAAATAAATTAACATTGAGTTTCCTCTTTCCTCATTCAGGACACTGGCTGTGGAAGGACAACAGTGTGGTGGATTACACTAACTGGGACCAATCTGGAGACAGTCGTGATGATGATGATTACTATGATTATCGTGAAAATTACTGTGCTTTTATCTCTGCAACAACGAAAAAATGGGGAAAACAACACTGCAGATACAGTCGTGCGCAATTCATTTGCAAAATCGCCAAAGGTAGCATTTCATTTATTAGCTTCCTGTAAAATGAGATAATAAACATGAGTAGTACAGCAAATTAAGTTCAGTACAGCTGACTTCAGTAAGGTTTTGTTTTGTTATTGCTTGATCCCTCAAACAAAGGTGTTATATTTTATATGTAAATATATAAAATGTATAATTGACTGGAATTTGATTGCATAGTCTCAGAAACACTAATCCAAAATCACTGCTTCTGAACAGTTTTTTGCTGCATCAACAAACGGAATTAAGTCTCAAATGCAAGGTAAAAAACACATAAATGAGAATAAAAAACTCTGCTATATTCTCTGGGTCCAAGCTTATTTAAGATGGACTGATGGAAACGTGTCCTACGGTCTGATGAAACAAAATTTGAAATTCTTTTTGGAAATCATGGATGATGTGTCCTCCAGACTTAAGATGAGGGAGGCTCAAAAGCCAGCATCCGTGATGGTATTACTAGGCATTAGAACACATGGAATAGGTGACTAACACGTTTTTGAAAACACTGTTAATGTTGAATTATACATATATACAGGATTTGGAGCACCCTGCTGCCATCCAGACAACATCTTTTTCAGGGAAGGCCTGGTTTATTAAAGAAAGTCAAGGCCAATCCACATTCTGCATGGGTTACAACAGCATGGCTCCTTAGTAAAAGAGTCTGGCAGCTAATGTATGCCCAACTTGTCATCCACTGAAAACAATGGTGCATTATGAAACAAAAAACACTATTATAGAGAAGCCGAGCTTTGGAACAGCGAAAGTAATTTAACAAGCAAGTGTTAAAAAAAGAGGTGATGCAACACAACGGTGAACCTATCTCAACTGTCTGGCACATGTTGCTGGCATCAAAATCAAAACAGGCAAAAATATTTTTCAAAAAACAAACTATTCCAGTTTCATACCAAAAAATTTAATATAAATTATTTGCATGCCATTGATTGTTGTAATTATTTACCTTTTGCACAGCTTTTTAGAAATCGAGTTGTAGTTATATTTCATTGCTTCAGACTGTAGGATTAAAACAGGAGTGGGATTGATTCTTGTGATCTACAAAGGAGTACACATTACATCAAACACACAAAACAAATTAATTCTGACATTTAAAATAATTGTATGTATAAAACATTATACCATAAACAGCCAAAGTACCAAGTACCAAACCATTTTTCTCTTTCTGTTTTCACTCCAGTGAACACAGGTCATACAGTGAACGGCACAGGTAATATTCTGAAAAATTCAAATGTTTTAGTGCAATATTTTACATTATTTTCAAAATGCATCATAAGAGATTCAAAATGAAGTTATTACTGTATTGTACTGTGGTTTACTGAAGTATAATTCCTGTGTTCTCAGCATTTCCTGCAGTTGGTCCTAATTTACCACGTTCAAACGCTGCTGCAATGTCAGTGGTAGTGGTGATTGTTGTCCTATCAGTGCTGGCTGGACTGGCTTACACTACAACAGAAATTCAAAACGTCTTGTTGTCCTTCCCTCACTTGTGAACCCACTCTATTATGCTACAGGATCTTCCTGGTTAGAGGAGTTCTTCCAAGTTCTTAGTGGACAATAACGAGTAGAGCCCTCTTTTGTCATTTTTGTATATGTATATTTTGATTATTTTAACTGTATTAAATGTTTTTTGTGATCTGGGGTCTTGTTGTCTTAAATAAATGTAGGCATTTATACTGCCAAGGGGGCTTTAAATTGTATTTGGATTTATATAAATTACAGAAAGGTAACCATCAGTTTTACTAAATAAATTTAATCAGGTTTTTCTTTTTTTATATACAATTTGCACCATAACTCAAGCACATGCACCTAAATGCATCATGTTCAGTACCAGTTCTTGGCTAGAGTGGTACAAGTTCTTTCTAGGAATGAGCTATGTAGCGGCAATGCTGTCTTCTCTGGAGTGACAGAGCACCATGCAATACTTTGCGATTAACTGGAGTGGCATGTATGATCATTAATTAATCATTTAAAATGAAAATCTGTTCCACCTTGTTTATGAAGCTAAATGCAATTACACTGTGCTAACTAGGCCCTAGAGAACTAACAATATGTGGCCTGGTCCAGTGAGTCACTGTACCAATCATTTTGGGCTGACGGAAATGGTTGTTTATGGAGCAAGCACCATAAAGCCATAGATACCCCCCAGACACTCTTGTGGGTCTCATACTTCCATCTAAATCTGAACACTGAACACTGTACTGATTTTTTTGGGAGATGTGTGTGGGGCCTCCAATATTTAATGTTTGTGATTTCTGCCAGAGTTACTTGTCTGTTTGCATGGACAGCCGCAGGTCTTTGATCCCATTATGTTTGCGCAAGCTTAGGTAACTGAAATGAACTAGGCTGTCATGTTTTTCTAGCTCCCTTTTGCTCTGGGTCTCATCAACGACACCAAGGCACATGTGTCCATGACTGCAGTGATGTCCTTTCCACCCACAAGGCCAGACAATGAAGGCAGAATATAGCAGAGTTCATCCTTGAAAAGTGGCACAGTAATATGAGGTGTGCTGAGTGGAGCCCTTTTTGGAGAGTGGAGAGTGTTTATCAGGACACAGGCAGGAAAAGTTATAGTCTTGGTTAGTTTTAGGCTTGGGGTGTATCAAGATCCCAGAACACAACATGCCAGCAGACTCGCTTCTGCATGATGGTGAGACCCCCAACAAACACACTACACACCAAGCCCAAACATGCGCATGAAGACAGCAACAACACAACCTATAAACAACAAATAACAATACCATGAAAAAATATATATTCAATACGTTTACATTGTTTTATTCAGTAATGGCTCTATATACTTAATTTTTACAAAAATGCAGATACAGCTATATTATATATTAAGAAGATGATTAATATCCAGAACTCATAGGGGTGGATTTCCAGACAGAGGTTAAGCCTAGTCCATCACTACACCACATTTTTAATTGTTAATTTTCACTGAAATTTGAAAAAAGTATGGTGTCAAAATAGGGCCAAAAGTTTTGGGAATCAAAAAGAATAATCCATAACTGAAAATTATTTTAAATAGGAGAAGATTGTTATTAATATTGAGAGTTTATCAACATTCTGTGGCTGCTGGAAACAACTGTTTACTATTAAAAGGTTAAACAAACAGTATTTAAGGTGGAATGGGGCAGCAAGTTTGTAAATCAGCCTTTGTAATTCTTTTTTTGTTTTCATGACAGGTGGTTTGTTGTTAAAAATTAAAACAACTAAAAGAGCACATTTCTCCACAGGGTTCGTAAGGGTGCTTGAAATCCTTGAAAATACTTGAATATTAATATTGTCTTTTATGGCAATTATCTAAGCACCACCAGGCATGAAGATCGATGCTCAAAATGATTCTTGGACCCAAGGAGAAATCAGAGGAATAAAGACACAGATTCAAGAATTTTCTCCAATCTCTGATTTATTAGAACATTTGATGCAATATATATAGGACTTCAGTCACATACACCCAACTGTCATGTGTACCCTTGGGTGTTATTACATCATGTCTCCTCGCACAAACCCAGACACTCCTAAACTGGCATCTTATGCTATGAATATATCTGTTATCTCTGTTTTTCCTCTTGTCAGCAAAATGTTTGCAAATGGTTAGGTCAAGTTTCCTACCCAGGATGTTCTTCAAGATATTTATTGGACTTCTCTAATCTATCTAGGGACCTTACTTCTCTAATCTAAACCCAGAAGTGCAATGTTCAGCACTTTCCCTCCTGCAACAGTTTCTCCTGGGTCATGCCCTGGGTCATGTCCTGAGGACACAATGTAATAAGTCTTTTAACCCTTGTGTTGTCTTGCGGGTCAAAAGTGACCCACTACCATGTTTAGCTGTAGAAAAAATACCTTAAACTATAATTTTCCAACTTAAAATTTTATGATTTTTCCTAAAGAGACCCCTTCATTAGAAAAAATGATACTTTGTTTTTGTTTATGTTTCCATGTGAGCTGTACACCACTAGGGTACAAAGATTGTCTTATGGGTCATTTTTGACCCGTGAATTATAAAAGCATTTAAACACCAGAAAAAAGTTCAAAGGCCACACACAAACTCTCTCTAATACACACACACACACACACACACACACACACATAAAAGAAACTCCGGCCTAATAACACATGATCAGTTATTAGGTCGGAGTTTCTTTGATGGGACCCTGAATCAAAGTACCCCAGTTGGTTGCTTGCTGAAGCCATGAATAGACATTTCAGTGCCCAACAGGTCCTGGATGAGATATTTTCAGGAGCTCTGGAGGAACAAGAGGATGAAGATGTATCTGAAGAGGAAGATGGGGAGGAATGCAACCCAGAGTATGATGCATCTTCAGATGAAGAAGAAGAGGAAATCCCTCACGCTGACAGGGAGACTTATTTGTCAAAGAACGGCAAAATTGCATGGTCCTCATCAAATTCAGACAGCAACCAGGGAAGAACAGCAGCATCAAACATCATAAGGATGACTCCAGGGCCAACAAGGTATTCGGCTGCCCATGTCCAGGACATTTTATCCACCTTTCTCCTGTTCATCACACCAGCAATCGAAAAAATCATCCTGGAAAACACAAATTTGGAGGGTTTCCGGAAATATGGAGAAAACTGGAAAAAAATGGATGAGATTGACCTGCGTGGCTACATAGGGCTTTTGATGGCAGGAGATCAACCCAACCTGGATGTCAGGGAAGAAAAACAAGAGAAGGATGTTCCTTGAGCAGTTGGGAAAGGCTCTTGTCACCCCGTGTATTGAGAGAAGGGAGCGCCTGCCCTGCACAGAAGCCTCTGCAGCCATTGTGGAAGCTGTTCAGGGAGTTGCATCTTGTCCTGATCCACCTGATCCAGTCCTTGGGCCTTCTTTGTCGCACTTTCCTCTTTATGATGCGCCAAATGTTCTCTATAGGTGAAAGATCTGGACTGCAGGCTAGCCATATCAGTACCTGACAGATCCTTCTCCTACATAGCCATGATGTTGTGATTGCTGCAGAATGTGGTCTGGCATTATCTTGTTGAAAAATGCAGGGTCTTCCATGAAAGAGATGACGTCTAAAAGGGAGCATATGTTGTTCTAGAAACTGAACATAGTTCTCTGCATTAATGGTGCCTTTCCAGACATGTAAGCTACCCATGCCACAAGCACTCATGCAAACCCATACCATCAGTGATGCAGGCTTCTGAACGGAGCGTTGATAACAACTTGGGTTATCCTTATCCTCTCTGGTCCAGATGACATGGTGTGGCCTTGGCTAGTGCCTAGATTAGTGTAAGCCCGACTACGCCACCTAGGGAATTTCACCCTAGGAAATAACCCCAAGTACTTTCCCAAAAGCACACAGGTACGTTCCAAAAAAAGAGAAGAGACACGAAATGGAGTTCAGCGTACAAAGTCCTTTACTCTCAGTTGTCTTGCAACATTTAAAATAACGATTTTATTAATAAGTTTAAAAAAAAATAATAAAACAAAAGAATACAGTGGGGTTTTACCTACTGACTACTAAAAATAACCCCTACAAGGTTATTAACTAGATTCGCTCATCATAATGATCCTACCATTTGCATACATTTTAACTGGGTTCCAGCAGACGCTATCCTATACAGAGTTCCAATACTAGAGACTATACAACCCACACACAGGTTACCAAAAAGAACCCCCTTGGGGTAGTGACTTCACACACAACAGATCGAGTGCCCAAGAAAAAGGAAAAAAATGTACAAAAAGGATAACCAGTCAACCAAAGGGACACTCATATACCAGGTTGCTCTGCAAGAACAGGTAAAAATACACAAGTACGTTAAACAGGCAGATCACACGCTTAAAAGGACTGTAATACCCACAGCCCGAACACCATCCAAAATAATAACCAAAATAAAAGGGTTAATTTAAAAGGCAAGAAAAACAAAAGAACTCAATAACAAACAAATAAAAGAGACAACCAGATAAAACAAGATAAAAGTGGTTCGACCCCACAATGTATCCACACAGGCAAAACAGCAGGAGACTAGGAGAAGCTCTGCTCCACACCACCTGGGCCACCTCCGATGGCGACACCCCAGAGCACCTTGATGCAGCTTGAAAGCCCACTCGTTCTCAGGCACACCAACATACATCAACTGCCTTATATGCACTGTCCCGGATTAGAGCTGCCGCTAACGGCAAGCAACGTGGTGAATCGACAGGGGGTGTGACACCTGTCTTCTTTCCAGTAAGATCGTCCAAGACACTCAGAAGCAAGCACCGCAGTACCGCGACCCAAAGAATAAAAAGTGGGAGCTTAGCCTACCACATGCTAACTGTGTGTATATATACACTGGAGCTAATGAGCAACAGCATGACCCAGGAGAGAAAGGGGAGGGGGGGGGGGGGGGGCGGAGGAAGACTGCTCCTGAACTACGGTGGCTGCACAAGCCCAAAAATAACTAATGGCCCAGTGACAGCTCTACCTGCTACAATGGCATCCAAGTGTTCCATAAAGAACTTAAAATCATGACTCATCTGACCACAGAATAGTTTTCCATTTTGCCACACTCCATTTTAAAAGACCCCTGGCCCAGTGCAAACATCTGAGCTTGTTGAGCTTGCTTAGAAATGGCTTCCTCTTTGCACTGTAGAGTTTCAGCTGGCAACGGTGGATGGCACGGTGGATTGTGTTCACTGACAATGCTTTCTGGAAGTATTCCTGAGCCCATTTTGTTATTTCCTTGACAGTGGCATTCCTGTTTGAGGTGCAGTGACGTTTAAGGGCCCCGGAGATCACGAGCATCCAGTAGAGTTTCACAGCCTTACGCACAGCAATTGTTCCAGATTCTCTGAATCTTTTGATGACGTTATGCACGATTGATGATGATAACTTAAAAGTCTTTGCTATTTTACGCTGGGTAACACCATTCTGGTATTGCTGCACTATGTTTCTGCTCAACAATGGTGGAATTGGTGATCCTCTTACAATCTTGGCTTTAGAGAGACACTGACACTCTGAGAAGCTCTTTTTATACCCAATCATGTTGTCAATTAACCTAATTAGTGTTAATTGGTCTTCCAGCTGTTCGTAATATGCTCAATTTCCTTTTTCCAGCCACTTATTGTTACTTGTCCAAACTTTTTTGGGATTTGTTGACACTGTAAAATTTTGAATCAAAATATGTTTCCTTAAAATGTTACATTTACTCAGATTAAACTTTTGATCTGTCATCTATGTTCTATTATGAATAAAATATTTCCATCTCCACATCATTGCATTCAGTTTTTATTCACAATTTGTGTAGTGTCCCTTTTTGGAATCCGGTTTGTATAAATCTCATAAGAAAGCAAAAACAAATGTGACACAAAAAAGAGAAGCTTGAGATCAGACAGGGAAGTAGGCATAAAAAGGTTACACTAAATATCAAGCAACACTGTATTGAACCTGCAGAGCACTTCCTCGGAACAAATCCTTGGGCAATTCGTTACAAGCAAACAGAGTCCCAGAATTCCTACATGTCTACCCTCCCATCATAGTCAAATGGTGGAGTTTCAAGTTCACTGACTTTGTTCAAGAAACAACAATAAATGCATTAAAGTACAGGCAGGACTAACTAAAATGTTGTAATTGTAGGCACGAACACACTCATGAATGTGATTTTATTACTACAATTGGCAAAGAATACTTATTTTCATATTCTAACCAAATAAAGCATTCAATGTTTAGTATTTAAACACACTATTCCTTTCAGAGTAATGTAAAATAAAAAAAAAATGACACAAATCATTTAAATAAAATCAACTTAATATTGAGGTTTGGGAATCTGAACAAGCCGTGACCCTGAATGGAATAAGTGGCAAAGATGATGATGATGATGTTGATGATGATGATGTTGTTGTTGATGATGATGATGATGATAATAATGATGAAGAATATGAACAAGACATTGGTCCAAATATTTCAAAATTTACCCACATTATTTCTGATCAGTGGACACTGCATGCTTAGAATTTGTTGAATTAAGACATTCATTGTTATGTTTTCATAGATTTATGTTGGATAAATATATGTTGAAAATAATAATAGTAATAATATGCTGAAAAATGCAAAATTAGATTTCACCTGCCAAATTGAATACTCCACTTTTGGGGAGGTGATCACCACAGTGAACACAGAAGAACCGGTAATGGTGATTGGTTAGAGCTTTAAAATGAAGGTAGCCATGCAATAAGCTGTTCTTACTTCTGCCCAGATGTCAGTTCGCAGTTTCGCTGTTTAGACTGTAAAATTCTGCAGGCAAGTTTGCTATAAGCTTTTTCTTCAAAAATATGTACTTAATAGTCCTCTGCAAATCATAAATTTGTGGTGCATAAAATGTTACTTCAGATCTGCATGAAATTACACCCTCATCCTCTTCAGACATCTCACTACCTCCTTCCTCAGTATCAACAGTAAAAAGTTCCTTGTGTGTCTGAAACAAATGCCATTTGCCAACACATTTGTGAATGCAGAAGTGTCTGAGATTTGAGCATGAGCAGTGCCATGTGTTATTAACAGCATCATACATGACCACCACTCACTCAAACCTGCAAACCTCTACCTCTAAACCGGTAAGTTAGATTTGGCTGACTTTAGACTGATATAAATTTCTTCTGGAAGAACTTCCTATAGATTACCCTTTACTAAATGGAATGCCATTAGAATTTGCATCTTTTTGTAACCTGACACAGCCGTGTTTTCTTTCCTCACCAAATCACTTGTCTCTCCCAATTTCCATCCTCTTTCAAAAGCATGGCTGTGCTGGACACAGGAGTGCAGTAGTTTAGTGAATGTAAATGATCACAATAAAATGAAATAAAACCGCTTCTTTACATAACTTCTGTATTCCTAATGCACGCATCCAAGTCACATCCAAAGTGATGCTTGTGATCAATTGTTTTGCACATGAACTGGCACACTGTTGCTGTTAAATGATTTCAAGACAGCAAAAATTCCATTGCTGTGATCTACACATTCACATGCCAAGAAGTGTGGTGCTGTTATGTCTTTTTTGACGTTTGTGTGCCGTCTTCTGTTATGCTGATTTAAATTACTTTTATTCAGCTCAAGATGACAAATTGAGCACTGTACTTTTGTAATTTGAGAGCGATGTATCTGAGCTTGGGGTTGTTCATGACAAATCTGTGCATGTGAAGGCTGAGTTGCTGTTGTCTGTGTTTCTGTGCCATATTTTTATGGTAGGTTTTGAGGTGGGTAGTGAGTTGTTTTTGTCTAGAGACAGTGATTTCACAATAGCATCAATGGAAATGGTCACTGCTCCTACACCCCAAATTGCACATAGGTCACAAAATCTGAAAAGAGTCAAATAAATTAATGTAATGCAAAGTGAATCAAGAACCCAAATGTAACATCTCTAGCAAAGAAAGAATAATTTAGCTATTAATAACTAAAACATTTAAACTTAAATGATACACAAATCAGATACCACATAACTAAGTTAAGAGATTAAATTTAAGGTGACTTTAATTACATTTTCGCAGCTATAAAAATTGAAGACACTAAGGAAAACCTTTAAAAGAAATGCATTCTGAATTAGCACTGCTGCATCATGAAACCACTGTTATGAGCAAGACATGTCTAATTAATTATTTAAAATGAAGTGCCAATTTTTCCACATATATACATACATGTAACTGCATGAACCTGCAGTCAGTGCATATCATTCCTAATGGTACCTATTAGCATTTTTTTCAGCATTGCCTGTGCTATGACAAAGTCATACTCAATCATCAGCCTTTCCATCTTTAACTAATGACATTACACAAGAGAAAAACTTTTTATACTGGAGATATACACAGTTTTAAGGTATTTAGAACTTCATAATCAGATTTCCCTATGTTTATTTTTGTTTCTGGTTGTTTGAAATGTGTTTTGGCCTTTCTTGATGTGCTCATATCAATGTAAATGACTGATTCTATGTGCATTTCTAACTCCTCATTATGAAACTAGTGTTCTCCAGTGGTTAGTAGTAAGCTAATTCCTATTACAAACAAAAAAACGCATTTGGTTTTAGCGTTTTTTCTTTCAGCATGGCCTACCGCTAAAGTTATCTGTGCCACCAGCTTGCAAAATATTGCAATGCTGATTCCTGCTGACTAGCTTTATCAACAAACACATGCTTATTGTCTATGCTATGAATATAAGTTAAGGAATACAAAAACATTTTAATGCAAAGAAGATGTAAATTTACAGACATCATGTGTGGGAATATATTTTTATTTATTTATTTATTTTATTTTATATATATTTTTTTTGATGGCTGGAGGATTGATACCTTCTCTACTGGACAGGCCAGTGAAGAGTTTAGGTAGAGTGCTGCACTAAATGTCATAGAGCCATAGTTTTGAACCTGGGGGCTGCAGCCACCCAGTGGGCCACATTAGTACTGCAAGGGAGCTGTCTTTCATAGTACACTAACAAGTATGACAAAGCTCATAATGTTAGCTAGAGGGAATGAAATATTCCTATCTTATTGTGTGAGTTTTACCCACCATAGATAAATGGCTAAAAACCGAGTCTTTCACACGAAAAGATCCCGAGGCTGCACCACCTACAAGTGAGAGAAAGCCAAGCATAGACCAAATTGAAGAAAACACTGCAGTTAGCACCTAGCACATTAACTGATCTGTGTTTTGTGCTCAGAGGTCTTGTCTAATGAAGTCAAACCAGTTTAGTTGCTATTTGGAGTTTGCCACGTTTGCATCAGTTGGGAAAAATAAATTACTTTTTTTTAAACAAATTTATTTCAGCTTCATTACTGACACGTTAAAGTGTAAGACAAGTAAGAACTTGCAAAAATTAAAAACATAAAGGGTCAGTGTCAATATAATGTGCCTTTAGGCTCTCATAACTATCAAAATAATTTCTCTAGATTTTTAATTCTTTTCACAATTCATCATATTTAAAAGATTATAGACTACACAGAAAACATGATGGTCAAGCTTAATCACTTTTCATTTTACAATGACAAGCTATCATTTTGTGAGACAACCACAATTTGTGTGCACACTGTCACGGACAAACACAGTATAAAAACACGATGTACTGTAGAATCCATAAAATCATTTTCAGAGAGGTATTATGTCCTCTTTCTCATGACCTGTGTAAACTTTTGTTAATTGAGTATTTTGTAAAATTTGTTCATTTTTTAAAGCATATCTGAATCAAACATAACTTTTTTCCATTGAACAATAGTAAACAGAAGCATTTTGAACAAAAACTGGAATAAAACTACTTGACTCGTTGTTAGGTACCATTCATTTATTCATTCATTGTCTCTTATCCAATTCAGGGTGGCAGTGGGGAATCATAGGGGCACAAGGTGGGAACACACCCTGGAGGGAGTACCAGTCCTTCACACTCACCTACGCCTACGGACACTTTTGAGTCATCAGTGCACCTACCAACGTGTGTTTTTGGACTGTGGGAGGAAAACGGAGCACCTGGAGGAAACCCATGTGGGAGAAGACACCAAACTCCTCACAGACAGTCACCTGGAGGAAACCCACACAGACACAGGGAGAAGACACCAAACTCCTCACAGACAGTCACCTGGAGGAAACCCACACAGACACAGGGAGAAGACACCAAACTCCTCACAGACAGTCACCTGAAGGAAACCCACGAAGACACAGGGAGAACACCCCAAACTCCTCACAGACAGTCACCCAGAGCGGGAATCAAACCACTTTTTAAGACGCCAATTCACCTATCAACGTGTGTTTTTGGACTGTGGGAGGAAACCGGAGCACCCGGAGGAAACCCACGCGGACACGGGGAGAACACACACACTCCTCACAGACAGTCACCCGGAGCGGGAATCGAACCCACAACCTCCAGGCCCCTGGAGCTGTGTGATTGCGACACTACCTGCTGTGCCACCGTGCCGCCCCTATTTTTACACTTGCTTTTTGTGTAAAAAAAAATTTTGTGATGAAATCAGCTTGCCTGTGTTACCAGAGAGATGCATGTGATGTGTTATTTTGGATTGGGTGGTCAGCAGTGAGCACTCTTATTAACCGCAGGTCACAGAGACCAGAGTGTCATTCTGAGTCTGAACATCAGAGTTCAACATAGGATTGAGCTCACACAAGATGGTGAAAATAACTGTCATCATCGTGCTTTTACTGAAACTGTCAGACTGCTTTGCTCAGTCAGGTTTGTTTCATTTTTATTTAAACTACATTTGATCTCAAGCATTTATTAATTATTTAATTTGCAAAAGTGGCTTTACCTGCAGAGAATCCATCATTTTAGGTTTGATTTACTTTGTGTGAGGGTCACACTTATTCTTCTGTTTGAATTCCTCATTAGGGATATGGCAGCAATATATTGTAAATGCTTAAAATACTCGAGTTGTAGCGTAAACAGCTGTTGTGTTCATTCACAATTCTTCACTTCCTCCACAGATGGGACTTTTCTGATCTACAATGCCCATAAGAACCGATGTCTGCAAGACAGTCTGCAAGAGCTGACTCTGTGCAACCCTCAGAACCCCAAACAGCAGTTCCGCTGGACTTCAGAGAACCGCATCTTTAATGTTGTACAGAAGAAATGCCTCGGCAAAGGGGTCAAGAGTGAGGGCAATAAACTGCAGTGGTTCATCTGTGATTCCAGCAGTGATCTTCAGAAGTGGGAGTGCCACAACAACACTCTGTTTGGCCTGAAGAATGAGTCTCTTTACTTGTCCCTTCAGGAAGACACTACTTTACTGACACTGTCCAAAAACCCAGGGGACAAGGGCAAGTGGACAATTCATGGAACAACAGACAGTGTTTGCTCTCGGCCATATGAAGGTATTTAGTTTCTCAGAATAAATCGCAGCATCACAACATTTGTTTAAACCATAATTATGTTTGTAAATTGTACTTTTTCCTGGAACTGGTGGTGGGGCCACAAACTACTATTGTTTTAAGGTTATAATAATTTTTTTTCTGAATTTAAATCCATATATGAATGCATAGTCTGTATACCTGCTAAAATGAGAATCACACTGCAATATTGTGTTCAAACAATGTTTAAAACTCTTTTGTCCTTTTGTTATCACAGAGATATACACAATTAAAGGAAATGCTTTTGGACAACCTTGTGAATTTCCATTCCTTTATGAAAAGAAATGGTACACAGACTGTACAACGGATGGCTCCTCCATCAAACGTCTGTGGTGTGCTGTTAAACGGGAATTTGAACCCGATCAGCTCTGGGGTTACTGTCCAATACGTAAAAAAGGTACATGGTTTCTGCTACTAATGCCTTAGAACAGATTTTTATGGGTTTATTCAGTAACATAATTATTAATTATTTTAAAAAATAATGATATATTAATACATACATTGTAATGATTAACATTTAACTTAACTCTATATTGATATCTGACTGTTAGTTTTCTGGTGCTTTTCTGATTGTAGATGACAACTTCTGGGTGAAGAACCCTCTGACAGATGTGTATTACCAGCTGAATGAAGAGTCTGCACTGAACTGGGATCAGGCCAGGAAAAGCTGTCAGCAGCAGTGGGGAGATCTGCTGAGTGTCACTGAGCCCCATGAACAGACTTTCATATCAGGTACAGGCTCTAATGACTCCTAGACACAGTGATTACTTACAGTAAATGTAATACAAAAAAACAAATTAAATGAAATATTATTAAGTTGATTCATTTATTTAGGGCTGACTCAGAAAACAGGGGCAGTGTTGTGGACAGGACTGAACAGTTTGGATGCCTCTAGTGGATGGCATTGGGTCAATGGACAACCTTTACGTTATCTGAAATGGCTCAGTGGTGAGTTTTCTTGTCTTAATTCATCATTCATTTTTATTTAAATTGACTGTTAATCAGAACAGTAACTCTTTAATCTGTAATTTAATTCTTCTCTTCTCATATGTTTGTGTGTGATTTTCTGAGAAAAGGTCAACCATCTTCTCTACTAGGCCATAGCTGTGGGGTGTTAAGTCAACTTCATGGTTCTGAATGGTCCACTGCTCTTTGTTCTGATAGACATGGATATATCTGTCAAAGAGGCCTCTCCACTCCCACTGTTCCACCAGGTAATCAGCGTCTCCTTGAATATAGACTTATTGAAGTATTAAATAATGCTGGTCTTTGACATCCTGTATGTTTTATGTCTGCTTCTGTCCAGCTGTTCACACAGGTTCTTGCACCACTCCCTGGATTCCTTACTCAGGCCACTGCTACCACCTCTTCCGAACAAAGAAAACGTGGCTGGAGGCAAAAGACACGTGTCGACGTGAAGGTGGAGATCTGCTGAGCGTTCTCGGTGTAGAAGAGCAGAGCTTTGTCATCTCACAACTCGGATACTGTGAGTTTGTGTGTGTTCTATCAGCTATAACTCCGTAGGATAAAATGGACAATGGGTGGCATGCATTCAGCATAAGTTCAGGTTGTTGAATTTGGTTTGAATCAGAAGAGAACACTATAAGGAACGAGGGGTTTGGATAAAACTGACCTCAGCTGTAGAATTCCTTACCAACTATCAGTTCTGTGAAGAAGATCTGATCTGAACTCTCTGATATGTCTTTCTTATTATTTCTTCCAATGTACACAGTGAAGACAGATGAAGTGTGGATTGGTTTAAATGACCTCAAGACTGCGATGCTCTTTGACTGGAGTGACCACTCCAGCGTCCCATTTGTCCTGTGGGATGTGAATGAGCCGAGCCACGATGCCACCCTTAAAGAAGACTGTGTTTCAATGAGAGGAGAGGTAACAAAATCATCACTTACACTGTAACACAGATCCATTTCCACTAAACTAATATTAATATAACGACTGAAATACTCATTCTTAATGTTTTGCTTAATTTTGAGATCAGACAGTGATTTAGATAAATAATAAATCACAGCATAATTAAAGCACATTACTAGCAAATAAGGGACACATTCCCTCCAGTAAATTTACCTGTGTCTGGTTCAGGAGGGAAAGTGGGCTGACCAAGTCTGTCAGAACAAGTATGGATACATCTGTAAGAAAAAAACCCATTTAAGTCCATCCACTAACGACACAGCTGTTACGAGCCCAGGCTGCAAACCTGTGAGTATTGGCTTCAGATTTTATTATTTGGACTATTTCTTTCTTTTGAACTGTGGTTGTAAGGAATTTTGTTAGTCATCAATATTTGCTTCACTAATCAATATCTCATGTTTCTTGACTTTTTTAAGGGTTGGGTCAGGTACGGCTACTATTGCTATCAAACTGGAGCACAGACTAAAACCTTTCAAGAGGCCAAACAGATGTGTGAGAAGAGTGGATCTTATTTAGTCGACATTACAGACAGGTCAGAATTGTGTATTTAACACATAGGTTTGTGTCCAAAAGGCCACACAGTTTTTCAGAGCATATGTTTGTCAATAAAATTAGGAATAGGACATGCTACACCTTTGTGATACTTGTGTGTACTGCTGGAATATAAGCGCACCATTTGGGGCTGGAAAAATCTGCATAGATTTAATAACATTCAGCCAGAAGATCTTTAGTGAGGTCAGGTATTCATGGACTAAATTTGTGTCTTTTTTTATTATTCTGTCAACTTCTTTTTTCTACAATTCTTCTTCTTCTTCTTCTTCTTCTTCTTATTATTATTATTATTATTATTATTATTATTATTGATTGAGGTTAAAGAAATGGTGCATGATGCAAAAGTGTGTTCTGCTCCAAGGCTTGTACTGGGTGTACTAGTGTGCACCTGAGATGATGAAGTTTGTTGCGGTTGATGGTTATAATATGGAATGAAGGGAGTATTCCAAAAGAGTAGAGGAGAGCAGGCAGTATCCATATCCCTAAGGAAAATGATGCTTAGATGCCTAGCATGGAGTGGGGGTGGGGGTAGGTCTGGGATGTCAGAGTTCACTGTTGAGCCTTCCAGAGGTGTCATGGGCTTAAATCATCAAAACACCAATGAGGAGAGGTGCCAACCTGATGACCCATGGGGTAGAGCTAATGATGAAGTAGGTGGACCAATGAGTAACCTTAGTTGTTAAGGGTAGCTGGATGCTAATCAGATCATAAACGGTCACAGCAAGCTTAATGGGTAGGTGTAGGATCCTATTTCATTTAAATGTTTCTAACTTAGATTATAAGTATAATGCAAGGATGGCCTGTTGAAACTGCTAACTTTTTACTAATTAGTGCACTATATAAGTATGGAAATTAGAGACAATTTTAGCTTGACCAAGCACACAATGCTAATTCAATTCGACGTTCACATATTACTCATAAAACATGTTTTATATTATTCTGAAAATGTTTCCTCCTCACCTGCTGCTCTCCAATCCAGTTGGGCTTGAAACCTGTGTTTACGAATGCTTAAAATGCTACACATTTGTAAATGTGTAGGGAAAAAAAGTGTCCCTGTCCAGTATGCTAGTCTTTCTTTCTATCTGCTCACAGCAGAGAAAAGCATCTATTGGTTTTTACACAACAAACAGACCTCCAAAATTTGAAAAACATGAACCAAGATGAGGATATTGTTCTATTCCTGCTCCATAGGCAGGTAATATTGAGTTATTTTGCTGGAGATGAATCTGTCTCTCAAAAAAAAAATTACAACTTAGGATACAAATGAGTTTCTGTGGTAATTCAAACAGTGATTAAAAACTTACAAACAAGTTAAAATTCAGCCATATAAACAACAATATTTTTTCTCCTCAAACATACTGTTTCACCTTAAAAGACACATAGCTTCTGAGTGTAAACAAATGAAAGAACAGTTTGCTACAGTCTTATGTTCCCTTTAAAAGCTCTTTTGGGCAGATGTTTATTTGGAGTAGTTTAGTCAGCAGGTTATTGATAGTGTAGTGAGATGGTAAGAGATCTGATCAATGCCCTGCAGTGAGTGAAGTGAGTTTTGTCACTGTGACATAGAAACAAGCTACTTGTTGAAGGTCTATAATTTGAAAGAAGTAATTGACAATTTGTAAGCATGTTTGGTGCAATTTTCAGAGCTCAGTCTATTTAATTCTTACTTTATTTATTACCCAGAGTGTTGTATAAAAGCAATAGAACACTCCAGGTTGTGGATTATTGTGAAATAACAGCATGGATAAGATGGACTCCAGTAGTCACTTTCTGCTCATGCTTGTGCTGCTACACAGCCGTGCTGTTATTTCATGATACACACTCCCTCTCCTGTTCTGTCACTGTTTAGCAAACAGAACTATGTTTATCATTGAAAACACTCATTTTTTTTACCTTTTGAAAGACAAGTGTTGCTTTCGAAAATAGTACTTCACATACTGTATTACTCACTGCAGACTGCAGTTCCTGCAGTTTTCAATTTTTGAGAAAACCTGTTTCAGAAATACAGATCATACACACTACCACAGTAGTTTATCTCGTATTACCCAGTTTGTTTCTGCAGCTGTCAGTATCTGTTTATGAAAATATGCAGGCCATACTTTGGGTCTGTTCATGTTTTTTTTTTTCCCTTGCAGGATTGAAAATGCATTCCTGGTCAGTCTGATTGGAGCACGATCAGAGAAGCACTTCTGGATCGGACTGTCCAACCAAAAGAATAAACACATCTTTGAGTGGACAAACACTAGCAAAGTTTTGTTCACACACTTCAATGCTGGAATGCCAGGTGATATCTACAGATATAATGTGAGACACTTCACATAGTCTGAGTGGAGTGGAATGAACCATTTGAGATCAGAACAAACTACATATACTACAAAATCAAATTATAATATAATTGATTCAATTATATTTTATTCAGGGTACTACTGAATGGGGTGCACACAGTTTTTGGTACAGGACCCATGAGATTTTAGTTGTGCCACTGTGTGAAATGGAACACATGCTTTAAGTGATTGGCTGTAAGAATGAACATAGTAAATTTTAAATGCCGCAGATTTTTTTTGTACAGTTTGTACAAATCTATTTTTAAAACACAGGAGGGAAACAAGGCTGCGTTGCCATGACCACAGGCATACTGGCTGGATTATGGGATGTGTTAAGCTGTTCTAATGCAGAGAAATACATCTGTAAGCAGAAAGCAGAGGGAGTGACCCCAACTCCAGCCCATCCAACGACTCCTCCTGCCAACTGCAGTGAGGGCTGGTTTCCACTCAGAAACAGGGATCAGTGTTTTAAGGTACAATACATATGATTGACGCTAATAATAACAATTAAGATGAGTTAAAATGAATTAAAATGAATTTTAGGTATTTGTGAACACCTGCTCTTTGAACTTTAGCACATTATTAGGGAGTCTGTCCATGGTGGTGCAGCAGTAGGTGTACCTACCATACAGTTAAGGTGCCATTTGAGCCTGTGTCCAATCCCTGTCTCAGGTTACTGTATGTGGTGCTACGGGCAAAAAATAATTGTAAATGTAAACTGTAAATTCCTTAAAAAGTATAAAATAGTTTTAGGCTGTGTTTGTTGATGTTTTTCATTTTCTGCAGTTTCCCATCACTGATTTGAGTTTGTGATTTAATGTGCTTCTTAAAGCTGTTTGCAGTGTCCCCACTCCAAAAGAAGACATGGTTTGAAGCTCTTGCCTTTTGTCGAGAATTGGGAGGTGACTTGCTCAGTATCCACAGTCCTATCAATATAGAGACAAAGAACTTGCAAGAGTAAGTATAGGATGTTAATAACAATATAGATAAAACAATTTTTAAAACCTTCATCAGTCGTTCAGCTTGGTAATGATTTTTTCTGAGAAACAACGTTTGTGTTTAAGGAAATGGACCTAGACATACACTCTTTATACAGATATTTATGTTTGCAGTTCACTGGACCCATGGATTGGTTACAGCATCCAGGATCCCACTGTTGGTTACACATGGAGTGATGGCTCAGCTGTGAGTGTGGTTTAAATGAAATAATTCCTCATAGGGAATGCTAAAATTTAAATGTAATATTTTGTCTTTAAGTCATCCTATGAATACTGGGAAGATGGCGAACCAGACAACTTCAACAACATTGAAAAATGTGCTACAATGCATTTGTCCTCGTGGTATTACTCGGGAAGAGAATGGGAGGATCTACAATGTGATCACAGAACTGACTGGTTTTGTGAGATTCAAAAAGGTAACATCAATAATATATATTTTTCAGATTTATGGAAATTAACAAAGCACATAGAGGTTATTTTTATAGCCCAATTATTGCACAGAAGTATTATCTAGTACTGTTAATACACTACCCTGAGTGTCATTTAGTTTATTCCATTTACATTCATGAAATTACTTTCAGGTACAAAAATATTTTTTTTCAGAATCCAAAAATTATTTAACCAATAATGTCACAAGGACTGTGAAAGACTGGTGACACATCCAGGGTGTGTTTCTGCCTTGTGCACAGTGATTCTTGGTAGGCTCCGGATACACCATGACCCTGAACTGGAGAAGCACTTGCAGAAAATGAATGAATGCATTAATATTTCAATAAATTAATTAATTATTTAAATTAATTAATTTATTGAACAACTAAACTGTTGTTTAGTTTTGTTCATCCTGCTTCCACTTTGATTCTTCCATCCTCCCAATCTATACGCTGCTTCCAATAGAGGCACTTATTGTTTTGCATTTCACATTCAAGCATTTTCTAGGGATTCAGGTGTATGCAGCAGATCTTTATATGTTCTTAACTTATACAGACCAGTGCAAACTAACTACAGGCATGAAAACACTACACCACATTAGCTTTTGCAAGCAAGGATGTGTCACAGGTCACTTAGTGATAAATTTTGTTAGAGAATTGTCAGTAAGCGCAATGGGAAAACATCAAACTACCATGATGAATAAGGGCTACATGGGCCTACTTTGGAAAGTCTTTGTCCCTAATAGAAAAACAAAGACCCAATAATGCATAGGTTTTTATTTGTGTTTGCTATTAAGATGGTGTATTATCCTAGAAATTCCATATGTATGTAGGGCAATTCCGGAGCTGATTCTGCCCAAGTCACAATAGCATGGCTTCACAGACTTGGATTGCATGTACTTGATTGGCCTGCCTGCATATTTTTATATATATATATATATATATATATATATATATATATATATTGTCAAAAGTTTTTGCTTGCCTGCCTTTGCACACACTTGAACATGAGTGATATCCCACTCTCAATCCATAGGGTCATTGGCCCAACCTTTGCTGTTATAACATCTTCAACTTGTCTGGGAAGGCTCCACAAACTTTAGGAGTGTTTTTACGAGAATTTCTGTCCAATTCTCCCAGAAGCACATTTGTGAGATCAGACACTGATGTTGGACAAGGCCTGGCTCACAGTCTTCACTTTAATTCATCCCAAAAGTGTTCTATTGGGCGGAGCTCAGAACTACAGTATCATGCTTGGCCATGCATGGATTCCGTTTTATCTCAAATTAACTCTTCACCTACTTTTACCTCCCACAGAATCACTGACCACCTCTTCCTTCCTCAGACTCATATATCACTAATATTCTACATTCACATTACTATAACCCCTTCATCTGTCATTAGTTCATTTTTACTTTTGTTCTGTTGTCTGTTGTGTCTCTGGTGTCGACCCGAGAAGTATGGGTTCCTCGTATGAGTCTTGGTTTCTTCCTAGGTTTCTTCGTGTGCTGAGGGAGTTTTCCTTGTCACTTTTGCCCTTGGTTTGCTCACAGGAGGCTTGGACCCGGATCTTTGTATAGCTGCTTTGTTACAACTTTCTGTTGTGAAAAGCTCTACATAAATAAAATTTGATTGATTGTAATCTGTGCAGACTAGTCAAGGCTTTCCACATCAAACACATGTCTCGAATGACCTTGCTTCATTATTTGCCAAAATTGTCAATTGTCCAAAATCTCTTGGTATGCTGAAGCTGTAAGAGTTCCTTTTACTGGAACTAAGGAGCAGAGCCCAACTCCTGAAATGCAACCCCACATCCTAATCAGCATGATTTACCCCACTGTATCCACTTGGATGCAGCTGCTTGGCCATGGAAACCCATTCCATGAAGCTCTTTTTACGCACTGTTCTTGAGCTAATATAAAGGCCACATGATGTTTTGAGGCCTGTAAGAATGTTCATCATTTTGGATAGGATTGCTTTTCACTTGTGTGTAAACAGAGAATTTCATGAGAATGTTGATTAGTGGATTTGATGTTAAAAAAAATTTTGTTTTCCTCTAGGAGTTACACCAAAGGAAGTGCAGATTACAGAGCAAAGTAAGTCTGAAATCGGCTGTTTATCACTTCAATTCCATGAGATTTCCAAGAATTTCAAAGATAATTCTGTTTTTTTTTTGTTTGTTTTTTTTTCTGCAGCATACAATAAAACAGATGATGGATGGATTATATTCAAGGAGAGTCAGTATTATTTTAAACGTGGTTCTGACTCTATGGAAGAAGGACGGAGGTTCTGTAAGCACAGACACGGTGAGCTTGTGGTCATCAATGATGAAGAAGAAAGGTTGTTTGTCTGGCATCAGGTAAAGTGAACCTTGTGGTGGCATTTTAATGTTTTAAAATAAGAATTGTTGATCTCTGCATGTTTAAATAGTGAACTACTTTGTGTTTTGTCATTTACTGTTTTATATTTTTGTATCTTTTAGTCAAGGTTAAGTTATTATCATGTCTTTATTGGCATGAAAATTGATCTGGATAAGTCATTTATGTAAGTTACTGCCAGAACTCTCACATTTAAAAGCATATTTAAAGTATTATTAAAACAGAAATAAACATAGCATGTGTTTCTGTTTAAGGTGGATGGATGGATCTCCAGTAGTATTCCAGGCATGGGAAAAAAACCAGCCGGCTTTTGAGAATGAAGAGGAGAACTGTGTGAAGATGACTGTGTATCAAGGTCAGTTGTGACAGTGGAAAATTCTACATAAACATGAAGTTAAACTTATTAAACTCACATATTTACTATTACATAAACGCCAACACGTGCTGTGTAGACTCAGAGCCCTAAAGAGTACAAAGCTGAGCAATTATTTCTGTAGATATTTAACTGTTTACATTTAGCTCTTCACAAAATTCAATTGCTGGGCTACATATAGTTTACATTTATGCATAAAGAAAATTATACATGGAAATGATAACTTTCACTTTCAGATATATGTATTCTAGATTAGTAGAACATTTGAAATATAGAGAATAGGATTTAATTGTATAAATGATAAATCAGATCATTTTAACTAACTTCGTTTCGAGATGTTTGAAAATAATTTTGTCCAAGTAATACATCATTATTTCCTCCAGGGCTTTGGCAAAGTGTGAACTGTGGTGATAATAACAAGATTGTCTGTAAACGCAGTGGTACTGTCCCAGTCAACTCCACTGCTGCCCCCACTGAGCCGCCTCAAGGAGGCTGTCATGAAGGCTGGGTCAGATTTCAGAAAAAGGTTAAAGATGATGTTTGCTCTCTTCATATGTCACACAAGCTCATATGATTTAGGTCTATGTCATGGTTTTTTGTGCATGTGCTGCAATGAACAAACACATTAAGCCACATTACAGAAGGAAATCAGTGCAGCCACAGACCAGTCAGAACAATTATGCTAACACACAACATCCACACATTTACCGTTTCCTCTCTTAAAAATAAAGCTGCTACATATGATTCTTTGAGCAATGTCATAGAAAAAATGCTTTAGTTCCATAAAGAACCATGTTTGTTTCATAACCCTTTAGAATAAGACAACATGTTTATAAATTGTTATTAATTAGGTTGTAAACACATTAAAATTCATTAATAGTTGTGTGATTATGAAAGAAATTTGTTGTTTACAACCTAATTAATAACCAATTTAAAAACAGATTTTAGTCTCATTTGAGTGTGAAGAATCTTTTAAAGGTTTACAAATCCATCACTAGATATTAAAGTTCTTTACCAATTTAAACATTAGCAAAACTGGATCTTCTTTGCCATCACTTAAAAAAGTTATTGTAGCTGGTTTATTTGTAAGGATGTTGGATTGTGATGTTCTGCGCAGTGTTTTGTTGGGTATGCGTGTTCTTGTGGACACTTTAATGTGTTGGTTTATTTTTACAGTTATTTTCCTTTTTTTTGATAGAATGTCTCTTTATTGAAACAATTGGGTGTGGCATGTAACATATCTATATGTTTTTTATTTATAGTGTTACATAATACAAACAGACAAGCAAACATGGCTTAAGGCCAGAAGTTACTGTAAGGACTTTGGAGGAAATCTGGCATCAATAACTAATAGATTTCAACAAGGTCAGAGATCTTTCATGTTCAAAAACTAACATGTCATATCCTATTAATTTGATTACTCCTCTTCAATTAACCACCCAGTGAGATACAGGAGATTGAACAAACAAGGCTAGGCAAGGACACTTTTGCTGGAAGGTTATTAGCTTAGGGATTCTGGGGTAGCATGTAAATATTAGCGTGAAGATTCATGTCGGGGTGCCATAAAAGCTAGAAGTTAACATATCAGCAGCCACAAGGCCAATCGCTCTGACATTTGACATGGTGTTTCTGTGGACAAGGCTATAAGTAGACAATTAAGGACATTTCGATTCTGTCAAAATTGTAAACCAAAACTAATCATGTAATCGGATCCCCACAATAATCAAGCGTGTAACGTTTTACAATATTACATAGTGCTATCTGGGTCAGAATTACTGAGTTTCTGTGTCCAGCGTAATGAAAAGAGTGTAACAATGCTCATTCTTCGAACACCACAGTATTTACGAGCAATGGAGAGAGAGCAAATAATGACTAAAAAAAAAACAGCAGGCTAGCACACATGTAGCTCCTTAGCAAGACTAGCTAAGCTATAAACCAATAGATTCCCGTTTGGAACTCTTCACAAACGTGGCACAAGCACTCTTCAGTATTAACTATAATTACCGAGTGGGCAATTTGTGTAATAACTGACAGAAGATAGATGTGTTAAGTATTTTTTTGGCTTAACTTTGCTTCTACCATGTTTTTAATGCCGTGCCCCTCCCCTCCCACATTTCTCACTCCTTATTGTGTAAATCCCTTGATCTTTGAAGCTACCAAACAAACCAATGAAATGTAAACTACATCTTGGAATTACATATACAGGTTATTCCATTCTTATCTTGGACTTGGACCAAATGAATAATTACTTATTAGGGGTTCGAGCACGAAGTGCTTGAAACCCTATTGTGTTTGTTCTGATTTTAATTTGTTATTATTATTATTATTATTCTTTTTCTTTTTCTGCCATAAAACGAATCGCACAGCCCAAACCGTAAGGCCTAGACACTTGAGACTTGGTCAATAGGTAGTAGTCGGTCTCGCTACTCAGGCGCAAAATATCAGCCCAATTGGCCTCAAGGGGGCGCTACAGCAAAGGAAAACGCTTTCATTAAAAGATTTTCCACCCCGTGTGGCGTAGAGACGAAATCTTTTTTTTCCCTGATTCCTTGGGTCCTGCCGAATCAAAAAGGTACATACAACCACTAAGCTCCGCCTACTTAGATTTTTTGCTATTTTGCATAATTTGCAAAACCTACTTTTGTGTACTCCTCCGTGGATTTTTGTCCAATTTTCTTGAGCTTGGTGTCAAAATGTTCGCAGGAGCCTGTAGTTTAATAATTATCAAAAAAAACGTTGAAATTTCGATACAAGATGGCCGCCATATGCAAATGAACCTCTTCGGCTTATTTTATGTTTTACTTAAAAATCTATAACAAACTCATGGTTTACTCAAATGTGTTTACATTTCATATTCTACTTTCAGACATGATTCTGAGGTAGCTTGTCAAAGGAGAAGCCAATATTCATATAGGGGGCGCTGTAAATGCTTCAAGTTTATATCTCAGCATCCGTAAGGCGGATCGGACCGCCGCTTGGCATGCTGCTTCTATGGGCAAGGCTGTAGAGGGAAAATTAAGGACAACTCGATTCGAGCAAAATTGTGATTGTCATCGACCAATCAGCTGTCATCAGCTGTTTGACAACCTTAACAAGGTCCAATCATCATGGGATTTGACTGGTATGTCCCTGGGAGGCCTCCCTAAGAGCAGAAAAATTGTCATAACGATAGCCACTAGGGGGCGCTATATCAAGAAAATATTATATATCTCTGTGAAAATTAAGCATATTGACACGCAGTTTGCTTCTTTTTATACTCTGCAGAGGGCCTAACAACTTTGTAATTGCAAGTGTTGTCAAAAAATGCTTTGCTTTTTCTCAGTTTCCAAATGTTCAAAATTGAAGCTTTTCGAATTAGTCCGTGGAATTTTGTGATATTCACAAACAGTTGACCTTGTTGGAATCTGCAGAGTCTGTAGGTAAATAATTATCAAAAAAAGTTCAACATTTGGACAAACTTTTGTTGTAATAAAACAATTAATTGAAGTGTGGGGAGCTTTAAACATTCTTTTAGCTATAACTCAAACAAATTAAGTCCAATCAAGACTAAACATGACAGAAGTATGTATGGTCTTGTCCTGAAGACGTATGTACAATATGATCAAAATTTACCAAAAGGGGGCGCTACAATTGGACAAAAACTGATTAAATGGGCTTTTTTATGTTATAGCGCCATCTAGGAACGCAGTGGCACCCCAACTTAATTATGACATCTGGTCCTCAGTCTGATCAAGTATGTGACGTTTTAAAATTTTTGGGGAAAGCATTTTTGAGTTATAGGTGTATATTAGTGTACACATATAGCTTATATTTGACTTGAGGAATACATGCTAGATCTGTGTTATTGGGAGTGGCCTGTAAGCTACATAGTAATAAAAGTGCAACAAAAGTTCAGATCCTTAGGATTCAGCTGATACCGTACATGCCCATGTTAGGTAAATATCCACATAGGAGTACATGCTTAAATCTTTCTGTATGTGCTTTCATGGCTGATCTAAAAATATGAGAAAGTAGTCATTTCTCACCAGCAGATGGCAGTCTAAGACTATACATTGTGCTGTTGAACTACAGTGGCTCTGAGACATTATGCAAAATGCAATGTGGAGAAAAGACCATAAGGCCCAGAAACACCTCCCTTGGCAGCAAGGTCCAGCAGGTGTAAAATGACTCAGCCAAGGAAAATGACATTCTTTGGCCAGATGGTGGCGCTATAGCAAAGGGAAAAGCATTGAGGTCTATATCTCCTACACCGTAAGGCCTAGAGATGAAATCTTTTTGTCCCTTATTCCTTGGTTTAAGACAAACTAATTTGCTGTTGGATCATAAAGCTCAGCCCACTTAGATTTTGAGCTAATTTGCATAATTTGCAAAACATACTTTTGTCAATAAGTCTATGAATTTTTCACCAAGTCCCTTGAGCTTGGTGCCAAAACGTTCACATGAGTCTGACCCTAGGTAATTATAGAATTAATTGACATTTTGATTCATGATGGCAAATGAACCTCTTCAGCTTATCACAGGTTTTACTTGAACATCTCTAACTCCATACTTTGCTCAAATGGGTTCAAATTTAAGATTCTACTTATAGAAATGCTTTTAAAGGTAGCATGGCAGCGATGTAGGCCTATTGCTTCCAAACAGGCCTGTTAAGCGAGAACCCCGTTAATTGCCGCTTGCGGCTATATTTTGTTATATTTTAGTAACAGAGCTATAATTTTAACCAGGGATATATATATATATATATATATATATATATATATATATATATATATATATATATATATACTTACACAAGATAAGAGATAACGAGAAGGAAGGGCAACAAAGGAGGCACAGGTGCAATCACTGATGACAAGGTGGGGCTAGGGTGGAGACAAGGGGGGAAACAGGAACAAAACAAATACAGAACAAATGAAAAACAAAGGAACTCAGACACAAACAGAGCAGGAACACACAAAACAGGGCAAATGTGTGACAGAACCCCCCAAACATGCAACTCCCGGGGCATATAGACCCAGACCCCACCTCCTCTTTTGTTCCAGTTTCAGCCTGCATCCCTCTGCCTGTTTCCTCCTTAGTCTCTGTCCCTGTTCGTGTCTGTACCCTTTTCTTATGCCCAGTCCTGTCCCATCACTGTTCCAGTCCCCAGTTCAGTCCCCATATCTGTGCAATGTGCAGTCCACAGTACAGTCTCCTTTTCCTGCTTCTGTCCTGTTTCCACACCATTCCAGTGTTTCATCTTCTGTTCAGTCTCCGGTTTCTGCTCCTGTCTAGTCCCCAGTCCCGTCTCCTGTTTCAGCTCTGGTTCCGTCCCCAGTCCGGTCTGCTTGTCCTGTCTTGTTTCCAGTCCAGTGTTTTGTCTCTGGTATGTGCCCCTGTCTTGTCCTGAATCCCATCACCTGTTTCTGCTTATGTCATGTCTTTTTCCCAGTCTCCCAGTCTAGTCTCCTTTGTTGCCCTGCCCTCTTGTTATACAAAAGACAAGGGACTAGCATAATCAATGAACCAACAGGTGACTGGACTGGAGCTTAGACAAGGTTGGACAAGGTTAGGAAAAGAGACTGGACAGGAGACAAAACATTAAACTCTAGGAGCAGCAAGCAAGTCCTGCAGTTAGGTCGTCAGGAACAGGGGGCCTTGCGGTGATGTCCTTGGGAACAGGGAGCACTGCGTTGACATCCACAGAGGCAGGAGGTCCTGCAATAATGTCCATGGAGGCAGGTGCTTGGGCTGCTCTTAGGGCAGGTGCTGTGGGTGATCAAGGGGCAGGTGTTCCTCAAAAAACAGGTGCTGGAGCTGTTGCGGGTTCAGATGGTCCAATGAGCGCATTCATGAGGAAATCCTATAAGTTTTTTGACCAAGGATCCTCATGATGTGCACCTTTGTTAGCCTCACCTGCTTCCACCGGCTCCAACGGCCTCGGGTTATGGAGGGTGCCGGTATCTCCATGAAAAAGGAAACAGGCCTTTATATATATATATATATACAGGAGAATACCTGAAAGAGATCATGTTTGATCACAGAGGTGTTTTAACAAAAGCGTGACAGATATTTTAAAGAGACACCAGTGAACTGTGTTAAAAAGGGGAGTAGTATATTGTTTTTAAAATACAGGTTGCATTCTGGTATACTTAGTGTGGCATATTCTGCTCTGTCACTGTTTCCTTACCCCAAGTAAAAACCCAGACAGTGCCCAATGTCAAATAATCATCAATACCCTTTGACATTTTGCATTAGTGCTAAAATGAAACTGAGTTTTCTGTGCATGCTGTGCATTGCCTGGTTAACCACACGTTTACCAAGTGTTATTCTCTCCCTTTGTTGATTTAGCTTTCCTGACCTTGAAGATGATAGAAGACACCCAAGATTTTTGGATTGGCTTCAGTAATTTGGCAACCATAAGATATAAATGGACAGATGGCAGTCCACTCAGATTCACAAACTTTAATGAATCAAGACGCTATTATTATAATTCGGTATGTCACTCATTGATTTTTGAACGCATTCACAGATATTTGGCTTTAAGCATGTTTTTATCATGGATATTTCATAAGCATGAACACTTAACATGTCAACAATACATGGTGATTATATTGTTTCTTATATTCACCATTATTTTAGCTGATACTTTTTTATCTTAAGTAAGATTTATTCTTTGTTTGTATGTGTGTGTGAAAGGATTTTTAACTGCGTAATCTTGAATAAGGATCCTATCTGTGTTTAAAAGGATAAGAAATGTGTTGCTGTGGGAAATCAGCAAAGATCACAGCCTGGACAATGGGTGGAAAAAGACTGCAATGATACAAGTGGCTTTATTTGCAGTCAACCTCTAAGTAAGATCAAAAAAGCAATTTGGCTACTCAGGCGTACTCTTAAATAAACAGTAATTGTTCACTGATATTCAAAAATCTGGACACATTTCTTATGAAAAGGTTTTCCTTATTTTACTATTGATAAAGGCATCAAACCTATGAACATATGGGGAATTATATAGACTCCAAAGGACAGGTGTATTTTAGATTATTTTATAAAGTCATTGTCCTTTGCTCTGAAGCTATAACCACTCTTGGTATATATATTTGGAAAATTTGAATGCATAGGATTATTAAATTTAAATATTTCTTATGTGTTTTCTCCATTTTTCAGATTCAGATTTAAGCATTCCAACCCCCACAGAGCTGCCCAAAACCTTCATCACAATTGGAAATGCTTCTTACCTGATCGTTCAAACAAACCTGACCTGGGGAGAAGCGAAACAACACTGTGAGTCTCAGGAGGCAAAACTGGCCAGCATTCGAGACCTCTATGCTCAATACTACATTGAGCTGCAGGTATATAAACTTGGACAACCCCTGTGGATCGGCCTTAACAGTCAGGAGGTAGGACTAAATTAAAATTACTGAGCATAAAATGTATGGCATACTCCTGATGTAACAAAATTATATTAATAATCAAAAGAGTACAGTACAGAACAGAGTACACTTGCTCTTCTTTTCAGCTTCAACCCACAGGTTTTCAACAATTTAACTTTGTTATTTTTTTTTTCTATACAATTTTTTTTTATTATTAATTTTCATCTCACCTGACGAGAGAATTTGATTCAATTTAAAGCTCCAGTAGCCTTCAAAACATACCAACATAGAAAGTGCTTCTGGAAGGAAATAAAATGTGCTATGTGGGGCTTATAGTTGAGGTTAAATGCACTTGCATATTGTGTCTAAAGGTCGTGTCTAAACGTAATTCTGGAGCCGGATTCAAAATATGCTTAAGTCCACTTCCAGGGATGTAGGTATTTTTAATACCAGCTACGAGTGAAACACCTTTCTCTTATGTCATTTACATGTTCTCTAGTCATCCATATGAAAGTAAATATTTGGCCTATGTAGCAGCTTGTATTTAAAACCTTGCTGAAACAGGTGAAACAAACCCTTTAACTATTCATGAACATAGATAAATGAACAAAAAGTTTAATTGAAATGGAAACACTTCATTGATATTGTGTGTGCATGAAAATGTTTTGGGTGTTAACAACATTGACATGGCTTAGTTACAAGTACAAAATTTTGTATTTGAACATTTATAGATGAATTTAGATTGTGTTCATAATTTCTATGTGACATTGAATTAATTGACCTTCAAAAATTAACCAAGGCTGCTATTAATTATGCTATATTTCACAGTTGACTTTTTGGTGTAAAGCAATGCTGGTCAATGTTTGTTATTGAACAGACACATGGATATTTCCTGTGGATTGATAACTGGCTGTTGAATATGGAGAGGTGGAGTAATAGTGAACCGAAGAAGGACCAGCCCTGTGTCTATGTGGATGTAGATGGAGGGTGGAAAACTGCCAAATGCAATGAAACCTTCTACAGCCTGTGTAAGAAGTCAACAGGTGAGTTATGTTAAGCAGCTCTGGATGATGTAAACAACAAAATAATCTATTGTCTTTTTAACCCGGAAATGCAGATAAGATTAGTGGCTAATTTGGAGTTATGATTTAGTCTTTCACTCACGAACAGGAAGAAAGGATTGAATGAGAAATCTGTAAATTATGGGATAAAGCTGAATTAATTTCATGTGTGCGCTTGTTGTAAAAATGTTGGGTTTTTCCCTTCCTGTTAACACTGTATCCCTTCTAATCTGTAACAGTTAATAATTGTATCAATTTTAAATGTTAAATAAGTGATGTGAATGTATTCTTTCATTGTAAACTTTACAGAAATTGCTCCAACTCCACCAGCTCAGTATCCAGGAGTGTGCCCTGAGCTAACTGAAGAGAGACCAATGATGACATGGCAGCCTTTCAAAGGGCACTGTTATTCCTTTGTTTTAGATTCAAATTCATGGGGCTCAGCAGCTAAAAATTGTAGCCAAAGAGGTGAGAACAACATCATAATGATCTTAAAAACTCAATGCCTATTTTATCAACTTCACTGACCGCACAGGAGCACTCTGTACTTCTACAATTACAGACTGTAGTCCATCTGTTTTGGCTGAGGAATTTGTTAGCCACTGGTCACCCTGTTCTTCAATGTTCAGGACCCCACAGAACACGTATGATGTGGACGGTGGATCTCACAAAGCACTGCACTGACATCGACGTTGTGGTGTTTTATTGTGTGTTGTGCTGGTATGAGTGGATCAGACACAGTAGTAAGGAAATTTGTGTTTGTAGATTATTTCTTTGTTGTAACAATGCTTTTTGGCAATAAATCTAATAAAGTTGGAAAGCCTGTTAATTTACATATTAAAGGATGAGAGTATTTAGCTATTTTTTTCATTGTCACAGTCCACATACTCAGCTTTACTGCTCATCCCACAAATGTATGTTCCTTACGAATGTGGCACCATTTCAAGGGGAACTTTACAGGCTTTCCAGCTGTGTAAGATTTATTGCCAACAAGCATTGTTACAACGAAGAAATGATCTACAAAACACAAATTTTCTTACATTCTGTGCCATATTTATAATACTGTTGTGTCACATCTGATGGTAGCAAGTCTTATTTCAGCCACTAGACTCTAATAAAAGAGTAGAATTGTTACTGCTTTCATTTGGGAGAACTGCAATGTGGCTATAGTGGGTAATGATAAAAACTAAACACTCCTGTTGCTGATTGGCTTTATAGAATGTGATTGACAATAAAAAAGGCAGAATGCTCACTTCCAGTTTTGCTGTGGCTGAATTCAGTGCCAGGGCCAAGAATAAACAGATCACATGAAGAATCACATGAAGTAATGGCAGTCTTCTGTTAAAAAGCCTTTCAGAGTAGGGTCCTTGTGAGCAGTGTAGTAGACAATGTGCTTTTTCGCATTGACAGATTCAATTAACACACAGATATTTTCCTGTTTTTATTTCTCATTTAAAATCAAAACTGTACAAAGATTCATCCTGTTGGCTGTTTATCATTGAGGACAATACAACACACTGTACATAACACCATCCAGCTCCAATGTACCATGACTTTTTCTGAAGTTCCTTTAACTCAACTTGCCCTAGGACAAGATCGCGGTTCACCCTGAAAAACCTACTAGTCATAGGTTCAAGTTGGGAGCAAAATTTTTCTTTTAGGGAATGCAATTATGTTGGTGGTAACGTGCTGAAGTGTTCTAAATTAAGGTCATGTATAGGAAGCAAACTGATTTCAAGTTGGTGGAAAAGGACTAACAGTTGTTACCCAGAGTTTTGGAAATGGAATACAAAGTCATTGTAAGGTTCGCGGTGGGTCCGGAGCCTACACAGAATCACTGGGTACAAGGAGGGAACACACCCTGGGGGTGAAGCTAATCCTTTACAGGGCGACACACACTCTCACATTCACATCTATGGACACTTTAATCTCTGCTTTATTTTTTTAATTTATTTTTAAACATGTCTATTTTATTGTGGAAAATATGAAAAAATGTAAAAACAAAGCAATTTACTTGACAGTAAATATGTGAAAAACATTATCAGTGGAATATCTGGGTGTTTTATTGTTTAGTTTTACTATTATAGATAGAAAATGGAAAACAGTACAAGTCACAGTATAAGTCAAGAACAATGGAAAAGCAATTTCTTATATTTTACAACTATTAAATAATACATTTTCATAGATACTGATAGTTAAATGTTTTATGTTTTGTATAAAGGAAGAATAATCATTTATTTTTAAATGATTGTTTTTTCCCCAGGAGCCAGTCTTGCCAGCATTCAAGACATGGAAGAGTCATCATTCATAGAGAAGTACATTAGTTTTCTTGGAAATAATGAGGAAAAATTCTGGATAGGTCTTTACAAAACATTTGGAGGTAAATACAAAAGTATTTAAAGTATGAAATATAATAATGGAACCCAAAATAAATTATTTTTTAGGGTTGGGCTGATCATTGGCTGCTAATTTTGTGCAGTGTGAAAACAAATCATGTTTCAAAACAATGTCTTTTGTGACACAATCGTGATTAAATCCCACTTTAAAGTAAATTAACAAGTTCAGTTTTCTGTTTGAATCATACAGGGCACTGGTTGTGGATAGACAACAATGTGGTGGATTACATTAACTGGGACGAACCTGGAGACAGCCGTGATGATGATTACCATGATCCTTATGAAAACGTCTGTGCTTTTATTTCTGCCAAAACTAAAAAATGGAGTGAAAGCTTGTGCAGATACCAAAATGCAAACTTTATCTGCAAAACCGCCAAAGGTAATTTGCCATGATTTAGCTTCCTGTAAAGTCAAATTCATTTAAGGTGACTGGTTTAAGAAAGTGGAGAACATTAACATGAGTGGTATAACAGATTTCTGTACAGTTGAGTTCAGTAAAGTTTTTCAGGTATTTGTTTAATTTCTTATACAAATGGTGAGTTATATTTGCTTAAACAAGTAGGTGTTCTATATGTGTAATGTTATTTTAACATGGTTCTGAAACACCATGCAGCAATATAAGTACTTTAACACATTCCTGGTTATTTTTGCTGTGTTCGGGTGTTTGTTGGCAGGTTTATATATACCAGGTGGTTAACTAGTAAATATGATTTCATTCAGTTTGGGCTCTAGACAGAAGATCCACCTACTTTACACAAAATATCCCACAAAAGTGATTTATCACTGACCCACAACTTTGTTGTTAGCACTGTTTGAGTAGTGTAAAAATTTATCATATTCGATTTTTATCTACAGAAAACATGCATGAGTTGATTCAGACAAATATGCCATTAAAAACCAAAACCACAGTTCTGAAATGTATTTTTACCTTTTTTTCAAATCTAGTTTTAGTCTATAATTGACTAATTGCAATGTATTACCCTTCACTCCTGTTCTCTTAAAGTCAAATTATCCTGTCTTAAACATTACACAAGACAAAGTTAACTAACATACTCATTGTTCTCCTTCTGTTTTCTCCACAGTTATAAACCCAGCCCCTACAGTGAACAGCACAGGTGAGAGTCTGACACACAAACAAGCAGTCTCTGACAAATCCAAGTGTTGGAGTGCATTACTTTGCATTATAATAAAATGCATTTTTTGAAGAATTGTCTTGAAATATTCTTATTTCATTCTCTGATTTTCCTGCAGTTGCTTACGAAGTGCATCGTTCATACGTTGCTGGTGTGTCAGTGGTAGTGGTGATTGTTGTCCTGTCAGTGCTGGCTGGACTGGCATATGTCTACCGATGGGAACTCAAACCGACCTGTTGTTGTTCCTTCACTTGTGAACCCTCTGTATTATGCTACAAGATTCCCCCGATCAGAGGAGAAAGATACCAAGACCTTGGTGGAAAGTAACGAATAGACCTACTTGTTTGTAAATGTGTGTATGTACATTTTGATTTCTATTTATGTAATTAATTAAATGCTTTTTTGTAATCATGCATTGTGTTAACTTAAGCTGGGTCATTTAGACATTCAAACTCTCAATGAGTTTTGAAATTGTATTTGGATTAACAGCTACATAAATGTAAATATTTTGACTTTAAATACATTTTGTTCAGTCAATTTATATATGTAAATATCTCTCTAGAACAACAGCACATGTCACTGAGTTCATCATGCTTAGTGCCAGCTATTGGCTAGAGTGGTATAAATCCTAACTAACATTGTACTGTGGAACAGTAGATCTGTTTTCTCTGGAGAGAGAGATCCTTGAATATGTTTGGGATGAATTAAAATTGATATTTGCTCTATTCAACCATATGCCCACAGAAGTGCTCTGTAAACACCACAACACCCGAATCAGTGGCTCATCTGTGCTTTTGAGGTTGATAATTGGATCCTAGAGGACTAGAAATATATGGCCTTGTCCAATGAGTCTTGGGACCAGTAGTTTCAGGCTGGTGAATAGGGTTCATGTGGCACAGACTCCACGAAATCATAGATCCATCCATGCACTCTAGAGGATTCCATATGCCATGGAAGCTAAAGAACAATGGCCCTGGATCACAGGATTGATGAGTACAATGACCTCATTTCTTGCATCACCAACAGAAAATCTACTCTCCTGCAGTTCGTGCTGTTACTGCTAGTTAAACATTCTCTTTCTCAATGGACTTTTTTCACAGCACAGCACCTCAGGCAGCAGTGGCCCTTTTCAAAAACTGCACTCTAAACATATCACTAAGAACTCCGGTAGCAGTGCGTTCAAACATCGAAAAAATGCAATCATCTTAGCAAGCCATGTTGACGAAGAGTGAAGCATGAAGTGTTCTAAAAATTTCCTGGTAGACGGCTGCACTGACATTGGACTTGATTTAATACAGTGAACTAACACCAACAGATGACATGGCTCTCCAAACCATCACTGATTGTGGAAACTTCACCCTAGTCTCAAGCAGCTTGAATTATGTGCCTCTCCACTCTTCCTCCAGACTCTGGGACCTTGATTTCACAATGGAATGCACCACTGAGCAACAGTCCAGTCCTTTTGCTCCTTGGACCAGGTGAGATGCTTCTGGTGTTGTCTCTGGGTCAGGAGTGGCTTGATACAAGGAATGCCACAGTTGTGGCCCATGTTCAGGATACATCTGTTTGTGGTGGCTCTTCAAGCACTGACTTCAGCAGCAATCCACTCTTAGTGAATCTCCCCTAAATTTTTGAATGGCCTTTTCTAGACAATACTTTCAAAACTGCGTTCATCCCTGTGGCTTGTGCAACTTCTTCTACCACACTTTTCCCTTCCACTCAACTTTCCATTAATATGCTTGGATACAGCAGGAGGATGTCAATGACTGCCTTCTGGACATCTGTCAAATCTGGCTTAGGAAACCTTTGCAGGTGTTTTGTGTTGATTAATCTAATTTTCAGAGACAATGACTTCTTTTTTATTTGGGTTTTCATTGGTTATAAGCCATAATTATCAACATTAAAATAAATAAATGCTTAAAATAGATGACACTGTTTGTAATGAACCTATATGAGTTTCACCTTTTGAATTGAATTATTGAAGTAAATTAACTTTTTGAATTCGAATTTATTGAGATGCACCTGTAAAAACAGGGTCCCAAAATGCCACCAGGCATTTTGTCTAGGCCTGAATGAAACAAGTCAAAGTGGGAAGGTGTCCTGTGGTCCGTTGAATCCAAATTTATAATTAACTTTAGAAATCAGATAGATAGATAGATTCGTTATTGATCCCCAGGGGAAATTCAAGAAATCATGAATGTTGTGTCTTATGTGGTAAAAAGGAGTGTGAAAATCCATCTTGTTTTAAGCACACAGTTCAAAAGCCAGCATTTGTAATGGTATGGAAATACATTAAGCCGTTAATGTTTAATGACACATACAGGCTTTGGAGCAGCATGCTGCCTTCTAGACAGCAAGTATTTCTGGGAAGACCTTGCTTATTTGAGTAAAGCAAGCCAAATACATATTCTGCATGCAGTACAACACCAGGGCTCCTGAGTAAATGTGTCCTGGTGCTAGTCAAGCTAGTCAAGAACTGTCACATACTGAAGACAATTGGGGCATTTTGAAAAATAATACATTTTGTGGTAGAATAAACCATGCCCAGAGAAGTGTCTGAGAGGAGGGCAAACTCTCAGAAGGTTTGTGATGGGGTTCAAGGTGGCTTGGAGGTGTGCACGCATTCGTGGGCTCTAAGCAGGTTATGGGCAGGGGTACGAGTATATCTGTGGTAGGCTTGCGAGGACCAGTGACTGAGGACAGTGTGGTCGGGAATTCCTTGGTAGGAGGCTGAGGAAGCAGCGCAGATCCTAAATGAGTGAGTAGAGAAGTAAGCAGGATTAAAACCACTGAAAGAATGGGTATGGCAGGAATGGAGATGGAACCAATAGTGAGTGGCGACTGATCTGAGTTCAGTTGTGAAAAGTGGTTTGTGTCAAGTTGAGGCTTGTGTGTAATGGGTCTGAAGATGGCGAAGGAATGGTTCAAATGGACTTAGTAGTGAAGAGGGTTTAAACAAATATACTCGAATAGTTTTGCTGAACTGGTCGGTTTTGCTGTGTTTTATAGTGAAGATCAATGTAGTCACGTCAAGGACTTGAATATAATAGACTGGGATGGCGTGAATGATTGTAGGTTGCAGAAGCTGCTGTGAATTAGAAGCAGAGGAGGAAGCCAAAGAAGGCTAGGAGGAACATGGCTTCGAGTGTAAAAGAGAAAACAGAGAAATTGTGTCCTGAGCATAGCGTAGAGAGGCAGCATACTAAAATGTATGAAGTAAGAGGCTGGTGCCATAGGTGAATACTAGGTTAATTGCTTTAAATGCCTCAGAGGAGCAGGGTGGCCTGATGGTGATGGGTAGAAGGAGGTGGAGAACAGTGGATGAGTTTGAGGAAAAAATTGGTTGCTGCTAGGTAGAGTTTGAGGATTGATGGCCGGATGGAGGAGTGTATGTTGGCAAAAGTGAGGAATGAGGTGGTGGTTTGGAAGTCAAAGCATGGAAACAGGATGTTATAAAATTGGTGGAAGATTTGTCAACCGGTCCAGTAATGAAGTAGTGAAGTTAGGATGAACTGGGAAGATGACTTCTGAAAACAGAGGCGTCAGCATGTGATGAGGATCTGATAGTGGCACCGATATTTGGTATCTCTGAAATAGTGATTGAATCGGCAGGATCAATTGAGAAGGAGGAGAGTTATGGAGGCCACTGAGATGCAAACTAGTGACCACCGTCGTAGCCACAAAAAACTATAGAAGGAGTGGTGTCTGTAAATTTAGAGGCATCCTCTGGATTAAAAAGAGTGTCATTGTAGAAGAATGAGATGCCATTCCAGTGGTGGAGGAGAATCCTGAAGTTCAGCTTGTATTTACAAGCAGGGTCTAGATGAAGGTGCTGGAACAGAGATGGTGGAGGCGAGGTTAAGGAGGTGTGAAAAGAAAGTGCAGCCTTTGGGGGATGATCCACATTGCGAAGTTGAAGTTAGCTTGAGTAACGACCTCAGAGAGGAACTAGATCATTTGGTCTTGCTTTTTACGTGGGAGGGATGCTTGGAATAGGACAGAATCCCGGACAATGCCAAGGAACTCAAGTGAAGTAGTGGGACCAAGGGTTTTTTTCTGCTGAAAGGGGAACACCTAAGTGGTTGAAGGTAGAGTCAAGTTGGGTCACAGACAGGAAGGATGTTATGTTGAGTAACAGGAAGTCATCAAGATGGTGTATGACATAGGGCAGGTGATAGATATTGAGCAATACCCAAGACTCCTCCGCTTTGGCGAAGGAGTCTTAGAGCCAAAAATCAGCTGGATATAAGACTTATGATTCATGGCACAGGGGAGCCATAAGTTGCCAAGAGATCAATGATCATGCGTTTCTTGCCTGAATACATTCAGGTGGTGATGCCAATAGGGTTTATGTGGAAGGAAGAGAAAGGAGGAGTGGAAAAGATCATGAAAACAGGTCATGGTCAGCTTCTGCCAAATGCAGATTGCAAGCAAAGAATCATGGAGGACCACCAGAGAAAGTGAAGGGAAGGCCATCAGTAAAAAAACAGGTGAAAGTGGAGTCAGGATGATGAGAAAGGCAGATGGCCAGTTGCGGTAGGTTGATTCTCAGAGGAACTGGAAAGGAACTGAAGTAGCCAGCTGCTGCTGAATCTAGGTTGTCTGAGAGGACAGCTGGGTCGTGCATGAGTCAGGCCACAGTATATACAGGAATATCCATGATGCGGTAAAACATCCACATTTATTGAAGTTGTTGTAGATCATCAGACAATTAAAGTAGGACATGCACCTTCCTACTGCGAGAGCTGGAACAGCCTGAGCCTGGACCGGAGCTGAAACCAGAAGGGTCAGGGCATTGGCAGCTGCCATCCTGCTCGAGGCAGGCATATTAGCAGGGGGAAGCTTGAACCTGAGACAGAGACTGAAGGACCTGGTAATGTGTTGGCTACTGCAGGGTCCAAGGCCAGGATCAGGAGGAAACTTAGAGGCTCCAGAGGGTGGCCAGCAAGGGGCCCTGTGGTGAGAAGGCAGACACTGGGCGTTGTGATTGAGAGCAGTGAGATGGGATGCAGCAGGCCTGGGACCGGCAGAAGAAGCCTGGAGCAGCAAAAAAATATTTATCTTGTTACTGACAAATTTAGAATGTGTTACTGGCTTTGAATCCAAAATAAGACCACATTTTGCTAAAAATTAACCGGAGCACCCAGAGGAAACTCCTCACAGACAGTCACCCAGAGGAAACCCAGACAAAACACAGGGAGAACACACCAAACTCCTCACAGACAGTCACCCAGAGGAAACCCACACAGACACAAGGAGAACACACCACACTCCTCACAGACATTCACCCGGAGCGGGAATCAAACCCACAACCTCCAGGCCCCTGGAGCTGTTTGACTGCAACACTACCTGCTGCACCACCGTGCCACCTTAACTTATTTAAATAAATTAATTAAGCTAGCACTCTTACAGATCCAACCCCACTGGCTCAAGCTTCAATGGCTTGGTAAATTTAGGGGCAGAGAACCAGGTCACTACACAACAAGGTTTCAAATGCTTTAAAGCAGATTGACACTGACTTGACTACAGGAAAAGAACAGAACTACTAAGATGTTTACATACAAGTTCCTACAGAAAATTCTATAGTAATCTGACATTCAGAGAAGGCGTCAAAGTCCCTACTTTTTATTTAGTGGCAGAAAAAATCATTATTAGTTTGAACCTTGAAATCCATTACATAGACAGTTCCCTGACCAGCCTGTTTCCCTTGAAGATGGCTTTCCAATGTGCCAGTATAAATCACTACATCATCCAGGTATGCTTCAGTTATCCACATTCATGTGCATCTTATTAGGTAACCACTGAAATATTGCAGGTGAATTTCTTAAACTAGTCTTAGTTGGCAAAAGCCCAGTCCTGTCCACAGTCTTCCATTCAAAGAAGGGGAAATGTATCAGTCTTAAGTAAACAGATAATGTTTATAGTAATCCATTCATTCATTATCTGTAACCGCTTTTCCAGTTCAGGGTCGCGGTGGGTCCAGAGCCTACCTGGAATCATTGGGCGCAAGACAGGAATACACCCTGGAGGGGGCGCCAGTCCTTCACAGGGCAACACAGACACACATTCACTCACACCTACGGACACTTTTGAGTCGCCAATCCACCTACTCACGTGTGTTTTTGGACTGTGGGAGGAAACCGGAGCACCCGGAGGAAACCCACGCGGACACGACGAGAACACACCAAACTTCTCACAGACAATCACCCGGAGCTGGAATCGAACCCACAACCTCCAGGCCCCTGGAGCTGTGTGACTGCTACAGTACCTGCTGCACCACCGTGCCGCTATAGTAATCCATGCAAAATTTTAATGTTCAGGCTTGGAATCCAGAATACATGGAGAATGCCACTGACTAGAGCTAGGGTCAGCGAGACCATTTTGAAAAATGTACTGAGGTTCCATTTTCATACATTCAGGATTGACATAGTACACATTCTGTTTAACAGGAGGGATATTACAAGCATCTGTGTCATGATTCGTGACAGTACTCTCTGTAATCAATACATATCTATATGCTGTATAATGTTGTAAAACTGTGGAAGTGTTTTTGGGGGTGAAGGAACATTGCTGTCTCCACCTTCATTCCATGTCTCAGGTGCCCTTGAGCAAGACACCAAGGCACCCAAACTGTGCAGAGGATGTCTGCCCACAGATCCAGGTGTGTGTGTGTGTGTGCTTGTGTGCGTGTGTGTTTTCACTGCCTCAAACCCATACTGTGTGCATGTGAGTATCTGTTTGTTTGTTCAGTGCCACAGACGGGTGAACATTTCATTTGTAATTGTACAATATCAATAGAGCATGAATATTAACTAAAATTTCAGTATGGCTTTCGGGTAAAATTCAATGACCTCAATTGCATACATATATAAACTGTCACTTACAAATAAAACTACTATTGAGAAACTACAAACCAGATTCCAAAAAAGTTGGGACACTAAACAAATTGTGAATAAAAACTGAATGCAATGAAGTGGAGATGGCAAATGTCAATATTTTATTCATAATAGAACATAGATGACAGATCAAAAGATTAATTTGAGTAAATGTAACATTTTAAAGAAAAAAATGTTGATTCAAAATTTCAGTGTCAACAAATCCCAAAATCCCAAAAAGTAGGGACAGGTAGCAATAAGTGGCTGGAAAAAGAAAACTGAGCATATAACGAACAGCTGGAAGACCAATTAACACTAATTAGGCCAATTGACAACATGAGATTCTCAGAGTGTCAGTGTCTCTCTGAAGCCAGGATGGTAAGAGGATCACCAAATCCACCATTGTTGCGCAGAAAGATAGTGCAGCAATACCAGAATGGTGTTAACCAGCGTAAAATAGCAAAGACTTTTATCATCATCAACCGTGCATAACATCATCAAAAGATTCATAGAATCTGGAACAATGGCTGTGCGTAAGGGTCAAGGCTGTAAAACTCTACTGGATGCTCGTGATCTCCGGGCCCTTAAACGTCACTGCACCTCAAACAGGAATGCCACTGTCAAGGAAATAACAGAATGGGCTCAGGAATACTTCCAGAAAGCATTGTCAGTGAACACAATCCACCGTGCCATCCGCCGTTGCCAGCTGAAACTCCAGTGCAAAGAGGAAGACATTTCTAAGCAAGCTCCACAAGCTCAGACGTTTGCACTGGGCCAGGGGTCTTTTAAAATGGAGTGTGGCCAAATGGAAGACTGTTCTGTGGTCAGATAAGTCACGATTTTAAGTTCTTTATGGAACACTGAGACGCCATGTCATCCAGATGAGAGAAGATAATCCAAGTTGTTATCAACGCGCCTGCATCACTGATGGTATGGGGTATTGCTTGAGTGCTTGTGGCATGGGCAGCTTACATGTCTGGAAAGGCACCATTAATGCAGAGAACTATGTTCAGGTTCTAGAACAACATATGCTCTAGACGTCATCTCTTTCATGGAAGACCCTGCGTTTTTCAACAAGATCATGCCAGACCACATTCTGCAGCAATCACAACATCATGGCTATGTAGGAGAAGGATCCGGGTACTGAAATGGCCAGCCTGCAGTCCAGATCTTTCACCTATAGAGAACATTGGCGCATCATAAAGAGGAAGGTGCGACAAAGAAGGCCCAAGATGATTGAACATGTATAGGTCTGTATTAGACATGAATGGGAGAGCATTCCTATTTCTAAACTTGAGAAACTGGTCTCCTCTGTCCCCAGACGTCTGTTGAGTGTTGTAAGAAGAATGGGGGATGCCACACAGTGGTAAAAAATGGCCTTGTCCCAACTTTTTTGGGATTTGTTGATGCCATGAAATTTTGAATCGACATTTTTCCTTTAAAATGTTACATGTACTCAGATTAATTGATCTGTCATCTATGTTCTATTACGAATAAAATATTGACATTTGCCATCTCCACATCATTGCATTCAGTTTTTATTTACAATTTGTTTAATGTCCCAACTTTTTTGGAATCCGGTTTGTATATGCTGATGACATTATTTCAGCCTAACAGTTGTGTAGCTATTATAAATTGTCTTTGTGTTGCTTACAGGATGTGCTATGATGAAATCAGTTCCTCGCTGTTCCAAAAGAAATGCATGTGACAGGATATTTTCGCTTGTGTGGTGAGCAGTTAGCAATCCTATTAAGGGTAGGTCACAAGACCAGTGCCATTCTGAGACTGAACATCAAAGTTCAACATAGGATTGGGCTCACACAAGATGGTGAAAATACCTGTCATCATTGTGCTTTTACTGAAATTGTCAGACTGCTTTGCTCAGTCAGGTTTGTTGCCACTTTAAACTATATTTAAACTATATTTAATACCAATCATTACTTAATCAGCACAGGTGGTCTGCAGAGATGTCTGTAGATTTAGTTAAAGAATGTTTAAAAAAACAATAATAATTAAAAAATAAATAAATAAAAACATTGTAGTGGTGAAAGATGGCCGTTCTGGTTTATATATTCATACTGTTTCATTTTATATTTAAAGTGCTACTTGCTATTTTATTTTATTTATTTATAGTATATATTTTAATTCTACACACTGTTCTATATTCAGTTCCAAATTTCTATTTTTGTTACCATCATCTTATTTTTGCATATGTTCCATTGTTATATTTCAAAAGTTTTAAATTTCTATTTTATCGTATTTTTATATTTTATTTTTGAATATGAAACGGCTACTGGATGCCTTGAATTTCCCTCTGGGATCAATGAAGTATCTATCTATCTATCTATCTATCTATCTAATCAGTAACCTTTTAGTGTTTGAGTCACTAAATTCTTTATTTGAATTCCTCAGCATGGATATGGAAGCAGTACACTATGGATGCTAAAGAAATGCCTGACTTGTAGGGAAAACAGCTGCTGTGTTCATTCACAATTCTTCATTTCCTCCACAGATGGCACTTTTCTGATCAGGAACACCCATAAGAACCGATGTCTGGGAGAACCCTCAGAACCCAAACTGCAGTTCCGCTGGATGTCAGAGAACCGCATCTTTAATGTTGCCGAGAAGAAATGCCTAGGCACAGGGGTCAAGAGTGAGGGCAATAAAGTGGTTCATCTGTGATTCCAGCCGTGATCTTCAGAAGTGTATTGGTTTACAGAGGTGTCAATCACTTATGACCTGCCATCTGCATCTCCCCAATAGAGTACAACTGCAAGTAAAGATGGTTCTGTGAAACCAAGAACGCCCACAACAGGAACGCCCACTTATCGTTCATTGGTCAGTATGTCAGCAAAGTGCCAAACGCCCACTTTACTAGCATAGACCACACCCAGAAAAGCGTCAGAGAGGGGGGGGCGAACTTAGAAGGTTTGGGCTGGAGTTTGAGGTGGCTTGGAGGCATGCGTATAAAGCTCCCCCCACCAGGCTTAAAGTGGTCAGAATGAAAAAGGGGGGAGAAGGGGTGGTGCTGGGTGCAATGTTGTTCAACACGGGGATTCAGTGAGAGTGAAGGGGTATAAATGCAGCTGTGGAGAGGTAATTGGGGTATGGTCTAGCTCCCAAAACTACATCACGTGGTGACTTCACTTTACTAGCACAGACCATGCCCAGAGAAGTGTCAGAGAGGGTGGCGAACTCAGGACTTGGACGGTGTGGTCGGGAATTTCTTGATGGGAGGCTGAGGAAGCCACACCGATCCTACAGGAGTGAGCAGAGAAAGAAAGTGTGATTGAAACCACTGAGACAAAGGATGTGACGGAGATGGAGATGGAACCAATGGCGAGCGGTGACAGATCCAAGTCAGTTGTGAAAAATTTTTCCTGTCGAGATGAGGCTTGCATGTGACGGGTCTGAAGAGGCAAAGGAGTGGTTCGAATGGACTGAGTAGGGAGGACAGTTTGAACAGATATACTGGAGTGGTTCTGCCAAACTGGTCGGTTTTGCTGTGTTTTATAGTGAAGATCAATGTAGTGGCATTGAAGATTTGAACATCTGTGAGACTGGGGTGGTGTGAAAGATTGTATGATGAAGATGCCGTGACTTCAGAGCAGCGGAGGAAGCCAAAGAAGCCACATATATATATATATATGTTGCAAAATATTGCAATGCTGATTCCTGATGACTAGCTTTATCAACAAACACATGATTATTGTCTATGCTATGAATATAAGTTAAGGAATACAAAAACATTTTAATACAAAGAAGATGTAAATTTACAGACATCATGTGTGGGAATATATTTTTATTTATTTATTTATTTTATTTTATTTATTTTGATGGCTGGAGGATTGATACCTTCTCTACTGGACAGGCCAGTGAAGAGTTTAGGTACAGTGCTGCACTAAATGACATAGAGCCATAGTTTTGAACCTGTGGGCTGCAGCCACCCAGTGGGCCACACTAGTTCTGCAAGGGAGCTGTCTTTCATAGTACACTAACAAGTCTGACAAAGCTCATAATGTTAGCTAGTGTGAATGAAATATTTCTATCTTATTGTGTGAGTTTTATCCACCATAGATAAATGGCTAAAAACCGAGTCTTTCACACGAAAAGATCCTGAGGCTGCACCACCTACAAGTGAGAGAAAGCCAAGCATAAACCAAATTGAAGAAAACACTGCAGTTAGCAGGTTAGAGGTCTTGTCTAATGAAGTAAGTCAAACCAGTTTAGTTGCTATTTGGAGTTTGCCACCTTAGCATCAACTTTTTTTTTAAACAAATTTATTTCAGCTTCATTACTAACATGTTAAAGTGTAAGACAAGAAAGAACTTGCAAAAATTAAAAACATAAATGGGTCAGTGTCAATATAATGTGCCTTTAGGCTCTCATAACTTCCAAAATAATTTCTCTAAATTTTTAATTCTTTTCACAATTCATCATATTTAAAAGATTATAGACTACACAGAAAACATGATGGTCAAGCTTAATCACTTTTCATTTTACAATGACAAGCTATCATTTTGTGAGACAACCACAATTTGCGTCCACCCTGTCACGGACAAACACAGTATAAAAACCTGATGTACTGTAGAATCCATAAAATCATTTTCAGAGAGGTATTGTGTCCTCTTTCTCATGACCTGTGTAAACTTTCGTTAATTGTGTATTTTGTAATTTTTTACAGCATATCTGAGTCAAACATAACTTTTTTTTTCCATTAAACAATAGTAAACAGAAGAGATTTTTGAGTGATCAGTGCACCTACCAACGTATGTTTTTGGACTGTGGGAGGAAAACGGAGCACCTGGAGGAAACCCATGTTGACACAGGGAGAACACACCACACTCCTCACAGACAGTCACTCGGAGCGGGACTCAAACCCACAACCTTCAGGATATATGTGACAGTGACACTACCTGCTGCACCACTGTGCCGCCCTTGTTATGTACCAAATCAATTATAATGCTTTGTTTCCCTGTAAATATTTACTTATTTATTTTTTTAAATATTAAGACGACAGGGTGGACAATAAAACACAATATAAGTAAGTCAGATATTATGTTATTGATGCAAAATAACTTAATTGCAATACAAACCTTGGGAATTTAAATCTCAATCTTTGTTCAACCCATAAATTTGAAAAACTCAAACAATGAATGCAGCACACATTTTTGAACAGGGAATATCAAAAAGTCCATGACAATAAGAGCTCCTTTCATAGCAGGCATCATTCCTTTAAGTAAATATTTTGTATTTACAAAAATTACAGTAGTTTAATTAATACACTGGATCACTTGTTTCTACACACTTTCTCCATTTTATCAGCTCTACTACAGGAGCACTTAATAGTTCTACAATTATACACTGTAGTTAAACTGATGCTCTGCATACTCTTTTAAATCCCCATTTCACAATGTTCTTCAAAGCTAAGGGCCCCTTCATCTGTGCTGGTACAAATGGATCAGACACAGCAGTGCTGCTGTAAATTTAAAACGTGTCCACTCACAGTCCACTCTGTTAGACACTCCTACCTCACATTGTGTGTTGGTAATCCTCTAGTCTTTCATCAGTCATGCATGACACTGGATGTTTTTGGTAGGTGGACTATTCACAGTCCATCAGTGACATTCAGGACTTTAAAAACTCCCAACAGCTCTGCTGTGTCTGATCCACTCACACCAGGGCAACACACACTAACATTTCACAACCACGTCTTTGTCACTGCAGCGCTGAGAATGATCCACAACCCACATCACAAGCGCTCTGTGTGGGTCCTTTGGGGGTCCTGACCAATGAAGAAAAAGAGGAAATGAAGAAAGAAATTATGCAGAGAAACTGATGTAGTACAGTCTGCAATTGTAGAACTACCTGTGTCGTCAGTGGAGCTGATTAATGGACAATAAGTGTAGAAACAAGGTAGGTGTTCCTAATCTAGTGATAATCCAGTTTAGTGTCTCCATAATACATGATAAAGGTTATATTTGAGTAGATTTGGGTGTGTGAGTGACTGAATGTGTTTGTTTTTTAAGTGCTTTTACTGCAGTGTAATGAGTGACACAAAATTAACCTTTAAAAAAATCTATATTTAAAGAGGAATTTTTGCATTTAAAATATAATTATTTTAACATATATTATGAAGAAATAATTTCTTAAAAAATTCAATATAAACAAGAAAACAACAAGAAAAATATGCATGTATGTCTATCCTGTCATCCATAACGAGATAAATGATATGGTGGACAATTTTAGCTAAATCTAGGGTTTAATGATCACATGACTGATCTACAGCTGCAGACATGCTGAATTGTTCAAGATGACTTTGTTTTGATTCAGAATTAAATTGTGATATTTTGAAATAATTTTAATTCACTCAATATTTTACCATGGCAGGTGGACACGTTAAGGTAGACCTAACTTAATGTGACTTCTTCTAGATAATTTTATAATCACCACAAGCTTGATATGCACATCAGAAGAATATGGAAGCAATGTGCTTTGTTTCAGTTGTACAACAGTCATGCCTTCCTACAACTCAGTATCAACAGTCTTCACATCATGAGAGCAAACACAGCCATGCAGCCATTAGCCATTCATTTTGAATGAAGTGGTTGATGATGGGGTCCTGCAACAGATGCTTTGCTTTTGAATTCAAGCCTAATTTATTTGTATAGAGCTTTTTACAAACTGATGGTGTCAAAAAGCAGCTTTACAGAAATAAAAATCTAAATGAATATGTTAATATTTTAGTTAATATTTAAAATTGTATTTTTCCAAATTTTTTTCTTGAAGGAATTTAAATTCAAATCTGTCTGCAGGAAGAACTTATCAAAGGTAGCAATAAAAAGCCTGACAATTTGAGAGATATTAATTTTGAAATCCTTCTCTGACTGAATTTTTTATTTTGTGGCCCCCTATAAGTTTATAGCTGGACTACCAATTACCAACATTCTTTCGTTTGTGGCGACACAGTGGCTCGTTTGCCTCTCAGCGCTGAGATCTTTGTGCTCAGATATGGAATGGCGCTCTATTCTGGGTGAAACCCAGCCCGATGCAGTCCTCCAGGTGGACGGTCATTCCTGGTCAAGAGTATGCTGTTTGCATTTGGCTGCCGCTTCTCACCAGTCTGTGTGTGGATTGAATGTCAAATGAGTGTTGATTTTAAAGTGTCCTTGGGTTTCTAGAAAGGTGCTATATAAGTGTAACATAAAAAAAATAATAAAAAGTCTGTGTGTTCAGTGCCACAAATGTGAATTTTAACAAATTTAACAAAGCATTAACTAATAATATTGTTTTGATAAAACATGTCCTGCAATGATCAAGAGTAAAATGTTTAGAATAGAAATATAATCATGACTGTAATATATAAGTATTTAAGTATTTTGCAATACCTGACTGAAACGCTTAAAATGTTAAAATGCTGTGCATGGCATCATCTGTCATACTCACAGACACACAATAAACACATAGACACACTGTCACAAAGAAACTACTAACTGCTGAGGACATCATTGCAGCCCGCCAGTTGTGTAGCTATTATACATTATTTTACACTTGCTTACAGGAAGTGTTGTGATGAAATCAGCTTGCCTGTGTTCCCAGAGGAATGCATGTGATGTGTTATTTTGGATTGGGTGGTCAGCAGTGAGCAATCTTATTAACCGCAGGTCACAGAGACCAGAGTGTCATTCTGAGTCTGAACATCAGAGTTCAACATAGGATTGAGCTCACACAAGATGGTGAAAATAACTGTCATCATCGTGCTTTTACTGAAACTGTCAGACTGCTTTGCTCAGTCAGGTTTGTTTAATTTTTTATTTAAACTACATTTGATCTCAAGCATTTATTAATAATTTAATTTAAAAGTGGTCTTATTCAGAGAATCCATCATTTTAGGTTTGATTTGCTTTGTGTGAGGGTCACACTTATTCTTCTGTTTGAATTCCTCATCAGGGATATGGCAGCAATATATTGTAAATGCTTAAAATACTCGAGTTGTAGCGTAAATACCTGCTGTGTTCATTCACAATTCTTCACTTCCTCCACAGATGGGACTTTTCTGATCTACAATGCCCATAAGAACCGATGTCTAGGAGACAGTCTGCAAGAGCTGACTCTGTGCAACCCTCAGAACCCCAGACTGCAGTTCCGTTGGACTTCAGAGAACCGCATCTTTAACATTGTACAGAAGAAATGCCTCGGCACAGGGGTCAAGAGTGAGGGCAATAAACTGCAGTGGTTCATCTGTGATTCCAGCCGTGATCTTCAGAAGTGGGAGTGCCACAACAACACTCTGTTTGGCCTGAAGAATGAGTCTCTTTACTTGTCCCTTCAGGGAGCCACATCTCAACTAACACTGTCCAAAGACCCAGGGGACAAGGGCAAGTGGACAATCCATGGAACGACAGGCAGTGTTTGCTCTCGCCCCTATGAAGGTATTTAGTTTCTCAGAATAAGCAGCAGCATCACAACATTTGTTTAAACCATAATTATGTTTGTAGATTTGTACTTGTTTTTTTCAGGAACCACACTGAAATTCACATGTATTCTAATTTTTCATATATTCACATTACATTTTTCACATATAATTTTTCATCTGTTAACTGCTGTTATGTTTAGTAACCATTAACTGTATTTAGTTCTATTTTTCTTATCACTACTGTGATTATACAGTATCAGTACAACTGAGCATAGCAGACTTGTGGTAGCATTTTGATGTTTAAATACAAATAAAACATATACTTTTTTTTTTTTTGATTAATGGGACTGGTAATTGGGGCCACAAACTGGGCCCAACAACAACCATTGCTTTAAGGCTATACATATTCTCCTGAATTTAAAATCATAGTATCTGCATGTTTGTATATCCGCTGAAATGAGAATCACATTGTAGTACTGTATTAAACAAAAACTTTTTTGTCCTTTTGTTATCACAGAGATATACACAATTAAAGGAAATGCTTTTGGAAAACCTTGTGAATTTCCATTCCTTTATAAAAAGAGATGGTACACGGACTGCACAATGGAAGACTCCTCCAGCAAACGTCTGTGGTGTGCTGTTGAAAGTGACTATGAAACTAATCAGCTCTGGGGTTACTGTCCAATACGTAAAAAAGGTACATGGTTTCTGCTACTAATGCCTTAGAAAAGATTTTTTTGGGGTTTATTCAGTAACATAATCATTAATTATTTTTAAAAATAATTATATTTTAATATATACACTGCAATGATCATTTAACTTAACCCTATATGGATATCTGACTGTTATTATGTGCTGATGGTTTTCTGATTGTAGACGACAACTTCTGGGTGAAGAACCCTCTGACAGATGTGTATTACCAGCTGAATGAAGAGTCTGCACTGAACTGGTATCAGGCCAGGAAGAGCTGTCAGCAGCAGGGGGGAGATCTGTTGAGCATCACTGAGCCCCATGAACAGACTTTCATATCAGGTACAGGCTCTAATGACTCCTAGACACAGTGATTAATTACAGTAAATGTAATACAAAAAACAAATTAAATGAAATATAAATGATGTTATTAAGTTGATTCATTTATTTAGGGCTGACACAGAAAACAGGGGCAGTGTTGTGGACAGGATTGAACAGTTTGGATGCCTCTAGTGGATGGCATTGGGTCAATGGACAACCTTTACGTTATCTGAAATGGCTCAGTGGTGAGTTTTCTTGTCTTAATTCATCATTCATTTTTATTTAAATTGACTGTTAATCAGAACAGTAACTCTTTAATCTGTAATTTAATTCTTTTCTTTCATATGTTTGTGTGTGGTTTTCTGGGAAAAGGTCAACCATCTTCTCTACCAGGCCATAGCTGTGGGGTGTTAAGTCAACTTCATGGTTCTGAATGGTCCACTGCTCTTTGTTCTGACAGACATGGATATATCTGTCAAAGAGGCCTCTCCACTCCCACTGTTCCACCAGGTAATCAGTGTCTCCTTGAATATAGACTTATTGAAGTATTAAATAATGCTGGTCTTTGACATCCTGTATGTTTTATGTCTGCTTCTGTCCAGCTGTTCACACAGGTTCTTGCACCACTCCCTGGATTCCTTACTCAGGCCACTGCTACCACCTCTTCCGAACAAAGAAAACGTGGCTGGAGGCAAAAGACACCTGTCGACGTGAAGGTGGAGATCTGCTGAGCGTTCTCAGTGTAGAAGAGCAGAGCTTTGTCATCTCACAACTCGGATACTGTGAGTTTGTGTGTGTTCTATCAGCTATAACTCCGTAGGATAAAATGGACAATGGGTGGCATGCATTCAGCATAAGTTCAGGTTGTTGAATTTGGTTTGAATCAGAAGAGAACACTATAAGGAACGAGGGGTTTGGATAAAACTGACCTCAGCTGTAGAATTCCTTACCAACTATCAGTTCTGTGAAGAAGATATAATTTAAACTCTCTGATATGCCTTTCTTATTATTTCTTCCAATGTACACAGTGAAGACAGATGAAGTGTGGATTGGTTTAAATGACCTCAAGACTGCGATGCTCTTTGACTGGAGTGACCACTCCAGCGTCCCATTTGTCCTGTGGGATGTGAATGAGCCGAGCCACGATGCCACCCTTAAAGAAGACTGTGTTTCAATGAGAGGAGAGGTAACAAAATCATCACTTACACTGTAACACAGATCCATTTCCACTAAACTAATATTAATATAACGACTGAAATACTCATTCTTAATGTTTTGCTTAATTTTGAGATCAGACAGTAATTTAAATAAATAATAAATAACAGCATAATTAAATCGCATCATTAGCAAAGAAGGGACACATTCCCTCCAGTAAATTTACCTGTGTCTGGTTCAGGAGGGAAAGTGGGCTGACCAAGTCTGTCAGAACAAGTATGGATACATCTGTAAGAAAAAAAACAATTTAAGTCCATCCACTAACGACACAGTTGTTACGAACCCAGGCTGCAAACCTGTGAGTATTGGCTTCAGATTTTATTATTTGGACTAGTTTTATGTTTGAAAACGTTTGTACTTGCAAGGCATTAACTTGTACCTCAATGTTTTCATATTAGTTTTTCTAATCAGCGTCTCATGTTTCTTGACTTTTTAAGGGTTGGGTCAAGTACGGCTACTATTGCTATCAAACTGGAGCACATACGAAAACCTTTCAAGAGGCCAAACAGATGTGTGAGAAGAGTGGATCTTATTTAGCCGACATTACAGACAGGTCGGAGTTCGGTATTTAACATACTTTTTTATTTTTAAATTATAGAGTAATTATAATCATACAGAGAATAAGATGTAAAATATTCTATGCCACTCCATTACAGCTTCACATAGGGCTCACCAAACTCTCTTCCTACCTGCAGCCACAAAATTTCTGTTGTTTGAATCTTACACCTACCCACTAGGGTTGTTATGGCCATTTATGATCTGATCAGCAATCACCTGTCCTTAACTACTATGGTTACTCATTGAGCCCATCACACGACTACTCAAACCACCCACTGCATCACTAGCTCTTCACAGGTGTCATCAGGTAGGCACCTCCCCTCATCAGTGTTTTGCTGGATTAAGCTCATGACACCTCCAGGCCTCCCTGGTATCTAAGGATGTACCGAGCACCACTGGCACTGTTAATGCCTACTGAGTGCCATCAGTTCCAAGTGATCTTTACGTGCTACATTACCAACCATCACAACAGCACCTCTACAGTGCATTTCCCCAGCTAGTCTATGTTCTCCTTATCCACAACCACTGACTAGACCTTTCAGCTGTTTCTGATAACTTCTTCACAGCTGCCTTTAGTTTCCGGCCCCTAATGTTGAACTACACAAGCAGGGATGTGGCAGACTTGGCTACAAATCCCCTCACACCTATCTCCACCTGTCTTACATATGCTTGTCATCCCCATTCCCTCACCTCAGCCACCAAGTCAGCATACTTCCATCTACTAATATTTATAGCCTGTGCATGCTCTTGAATTCCCCCTCATGCACAAAGCTTATGGCAAGGCAAGGCAAGGCAAGTTTATTTATAGAGCACATTTCATACAAAAGCAATTCAAAGTGCTTTACAGAAAAAGCAGTTAAATTAAAAGCAAGAATAAAAATCATAAAAGTCCAATAAAACATTAAATTTTTTTTTTTTTTTAAATATTGCAATAAAAGGAAATACATAAAAAGAGTCAAAGAAAACATGATAAAAATTATTAAAACAATTTAAAATGATACAAAAGAACAGAACTAAAGTGCCGTTACTAAATAAAAGTGAGTAATTTAGACTGAGCTGTAGCTGCTCAAACAGGAATGTTTCAAGTCTTGATTTAAAAGTGTCTAAAGTCGGGGCTCTTCTTATATTCTCAGTCAGCTGGTTCCATTTATGAGCGCCGCCGGAGCTAAACGCTGCTTCTCTATGTTTAGTTTTGACCTGAGGCAGGACTAACTGACTAGTTCCTAAAGAACTGAGAGCTCTGCTCAGCTCATATCTCTGTAGCAAATCTGATAAATACACTGCTCCTACCCCATTTAGACATTTATAGACCAGTAATACCACCTTAAAGTCTAATCTGTAACAGACTGGTATCCAGTGTAAGGATTTGAGAATGGGGGGCTGATGTGATCTCTTCTTTTGCTCCTAGTGAGAACTCTGGCAGCTGCATTTTGAATCAGCTGAAGCTGTTTAATTGTCTTTTTTGGAAGCCCAGTTAAGAGACCATTACAGTAATCAATGCTAGAAATAAAGGCATGGATCATTTCTCCAGGTCTGGTTTAGTCAGAAAATCTCTAACCTTATTGCTATTCTTAAGATAGAAAAATTCTGATCTAGTAACTGCTTTAATATAAGACTAAAACTGGGATCTGAGTCCATCAATACACCAAGGTTGCAAGCCAGTTATGTAGATTTGATGGCTCTCAAGTTCGGATATGCAGCCAATATTTGTCTCTCATTGCTGTTCCCAAATAGTATAATCTCTGTTTTATCTTTATTTAGCTGCAGAAACTGTCCCATTCAGTTAGTGATGTGTTCAAGGCACTTGCTTAATGAATCAACTGGAAAAAAAGTTATTTGGGGACAGGGCCATGAAAATCTGAATATCATCTGCATAGCTGTGCTAGGACAGCCCAAAGTCCCGTTGGCCAAGAGGAAACATGTATAAATTAAATAAAAATGGACCAAGAATAGAACCCTGTGGGACACCACAGGTCACTGGCATGTTCTCTGAAATATTATTTTCTTTTTCTACAAAGTAGTTCCTTCCTTCCAGGTAAGAAACAAACCACTTCAGGACTGTTCCTGAGAGTCCAACTCAGTCTTCAAGTCTATCTATAAGAATCTTATGGTCAAAGGTATCAAAGCCAGCACTAAGGTCAAGAAGTAAGATACCTTTCCAGCCTCGGTATTTAAGTGAAATCCATTAATTACCTTGATTAGAGCAGTCTCAGTGCTGTGATTAGACAGGAACCCAGACTGGAATTTGTCTAGGCTACTGTTTATGGACAAGAAATTTGGTAAATTAATTCATTGATCTGTAGTTACTTATCTGAGAGGAATCTAAATTTTTTAGAAGAGGCTTTATTACTGCAGTTTTAGTGAGCTCAGAAAGACCCCCACGAATATGAAGTAGGTCTGGTGCTATAGTGTGAAACACACTGGATGGTTTGAGATGACTAACTGTGTCAATTAAAATTTCACTCTTTACAGTACTAAACTCTGAAACTTTAACTAAGGAGTCTTTATGAGGTGATGAAGATGGTACAGACTCATTGTTGGATATAATCACATGTCTGATATTCTGGATTTTAGTGTTAAAAAAGAATGCATTATATTATATCATTATATCTCTCAGCTGATACTAATTCAGGTGCCATTGCTGTGGGTGAGTTAGTACGTCTGTCGACCACAGTAAAAGGGATTTTGCTGTTGTTAATGTTGCTGTTGATGAGATTGTCGTGTTTTGCATATCATCGCGTTGTATTCACGTAGTTTATCTTTGAAGATTTCTTTTACGCCATCTGCATTCTGGCTTGCAACATTCCCTCTTTTGTATTTGAACAACAGAAGCATTTCTCCAAGATGCTTTCTGTTTGCAAAGTGTTTGCTGTCCAACAAACATGCTAAAACCCTTAGCACCTGATTATGTCTCCGTGTATACCTCCCCTGCGACAAACTAAACTTACATGCTGATAGAGTATGCTTCAGAGTGCCAACCCCTGTACATAATCTACAACTAGTCATCATTTGCCTTCTCTCTGGTGATGTTGTCTTGCTAAAAGATTTCCATGTATCACCTGACCCAAGGCCCGCTCTTCTGTATTGCACTTGGACAATTACATCCCTTAGTTCTAATGAGCTCCTGGCTACCTGCACTGCCATTCGTGGGTTCCACTTCCTTCCCACATCCTCCTGTACACTTGTGTTGGTATTCTTCTCAATAGTAACAGAGGTATTGGTATCCTGTGAACTTTGGTGAGTAACCTGTCACGGGACAGGTGCTGCATTGTTTGATTCTTGTGGCAGAGACGTTTCATTAAGTAAAAAGCTATTATATCCCAGTAATTATTTAGAATTAGCAGAGCTGTTAGAGTTTTGTGTAAACATTATACTAGGTTTAGGCTCAGAATTTAATCTATAGAAATAATAACTTCTATTAGAATCAATTTAGTGATATGTGTTGCTTCCAAAATACCTCATTTACAAAATACCATACATTTTCTTTTTATTTTCTCTTCCCTCTCAGGATTGAAAATGCATTCCTGGTCAGTCTGATTGGAACACGATCAGAGAAGCACTTCTGGATCGGACTGTCCAACCAAAAGAATAAACACTTTTTTGAGTGGACAAACACTAGCAAAGTTCCCTTCACACACTTCAATGCTGGAATGCCAGGTAAAATCTACAAATTTTAGTTGAGATACAGGGGTTGGACATTGAAACTGAAACACCTGGTTTTAGACCACAATAATTTATTAGTATGGTGTAGGGCCTCCTTTTGCGGCCAATACAACATCAATTTGTCTTGGTAATGACACATACAAGTCCTGACAGTGGTCAGACGGATTTTAAGCCATTCTTCTTGCAGGATAGTGGCCAGGTCACTACGTGATGCTGGTGGAGGAAAACGTTTCCTGACTCGCTCCTCCAAAACACCCCAAAGTGGCTCAATATTATTTAGATCTGGTGACTGTGCAGGCCATGGGAGATGTTCAACTTCACTTTCATGTTCATCAAACCAGTCTTTCATCAGTCTTGCTGTGTGTATTGGTGCACTGTCATCCTGATACAAGTATTGGGCCAAGGGAATGCCATGATATGGCAGCCCAAACCATCACTGATCCACCCCCATGCTTTACTCTGGGTGGTACACTTCTTTGGGGCTTCTCCACACCGTAACTCTCGCAGATGTGGGGAAAACAGTAAAGGTGGACACATCAGAGAACAATACATGTTTCACATTGTCCATAACCCAAGATTTGTGCTCCTTGCACCATTGAAACCGACATTTGGCATTGGCATGAGTGACCAAAGGTTTGGCTATAGCAGCCCGACCGTGTATATTGACCCTGTGGAGCTCACCAGGCTGCTCCAATTTAGCCATGAATCCTCCCACACTAAAATGACAGGTGTTTCAGTTTCATTGTCTAACCCCTGTAGTTGACATGAATTCAGTCACCTATTCCATTATTAATGTGTACTTATAATTGTAGATGTTACTAGCTTAAGGGTATGAACAAGCAATGGGGATGGAAGAGACAGGGATTCTTCTCTAGGAAGTGTATTATTATGTCCTAAACAAGAGCATAGGTGAAGTGTGCCTCAAGAGCCGGAGGAACAATAACTCCAAGACAGTGTATAATCCCCAGTCTCTCACCACAAACCAAGCACCTACCCAGACAAAAATAAAATATGAAATACCTAACATGCACATAAATATACCAAATAACAACCCCAAATGAACCTCAGTATACACAGTGGACCTGGAAGGTGTGCTGTTAGCTGCACTTGCATTCACGGCCAGTCCAGGCCCCTCCCTAATCACTTTATTTATTTATATTATTTCTTTAATGTTCCATTATTTTTTGACACAAAACTACATTTGAAAAATATTTTTAACACAGGTGGGAAACAAGGTTGCGTTGCCATGACCACAGGTGTACTTGCTGGATTATGGGATGTGCTAGGTTGCACTAGTTCAGAGAAATACATCTGTAAGCAGAAAGCAGAGGGAGTGATCCCAACTCCAGCCCATCCAACGATTCCTCCTGTCAACTGCAGCGAGGGCTGGTTTCCACTCAAGAACAGGGATCATTGTGTCAAGGTACAATTAAAACTTTATAATGTTAATAATAATACAAAAGACCATTAAACTTGAATGAAAAACAGTAAATGACAAAAAGTTTGTGAAGACCTTCTAATTGAACATTAAAATGAAGCACATCATTAGGGAGTTTGTTCATTGGGGTGTAGCAGATGTTGTCACTACCAGACAGCTTTGGAGGGCCCTTTCTCAGGTTACACTTCGTTATATATATTAAGATCTGTTTTTTTTAATTGTTTTTTTATTGTTTTTTCTCTCAACACTGATTTGGGTATATTTTAATGTGCTTTTTAAAGCTATATACAGTGGGGTACACTGAAGAGAAGATGTGGTTTGAAGCTCTTGCCTTCTGTCGGGAATTGGGGGGTGACCTACTCAGTATCCACGAGTCTACTGATGTGCCGTTTGCTGACTTGGATTAGTAAGTATTTGAGTCTAATAAAAGCATACCTTTAGTTTGTTGTAGTCCTTTAATCCTGTTCTGGTTCGCAGTGGGTCCAGAACCTACCCCTAATCATTCGCGACAAGGCAGGAACACACTATGAACAGAGCACTAGTCCATCACAGGACATCATGAACTCACACAATCACTCACACACCACTATGAAGGGTTTGTGTAACCAGTCCACCTACCAGCATGTGTTTGACTATGGGAGGAAATACAGCCAATACAGAGGAAACAAAATAGACAGAACACACAGGAGAGAACACACCAAACTCTTTACAGACAATGCCCTGAGCTGTATAACAATTTTACAGTGCACAATAAATAAAAACATTCATATAAAAAGAAATTCTCTTATAAATTTGGATTACAATGAAGCGTAAATGGAATTACAGGGATTTCAATCAAACATTTAGAAGAACAATAGACTTTCTTTTCTTCTACAACGTAACTTTGAGTTTAATGAAGTGGACCTAGACATACAGTCTTTATACAGATATTTATGTTTGCAGTTCCTATTCAGCATGGATTGGCTACAGCATCCAGGATCCCACTATTGGTTACACATGGAGTGATGGCTCAGCTGTGAGTGTGGTTTAAATTTGATCAGCTGTTCTGAGATATTTCCTCATAGGGCTGATGTGTGGGGTGATAAAATTCATTTTGGATTTCTTGTTTTTTAGTCATCCTTTGAAGACTGGGAGGATGATGAACCTAACAACTTAAACAACATTGAAAAATGTGCAAAAATGAGAGTTAGTGAATGGTACGATGGAACAGGTCGATGGAATGACGTACCGTGTAATCACAGGATGGACTGGCTCTGTGAGATTCAAAAAGGTAGAGCAACTGTACATCATTTGAGGATTTAAAGAATGGCTTTAGAGGCATTTATTTTAGTCCTTGCAAAATTTCATGAGTACCATTTTATTTGTTCATTTTACACCCAAACATCTTTACAGTTATTTTTTCCAACTATGTCACTAAATATATCAAATAAATTAAAGCAAATCAAAAAATATTTAATTAAGCCAGACTTTTCTTACATTTTTCTAGGTTTCAGATAACTGTGCTAGCTGTTTCTGGCTGTATATTAGTTAAAGGGATGTCTATGATTATGGGGAAATGCTGTTCTCTCTGATTTGTTTCAGTTCAATATTGCTGTATCTTTTAAGGTAGAGTTATATGTTTGAGGGGGAAAAGCAACTGTTTGTACATGGCACAATTTGTACAAATTTAACTTCTGTAGGTTTTTATTCACTGTTTGAATTACCACAGAAACCCATTTGTAACTCAAGTTAGAGACATTTCCACCTTAAGTGATCAGAAACAGCAAAAATAAGTCAATATTATCCACCTGTGGAGCAGAAATAGAGCAAAATCATTTCAGTTAATACTTTTCAAAGTTTAGATTTCACTTTTTTGTCTAAAAAACGTCTAAAAATATGTACCTGGTCAGTCCTGTATGCAAGCCATCATAGCTGCTGAAACAATTTGTTTAACCACAGAGTATATCAACATTTACCTCAAAAGTTTCAGTTTTTAATATACTGACAACTACTGTGAAAGATGGAACATTAATATGGAATTTAGATGTTGTGCCATGGCTTTGAACAAGGCTCAGCCAATCAGATATTAGGACCAGAACTATTCTTTTTACATCTAACTTTGCACACCGATATTTGGTGTGTGCAACAGGCCTGAGATGGTGGATTTGATTCTGATAAATGTTCTCTGTCTCCCTCTAGGAGTTACACCAAAGGCAGTGCAGGAGCCAAGTAAGTCTGAGCTCTGCTGTTTCAATCAAATTTTAATTCCATGAGGAGAATTTCAAAATTCATTCTGTTTTGTTCTTTCTCAGCATACAATGAAACAGATGATGGCTGGATTATATTCAAGGAGAGTCAGTATTATATAGATAGTGGTTATGACTCTATGGAAGAAGGACGGAGGTTCTGTAAGCACAGACACGGTGATCTTGTGGTCATCAATGATGAAGAAGAGTGGAGGTTTGTCTGGCGTCAGGTAAAGTGAACCTCGTGGTGGAATTTTAATGTCTGCATGTTTAAATGGTGCACTTGTGTTTTTTAATTTATTATTTTATATTTTTGTATTTCTTAGTCAAGGTTAAATTATGGTGACATCTTTATTGGAATGACAATTGATCTGGATAAGTCATTAATGTAAGTTACTGCCAGAGCTCTCACATTTAAACACATATTTAAGATATGATTAAACAGAAAGAAATGTAGCACATGTTTCTTGTTAAGGTGGATGGATGGATCTCCAGTAGTATTTCAGGCATGGGAACAAAACCAGCCGGCTTTTATGAACGAGGAGGACAACTGTGTGAAAATGACTTCGTCTCAAGGTCAGTTATGGCAATGGGTCCGTCAAGATAAGCATGGGGTTAAACCTTGCATGATGTATTTTTTTTTATTAGATATATTCATTGTCTGGAACCACGTATCCATTTCAGGGTTATGCTGGGTCTGGAGTATGCCTGGAATCACTGGGCACCAGTCCTTCACAGGGCGACACACATTCACACACTCAAACCTATGGACATTTTTGAGTAGGCAGTTCACCTATGAGTAGGCAATGTGTTTTTGCACCAAGGGAGGAGACCGGAGCACCCAGAGGAAACCCACGGGGAGAATACACCAAACTCCTCACAGAGAGTCATCCAAAGCAGGGCTCGAACACATGACCCCAGGACCCTGGGGCTGTGGGACAGTGACACTAACTGTTGTGCCATCCTGCTGCCCTAAATATAATAGATTATTTTATATTTATAGATTGTAACACATTTGAAATACAGTGAAATATAATACAAAACTTATAAAAGAGGAATACAGCTGACTAGTTTTTAAGGAATATTAAGATGTGTGGGGAAAAATTAGTCAAAATACACATCACTGTCTTCTCCAGGGCTTTGGGAAAGTTTGAACTGTGGGGATTATGAGAAGTTTATGTGTGAAAGGAGTGGTTCTGTCCCGGTCAACTCCACTGCTGCCCCCACCGAGCCGCCCCGAGGAGACTGTGCTCCAGGCTGGTTCAAATTTCAAAACAAGGTAAAAGTGCAAGAGTGTGTGACTGTGATACTACCTGCTACACCACTTATAATATATATAAATATAAATTATTTATAAATGATTTTTGACCTTGTATTCAAAATATGAAAAACACAAATTTACAAAACAGTTTATATTTATTAACTACTGAATTTCATTTTAGAGCACTGACTGCTGCAGAAGATCAATAAAGTGTAAAATTCAATATTTTACTACAAATAGTGCCCTCTCTCTTGAAATGGACGGTTCTCATTGTCAACTTTGCGGGTTTTTTTTTTTTTTTTTTTTTTTTTTTTGCTGCATCCGTCACCAGATATCATTCTGTGAATTACTTTGCTGGCCCAGAGAAATGCCTTTTTTTACGTTTAGCTTAGTTCAGTGGTTCTCAAACTGTGGTACGTGAAGCAACAAGAGGTGGTATGCCAAATTACTTCGAACTATTTACTACTTAATTAAGAAATTCATTAATAACTGAAAATATAAAGGTTTTATGTGAAAATTACATAATGTTTCACAGTTTTCATAATCATACCTCAATTAAATTAATTTGTGTTGTAGAAAAATACAGCATACACCATAGTTGATTACAGGTCTGTACAGAAGGGGACATGATCCCCAGTTTTTTTGAGAAATCTGTGTAAAGAAAACCCAGTTTCAGCTGCTTAATGGATGTAAGCAAAGGCCAGAGACAGACATGAGCAATTCGGAATTTATTATAAATAGGGCAAAGCAAAAACGAGAAAAATGAGCTGAGACCAAGCCTGAGAAATACTCCAAGCCCAGAAGGACTAAATCCTGAAGCCAGAATAAAAGAAAACTAAGTGAGAATGTACATGTGAAGACAAAATAGAAGAAACACTCAGCTGAAGGAAAACGTGCCAGTTCTTTGCATCAGAATCTCCCCCAAGCTGTTTTTACCTGTAGCATATTATTTTTTATCTCTTATTTTGCCATAAAATTAACATGTAAATAGTGTGACAGATGAGAGAATGGAGACTTAGATATAGCCATACTGCATCCTATATTCAGCCCTCGTAATGAGGTATTGCGGAAAGGAGCAAAAAAATGTGTGGTATATGAGTACCACACTCCAGCACTTGGAACACAGGTAAACGTTTCTGAAAAACAAAAAAAAAACGTCACAACATGCACATGAACACAAATGCACAACATAATCGCCCCAATGCAACCCAAAATCAAAAAGTCTCAAAGAGAGAGAAAAACAAAGAAACTTGGAAAATCATAGAAAATATGGAGCAGCACATCTTGCTGGGATCTCCCTAATGAGTCTCAGCTCCTTCCAGTGCTAGTGTAGTGTCTTGTCTGATAAAAGTATTTATGGTATTTCACTGTTACAGAAACTGTTTTCAACCTTTTTAGAATTTACAGTCATTTACTGTCATTTACAGTTTTTCACTGTACAATTTACAGACATATTTTACAGTGCAGATGATGAATGATAGCTACAACATCATCTGTGGAGTGGTTTGGATGATATGTGAACTTGTGAAATTAGCTACTTCAACAGTAAATATTTTCAGTGTTTGTTACCCTAGCAAGTAACATATAAAACATTAGTTTTATACTAGCTTTTAAGTAAGTATTTAATTTCCCTCTTTTTATTCTTAACGGAAATGGCTTCGACCTTTTCTTATCCATTTTTGTTGTTGATATGTTATTCAAATCAAGCATAAATATTACACCCTCATCCAACTCTGTCAACTAAGCATCAAGACTAAGCTACATGAAGCAGAGCTATACAGCCATAGAAAAGTCAGTAAGGTCACTCCACACACACTTGGGTCTGGGCAGTGTTCTGTTGGTGCTGTGATGTTAATTTGTGCACTCAGTTTTCTTAAAACAGTTTGGTTTCGTGTTGTACAATTTGTATGTATGTACGAATTGTACGAATGTACAATTCATGTAACATATCATTTATATGTTTTTTTTATAGTGTTACAAAATAAACCTGGAGGCGAAAACCTGGTATGATGCCAGAAAATTCTGTAGGGCTGTTGGAGGAAATCTGGCATCAATAACTCACAAACTTCAGCAAGGTCAGTGATTTCTGTTAAAAAACCACCATGTCATATCCTATCCACTTTATTTTGAAACATGGAAGTAACTTGGCGCTCTTATTTGTTTTTCTGTACGAGACGTGTTAGTAGCAGTGACAAAGTTTTAAAAATCCCACACAGACAGAAATCCTGGGAGTTTTAAACAACCACTTCTGAGTTATCACAAAGTGGGAGGAGGACACGAAGAAGTAGGCAGCCATAACACACAATGACTGGTTTAACTCTTAAATGTGGTGTTTTGGAAGGAGCAGGTGACCATTGCCCAGCTCCATCGCACAGAGGCTCATTAGACTTTCCACAAGTGTTCCTTCTGATTAATATAAGTATAATTAAACATATAAAGCAATATATAAATACATATAAATACAAATAATATAAAAACTCTGATATACATTTTTAACATTTATATCTGTTATTTATTATAAGAAATCAGTGTTAATGTGCATTATAAAATTTACAATTATATATAATCAATATAAAGTTGTTTCTAAATATTCTAAAATTATAAATGGTAAATAATTTCTACAACCACTTATTCAGTTCAGGGTTGCAAAGGGAACCCTGATTTACTGGCCTCCAATCCACTTACCAACGTTTTTTTGTTTTTTTTTGTTTTTGTTTTTTTTTGCGTGTTTTTTTTTTTTTTTTTTTTTTTTTTTGGAATGTGGGAGGAAACTGGAGCAACCGGAGGAAATCCATGGTCAGAAAACATTAAACTCCTCAAAGAAGTGGGGCAGAACCCTGGAGCTGTGTGACATAGTTTTGCCACAGTGCCACCACATTATATATGTATTTATATAAAATTATTTTTGAATTAATGTAATCAATAATATCACCAACACATTACATGATACAACTCTCGTGTAAACATTAATATACATACAGAATAGTTCGGCCACATTTGCATTTTCTTTGAATCCAGAACGAAAAGTTGAAGAGCTTTTTCACTATTGGAGACAGATGGAGATTGAAGAAAATGTCACTTTTGTACCAGTGATTAACCAGTTATTATACATACAGCAGTTAAATAACTACTGTTAAAATGTTTGTCCAGCAGGAGAGACAAAACAATGTGAGGCTTGTGTCAGTAGTCTCATACACAGGAAAAAGCAAAACTAAAGTGAAATAATACGTTTACTGAAGCTTGTATATTAACTCACTCAGATTCAGACAGAAGAGTAGAGAAATGCATTAGCATCTGAATAACTTTTCCTTTACCCAAAATATGACGTCAAAGAGAGGCCAAAGTCAAAGAAACACTTGTAAACAAGTGCAGTGTGGCAAATATTACATTGAGTTTCTTAACTGCTTTTATTCTCTTCCTTCTTAATTTAGCATTTCTGACTTTGAAGATGTTAGAGGACAACGCCCAAGATTTATGGATTGGCTTCAGTAATTTGGGGGGTGAATCATATAAATGGACGGATGGCAGTTCGGTTATATTCACAAACACTTTAGAATCAATATACGACATGTCGGTATGTCACCCACTTTGATCATTTAGAACATTTTCTACATAAACACTAAAAGGAACACTAGGTAAGTTTTGGTGTTTTTTCTCCTTGGTCCTGTGCAGTTGCTTAGTGTAATTTATTTTTATAGCTCTGTACTACCCATCTCCAAAAGTTACATAGTTTAGTTTCTGTAGTGCTGAGACTGGAGTAGCAAGTAGAAGAAGCTCTGTTCTCCCTATTACAGGTCAGTGAAACAATATAATAGGGTTAAAGCTGTAATTATAAGGTAAAGATACTACCTAGTGTTTCTTTAACGTGTTAAGAATATATTATGACTGCATTGCACCTTACCTTTCACCATTATTGTAAGTGATTATTTTCTCTTAAATTGAATATTTGAATCTTGAATTAAGATCTGGTGTTTATGTTTAAAAGACGACAGAGTGTTATGCTGTGGGAGGTCAGCAAAGATCAGAGCAAGGAATATGGGTGAAAAAAGACTGCAATGATACAAGTGGCTTTATATGCAGTCGACCTCTAGGTAAGATCAAAAAAGCAATTTAGTTACTATGGCACACTCTTAAATTAACAGTAACTCTACACTGTTAATCAAACATCTGGACACATTTCTTATAAAAAGGTTTTCCTTGTTTTTATAATGAGTAAAATCATCAAAACTTTAAACACATGGAGATTTATAGAGTAAAAAATAGGTCTATATTTTAGATCATTTTTGAAAGTCAGCTTCATTTGCTTTAACCTCTTTTGTATTTTTGCATGCCTTTATAATATTTAACATTTTCTTATACATTTGTCTCCTCCATTTTCAGATCCAGATGTAACCATCCCAGACTCCACAGAGCAGCCCAAAACCTTCATCAAAATTGGAAATGCTTCTTACCTGATCATTCAAACAAACCTGACCTGGGGAGAAGCGAAACAACACTGTGAGTCTCAGGAGGCAAAATTGGCCAGCATTCGAGACATCTATACTCAATACTACACTCAGCTGCAGGCAAATAAACTTGGACAACCCCTGTGGATTGGCCTTAACAGTCAGGAGGTAGGACTGATGAGCATTAAACCTGTGACTTTTCCCAATGTTGCAAAATTACAGTAGTTTGTTAGTAACTATTTTTTTTTTTGTCAGTGCTGGTCAACTCATATGACTGTACTCTCCCATACACCTGCAAATTCAGCTAAATCTTTCAGACTATGGCATTAGGCACACCTAGTGCAACCTTGGTTATTGTAAGTATTATTTTTTAATAGACAGATGGATATTTCCGGTGGATTGATAACTGGCAGTTAAATATGGCGAAATGGGATTACGAAGAACCAAAGAAGGACCAGCCCTGTGTTTATGTGGATGGAGAAGGAAGTTGGAAAACTGCCAAATGCAATGAAACCTACTACAGTCTGTGTAAGAAATCAACAGGTGAGTTAGGTTTAGCAGCAGTGAATAAAGTTAAAATCATTTATACACACTTAAATAACTGACCAGTCTAAAATTCTGTTTTGAGCCCTGAAGGTAATTTCAGTTATGATTTAGTCATAGAACCCTATTTCCAAAAATGCTGAGAGATGTATCAAAATGCAGCAATATGCAAATAATTTAAACCTTAGAATTAATTTTATGGTAGTACAAGGACAGAATTTTAAATGTTAAAACTGAGAAAGTTTAATAGTTTTTTAAAAACATTTGCCCATTTTGAATTTGATGTCAGCAACACGTACCAAAATAAGTTGGCATTGGTGCAGGTTTACCACTGTGTTTCATAACCTCCTCTTTTAAAACACTCTGTTTGTGAACCAAGGAGATCAGCCACTGTGGTTTTCAAAGTGAAGTATTTGCAGATTTTTTTTTTTGTTTCAGCTGCTCAACAATTTGGGGTCTCCATTATAGTGTGTGATTCGGTGTATGACAGATCTGGATTAATTTAGCTCCTACACTTCCTTGAATAAGAAGCCCTGCTGTTTTTGTAATCCATGCAGAATGTGTATTGGTCTTGTGTTACTGACATACAAAAGGCCTTCCCAGAAAAAGTCATTGTCTGGATTGCAACATGTCAAGAATTGTGTTCACAGACAGTGTTTTTAGGAAGTGTTTCTTAGCCCATGCAATGATTTCCACTACAGAAACATTTCTGTTTTTAATCCATTGATGTCTGAGGGCCCGAAGACTACAGTAAGCCAATTCTGCTTTTGGGCCTCATCCCTTGAATATTAGAGAATTCTCTTGATTCTCTGAAACTTTTAATAATATGTGCCATGAAAGATGTAATCCCCAAGTTCTATACTGTTTTAAGTTAAGAAGCATTATACTTTCCATGGTTTCACTCTTTGCCAATGCAATTTTTCACAGAGTGAAAAATCCCCATCTTTATTCTGAAAGACTCTGCTTCTCTGAGATGCTCTTTTCAAGACCAGTCACATCACTATCTTATTTCAAATTAACTTAATTGTTGTTTTATTTTATGTATTTATTGTTTGGTCTCATTACACAACTTTACCAGTATTTGTTCCCTATTCCAACATTTTTGGTAATGTTTTTCAGGCATCAAATACAAAATGGGCAAATGGTTTTCAGAAACAATTCAACAGTTTTAACATTTGGAATGTTGCCTGTGTTCTGTTTTCAATTAAATTTTTGCTCAGTGTCCCAGCTTTTCTGCTCCAGGGGTGAGGATGCATTTCTTCTAATCTTTAACAGTTGTATGATGCTCTTAAAATAAAAACCCTGCTGTGAACTTTTTGAGTAAATGTTATCTTTGCAGAAGTTGCTCCAACTCTACCAGCTCAGTATCCAGGAGTGTGCCCTGAGCTAACTGACGAGGAGCCACTGATGACATGGGTGCCTTTCAGAGGGCACTGTTATGCTTTTGTATTAGATTCAGAATCATGGATCTCAGCTTCTAAAATCTGTGGTAGAAGAGGTGAGAAAAACATCATAATGAGAATAGAAACAATGCCATAAAGTCATTTGGCATGCCTTTATTTGTATGTTCACTCATTCAGATCAGCTTGTACAGGTTTGTGTTTCATTTGGCTATGTGCAAACTTGTCAGTTTTGTTGAACTACTCCCTGAATCACAATCATACAGCAAGCCTTGCAATCTGTATCATACTTGTAAACTCTGAATTGTAGGTGTTTTACACTTGGTGAATGTAAAAGTAGTAAGACGGGTTTGAACTGTATAATAATCTTGAGGCCCAAAGAAGTGCGTGAATCTGGCAGCTCTGGCCATTTCCTGTTCATGATTGCTTGATGCACTTCACAATAAAAGACTTTTATGTATTGATCACGCATTCCTAGCTGCACACACATCTATAGGTCGTACTGTTATAAGAGCTTCAGTAACACTACTCTGCAACTCTGCAAGTAAGTAAAGTTAATGTGAATGAATTATTTACAAGAATCGTGTACAGTATGAACCTGCCTTTGTATTTTCACATTCACAGAGTGTTGCACACCTACAATTGAGAGTTTACTACATATTCCAAAGCTCACTGTCTGGGAGCAGTACAACACAATTGCCAAAATTTTGCAGGTAGCAAACTGAAACTCAAGCTTGTAGAAGCTGATCTGGAAAATAAAGACAACATACAAACTGAAATAACTAACACTAATAATTTACAAACATATAATATATATATTTTTTATTTATGTATAATGCATAAATGTTACATTCCAAAGATGAAATACGCCTTCACATCATAATTTACTAACACAATAAATTGTGGCTTAAATCTAAATCTGTAATTCATATACCATGGCTGGCAAAAGTATTCATGAACTTTTTCACATTTTGTCACAACCACAAACTTAAATGTATTTTATTGAGTAAATGTATTTTATTTTAAGTGATAGACCAACACAAAGTAGCAAATAATTGTGAAGTGGAACAAAAATGACACATGGTTTTCAAAAGTATAATCAAATAAAAATCTGAAAATTTGACATGCAGAAGTATTCAGCCCCCTTTACTCTGATTCCCCTAAATAACATCAAGTGCAATCCACTGCCTTCAGAAGTCACTTAATTAGTTAATAGAGTCCAGCTGTGTGTAATTTAAGTGGTTTGTTAGAGAACACCAGTGAACAAACAGCATTATTACCAAGGAACTCACCAGACAGGTCAGAAATAAAGTTGTGGAGAAGTTTAAAGCAGGGTTAGGTTATTAAAATATATCCCAAGCTTTGAGCATCCCAAGGAGCACTGTTCAATCCATCATTTTCAATCCACTTCACAATTATGTGCTACTTTGTGTCTGTCTATCACATAAATTATATTTAAGTTTGCTGGAGAGGAAAGTCAGTAAAAGGATGAAGAATTGAAAGAAATGTAAATGAAGAAATAGGAGCATAAAAGGAGCATTGTTTATTATTATCCTTTTTTTTAACCCATCGATTCAGCTTTGATTCATTAAGTGCTCTCACCCCTCATTTAATGTGACTTTATAATCTTCAAATCTGAAATGGTACTATAGGTTATTAAGAAATAGATTACTCACATAGAATAATAAAAGTATGCAAGGCAGTGTGCAGTAAGTATATTATGAGCCAAACCAGGCCTTGCTACCCTCAGCGGTTCTCAGTTCCGTACTGGTTCAACAGAAACTGAATTTGGTACTTTTTGGTGCTATATTTCAGTGTTATGTGCCATTTTTCTATTAGAACCAGTGGCAAGGGCACAGTAAAGAGGGGTGATAGTGGAAATGAGCAGGGTAGTGAAAACAGATCAAGAAAATCAATATGATAGGGTTGAGAGAAATTTCACATTTTATTTTTTCCTTGCTAAAGCATTTATTTATCCATTAAAGTTTTATTGTTTTTGCTGTTTATTATTGTATATTTGTTTCTCCATGAAAAATACGGTAAATGTCATTTCGTATTTAACGCAAGGAACCCATCTACACTTCTTTGCCATTGTTTATTGTTCTGAATCTTTTTTTTTTTTTGCAGATGGTCAAATATGAAATAATGTTGACAAACGATTAAGAAAAGAACAATGTAGCCATTACAAACCATATCGAACCCCTAGCCCTAACCATCCCATCACATTCAGATCCCTCCTTTCTGCCCAGGCTGCTTCATAGTGTCAGAATTTAATCATAAATATGTACATGATATTAAACAGGGTGTTGCTTATGACTTGCAAATTTACACATCAAATTCCTCTTAAAATTGTGAGATTTTTAATGCAATCCATAATAGGATTCCAGGTCTTAGCATGGAACACGGACTGGAATTTGTCTAGTCAGTTGTTTAGGGACAAAAAGCTAGTGATTTGCTTGAAAATTATTTTCTCAATGATTTTGCAGATGAGCGGTAAATTAGAAATGGGCCTGTAGTTATTTATCTGAGATGAGTCTAAATTTTTCTTTTTTAGAAGAGACTTCACAACAGCAGTTTTTAATGAGCTAGGAAAACCTCTTTATGAGTGAGATGTTTATAATCTGGAGTTTGTCTGGTGCTAGAAAGTGACTGAGTATCTGGTGCTAGAGTGACTGGATCTTAGTGTAAATGGATGCAGTATAAATTTATAGAGTATAGTTTGGGGCATATACAACAAATTCAGCAAAATAAAGTTGAAATCAAAGCCAAATTTAACTAATTTGAAAAACAGGTTAAACCCGAAGAAGATCAAGAGACAATTAGAATTAGGGAGAATTATAAGGGGAAGAAAAGAATGTTAAGTAAACCTCTTGTGTTGAAGAATGAAAGTCTCCCCTTTATGAAACCTGTTTTTTTCCGGAGCAACTAAGTCTGGCATTATGTGTTTGAGATGGGAGGCTAAAACTTTGGCTAAAAATGTTAAGTTATAGTTTACAATGGTTGCGTCAAACAGGCTTAGAGGAAGTCTGCCCTCGTTGAAGGAGTCATTGTATAACCTGGTCAGAATTGGGACAAGCTGGGCAGACAGGCTTTGTAGAATTCAACTGTAAAACCATCAGGCCTAGGAGACTTACTCAGGGCCGACATTGGAGATTAATACTTAGGGGGGCTAAGCTTTAACCCGGGTGTCTAGAGGTAATTGCCTCATAGCTGCAAATTTCTTTGACAAGGTACAGATTAAGAAAAGCTATAATGTTACATACAGTAGCAGGTCCCACATACGCTCAAAAACTGAGAATATAGACTGGTACAATCAATGTACATTTCTTCTATAGTTGCAGTTCCCTTTAATAACCTAGATGTCTGAATGTGACCTTTGACAGCAGAAAGAGTTTCTCAATAATTTTTTTTTGACATGATATATTACAAATAATTTTATTAAATAGTTTTTTTATTATTTTTATACAGAGCCAATTAAAACTAATTAGCTGCTGCCTTTACGAAAAAAAAAATTCTACAGTGGAACCTCTACTTACAAACGCCTATACTAACAAACTTTCCAAGATACGAACCGGGCATTTGAATATTTTTTGCCTCCACCAACGAACCATGACTCCAGAAACAAACCCAAGCCTCCGCCGAGCCGGCGGCAGGAAATGGCCACTGACCCCAATAGGCGAGTCTCCCAGCGCGCCCAGACTTGAGTCATTGACCCATTTTCTCTCGTTCTCTCAACCCTCTAGATAGAAGATTAGCAAATTGTAGTTTTAGCAATTTAGCAATAGTGTAAATAGCAGAAATCAAAATTTGTGCTACGTTAAGCCGTATCTATGCTTTGTCTCCCCACATTCACCTGCCTACACACATTCGTTCATTCAAACACTCACACCTACTGACACTTCTGAGTCGCCAATCAACCTACCAACGTGTGTTTTTGCAGCGTGGGAGGAAACCGGGGCACACGGAGGAAACCCACACAGACACAGAGAGAACACACCACACTCCTCACAAACAGTCACCCGGAGGAAACCCATGCGTGCACAGAGAGAACACACCACACTCCTCACACTACAGTCACCTGGAGGAAACCCACGCGTACACAGAGAGAACACAGCACACTCCGCACAAACAGTCATCTGGAGCGGGAATCAAACCCACGACCTCCAGGTCCCTAGAGCGGTGTGACTGTGACAGGGTCACGTTGCAAAGAGCTGGTGCTCACAGCACTCAAATCAGCCGCTGCTTATATTTAGCAGTGTTTGTAAGAGGCGCAGCAATTAGGCCACTTACAGGAAAATAAGTCCAAATACATAAAAAATTACATGGACGTCAAACTAGACACAATTGGACTAATGGATCATCGCTGGTCACTTTGCCTTGACCCAGTGAAACCAATGGCTCTTGTGTGAAAACAAAAGAATGGAGACAGACATATCTCATAAAAACGAGATGCTTATCTCAAAATAATGACATACTGAGGAGATTTTTTTTAATTGTGTGTGGCAGCAATACATTTCTGTAAAAAAGATTTTCCATTTTACTGCAGGTTGAAAAAAATTGCTGCTTCTCAATGTAAGCGTAGCATTGTTCATTTTTATTTATTTATTTTATTTTATTTTTTATTTATTTATTTGTTGTTTTTTGCTGCAGCCATCACCAAATGTCTTTTTGTGAATTACTTTGCAGGCCTAGAAAAATGAATGGTGTTTAAATTTAGCTTAGTTCATTAACACAGTGGTGAAAAATCCTATAGATTAATGTACTTCTGCGAAAGAAAAACTGCCAAGTGTCAGCAGCCCACTAATGATGTATTATAAAAGTGATGGTGCGGACTTTGGACACCCCTTTCTACTGGGTCTAAAGTTATATCACCACTGTGGTGGAAAAATCATGACAGAAAATAAGACAGCTCTTTGAGTCTCTGAGTCGGCGTCAAGTGAGACAGCATTTATTAATTAACGTGAGACAGGGACGTGCGCACAACGCTGTTTTTCACCTCTCTGCTGACCATTTTTGATCAGCGTCTTTTTATACATGGAAACCCCTTTGAAGTACACCATCTGTTCGCTCTTTTACATTTCAGTCATCTTTCGCTTTATCCTGTTCCCAAAACTCAGAGTTTCCCACCATTTGTTTTCCCCTATATCCTGTATTTCTAACACCTTTCCAGACGTGGCCTGTGCCTCCCCCTCTACCTCCTTGGTCTGGAGACAAAGGGAGGTGTCAATATGTTATTTGAAACACACACACACACACATAAGTATGCGGTCTCACACAGAGAATTAGGAATAAAACTATTTCAGTTTACACAAGCATGCGTGGCCATTGCTGATTAAATATCTCTATTAATTAAGAATCATTTATATAAACAAATTTCCATCACACCACCTGGAGATTTAATCTTAGAAATCAGCTTAGTTGTCCTTAAGCACGACACAGGATGCATTCAGAGTTGCCTCATGCTCGTCTAAGAGAATGGAATTCTCGTCTACTCCATTCCCCATCTAACCAGAATAAACCTTCCATTATTTCTTCTGGGAAAAAATGGATTCATATTATGCACAATTTATATTATTCAGCATTTTAGAGAACAAAAACTGTATAAAAAAGAAGTGACAGTATAGGAGTCTTGTGTTTTGTATAAAGGAAGAATAATCCTTGTATAGCTTATTTATTTGTTTGTGTGTTTATTTTCCAGGAGCCAGCCTTGTAAGCATTCAAGACACAAAAGAGTCATCATTCATAGAGTATTACATAAGTTTTCTTGGGAATAATGATGGCAATTTCTGGATAGGCCTTTACAAAACCTATGGGGGTAAATAAAACCTATTTCTAGTTTGAAATTTACTCATGGATCCCAAAATTGTTTCTCTCTGCAGGGTTTGGTCATTTTTGAAGTATTTAATTCAGCTACTTCTAATTTCTAAATTCTAAAATGTATATATTTTTTTTCCTTATGACAGAATCTTGATTAAAACACTTTTACACTGCAGTGTTTTTAAATAAATTAACGAGCTGAGTTTCCTCTTTGAATCATACAGGACACTGGCTGTGGACGGACAACAGTGTGGTGGATTACACTAACTGGGACCAGTCTGAAGACAGTCAAGATGATGAAGATTATGATGATGGCTCTTATTTTTCATATTATCGTGATAATGACTGTGCGTCTATTCATTCCATTACTAAAAAATGGGGGAAACGCCACTGCAGATACAGTTCAGCACAATTCATCTGCAAAATCACCAAAGGTAATTTTTCCTTTATTAGGTTCCTGTACAATTATATTTAAAGAACTGGAAGTAATAAACATGAGTAGTGTAGCAAAGTATAGGATAAAGTTCAGGTATTGCTTGATTCCTCTAACAAAAATGAGATATACTGGAATTATTACACAGTTCTGAGGACCCTCACTATTCATTATTACTATTAGTACACAGTGGTTCTTAAACTTCTTGCAGAATCTGTGTTGAAGTGGAAATTGGAGAAGTCTCACACTTGATTACAATATCTTGTTTCAATAAGCCTCTTTCTGACTGATTGTAAACTCTCATTTGCCAGAACATTACAACCCTAGGACCTGTGGGACAGAGACACTACCTGTTGCACCACCGTGCTGGCCACGTTAAAAATATTATTTACAAATACCTGTTAAATATATTCAATGTTTGTTTTCTAAAGACATATTAATCGTATCACACTGAATCCGAAACTGAAGCACTGCAAGCTGCGTCAGATTTTAAATTAGTTCCTGATCCATTTTCAGCTTTTTACGGATGCATTAAAATCTGACCAATCAGAGCACCATTGTCGTGTTTGCAGATCTGTCACAATGAGCAGGAAATGGTGACTGAACAGCTTGTCTTGTTCGTAGCAGCTTTTCGTAACACAAAACTTGACTACTAAAATGTGATGGTTAAAAAAAATCCCTTTTAATTAGAGGAGCAATAAGAAGAAGCAGAGCCTCAAACTTCTCCAGTGACCTTCGGAAACTGCTGAACTCCCTGTGTTGGTAGATTCAATCCACCTACCAACGTGTGCTATGGGACCGTGGGAGGAAACCGGAGCACCCGGCGGAAACCCAAGCAGATACAGGGAGACCACACCAAACTCCTCACAGACTGATCCCTGGAGCTGTGGGACAGCAACACTACCTGCATGCTGCCCTTAAACATCTTTAATATTTTCATATTTTTTTACTGGTAAAAGGAAATGAGCGAAAAGAATATGCTCTGAGTTTACTTTTTCTTGTACAGCCTTCGTCACAGTTGGCTGCCAAAATGGTGGCGAAAACTACTTGTCCGTGATACATCATCCTTCATTGACCAATGAATCAATATCCTTTTCCTCTCACTGCGTCTTCACGTGATTTCAGATTTGAGACAAACAACATGTTGGACTTGGTGTGGGGGACCCACTACATTAAAAATGGCATATGTATATATATGAAGTTATGTAATAACATAATTTTGGGAGTAGGACCACGCCCAAACTCCTCCTCTCAGCCCTATATATACCCTGCAAATTCACGTCATTTCCGCGTAAGACAAACTCACTTAATTTAGTTCAGGAGACTAATTGACTGCTTCACTACGTCAGCTCGGTCCTCCGCGCTGGGTCATTCCTACTGATCCCCGTATTTGGAGCCGTGTTCAGCCATTATCAAACCCACCGAGCCTCCTGTTATGGGACTGCCCTGTATCTGAAGTTACGTACGGCCGTTGTCGCGCCTGCAAACGCTTCGACTGTTCTATGCTCTACAGATTTACCCGCTCTGAATCGGTGCTCTGCTCTCCTGCTTCTCCTCCCACTGCAACCCCTTACCTTCATCTCTGGCTACGCTGCTACGGGACTGCCTCATGTTTGGGGAAGGCGAAACTACCATCGGTATGGCTGCTGCTCCACAGCTATGAGCTCTTCAGTGCCTTGAGACTCCCATTTCCTCCTCTCCAGCAGAACAGCCTCGGCGTTCCAGTAACGTGCTCTGAAACAATGGCGTTCCCTTTGCTCATTCAGCTAAAGAGAGAAACCCGTCTGCTGGTGTATGGAGCCCCTGCGTAGCAATGCGATGATGTCACAACCTCCTCTCTCTCCCCCGACTCAGCGCCCCTGCTGGAGCATTCTTCTTCTTCCTGTTGCCCTTCCTGGTTGGGTCTAAGCTGGAGACCCATGATTTTGATAATATAATTACCTGAGCTGCATTGGATAATGGCTTGGAATCTGTCAATATTCATGCGCATCACCAGGGCAATAGTTCACCTACACTGCTTGCCAAGATGGTCCTATTTGAAATGTTAGAAAAGAAAGCAGGCAAAATGTTTAAGCCTTCATTCTGAATCGGCTCCTCATTCCCTCTGAATACGGCCTTTATTGACAGCATAGACACAGCCCTCCGTGCTCGTTTTGTTTGTTCTTAGCCTCTCTACGCATCATCTCACCCCTCCCTTCATCATCCCATCCCTCCCTTTATCATCCCACCCCCTCCCTTTATCTTCCTCTACATTTCTCTATGCATCATCCCACCTCTCCCATTCTCTTCCTTTACCTCTGTCTCTACGCATCATCCCAACCCTCCCTTCATCATCCCACCTCTTCCCCTGTTGCAGCTGCATGCATCAGACCATCTAGCTTGCACCCCTCTATAGGTGCTGCGGCGGACCTGTCTCCTTTCCAGTGCTCTGGGCACTCGACGCGGTCTACTGCACGTAGGTCTACTCTACGCATCATCCCACCCCTCCCTTCATCATCCCACCTCTTCCCCTGTTGCAGCCACAGCTGCATGCTTCAGACCTCCTAGCCCGCACCACTCTATAGGTGCTGCGGCGGGCCTGTCTCCTGTCCAGCGCTCTGGGCACTCGACGCCGTCTACTCTACACATCATCCCACCCCTCCCTTCATCATCCCACCTCTTCCCCCGTTGCAGCCGCAGCTGAATGCCTCAGACCTTCTAGCCTGCACCCCTCTATAGGTGCTGTTGCGGGCCTGTCTCCTGTCCAGTGCTCTGGGCACTCAACGCAGTTTCTTCATTCCACCCTCTACCCCACAACAGCTGCTGCTCTATGCATCATACTTTCCAGCTCGCACCCCCTCTACTGGTTGCTGTTGCAGGCCTGCCTCCTCCCTGGCCCTCTGGGCACTCTATGCTGTCTCCTTGCTGCAGAGCTTCCTCATCCTAGATTCGCTGTCATCCTATCGTCTCATTCTCCCACCCTCTACATCAGCAGCTTGTGTACTTCATGGACACTCATCCCAACCCCTTCAAATTGTGGCCGTGCCATACCTTGACTCTAACTTTACAGTTTTCACTTTTCTATTCAGGTGCTGCTGCGGACCCTCATCCTGACTCCTCTGCTGCTGTGCTCTTCCCACCCTCCGGCTTCCAGATTGTATTCTTTTCAGATGTCGCTGTGGACTATCGTACCGTACCCTCCTCTGTGCTGCCTTGCTGCTCACACTGAAAGCACGTTTTCAGGTGCTTCAGTGGACCTTCACACCCCACTTATTGCTGCTGCACTACTCCCCGTCTCTGACTTTTCAACTTATCGTCTTCTCAGGTGCTGTTACAGGCCATGTCCTAATCCTCTCTCCTTTTAGGCTGTCCCACACCCTGCCTCTTCCTTTACAGCGCACCCTCTATACTAATGTGGAACTTCATCCTAATCCCCTTCCCCTTGCGGTTTCATTGCATCCTGCCTCTTCCTTTACAGCCCTCTTCTCTCATGCCATGGTCCTTCGTCCCAAGCCCATAGCTTTCCGGCCACATCGCCTGCCTCCAACTTCACAGCTTGCACTCTCTCCTCAGAAACTGCCATGGACGCTCATCCCTATGCCTTCCCCTCACAGACAAATAGCGCCCTGTGCCCACTGTACGACTTGCTCTCTCCTGCTGGATCTTACTTTCTGTCTCTCTCGCTTGTAGCTAAGCTTCTCCTAGCGACTGCACCTCACCCTGCCTCTTATGATACTGTTCGCACTGATTGTTCCAGCAGCTGCGGGCTTTCAACCTGACCTCTCCTCTTCGCAAGCATGCTGCTCAGAGCCCCTAAGTTCCAGCTTCTGCTCTCTTCTCAGGCATCGCCTTGGACCAGCCCCTCTACCCCTCACTAAGGCACTTGACACCACCTCATATTCAATTCACCCTTTCACATGCAGCCTTGTTGCTCTTGGCTTCTAACTTTCCAGCTCATTCCACTGAGGACCTTCATCTTTCATCTCTCTGCTAGAAACTGCACCTCACCCTGCCTTCTATGGTATGGTTCGCAGTGATTCCTCCAGGTGCTGTGGGCCTTCAACCTGTCCTCTTATCTTCACAACCATGATTCTCCTAGCCCCTAAGTTCCAGTTATGCTCTCTCCTCAGGTGTTACCTTGGACCAGCACTCAGGCACTTGATGCCACCTCAAATTCAATTCACCTTCTTACATGCTGTCTCTTCCCTGGCACCTGTTTTTCATCACCATCTAGGCATTTTCGCTATCTTTGAGTCAACTTATTACCTTGCCCCCTTGCTTGAGCTCCTCAGCACCTTTAGATTTTGTCTCTTTCAGAGTTTTCTCCCGTGTGACACACTGCCTTCTCTCTATCTCACCATTCCTGCGGCGCTGACCCTTTTTGGGCTTCTCATCTGGCCTCATCTGTCATCCTTCTAGATCACCCTTCTGTTCTCAATTCCCTCTATGCAATTGGAAAGGCACCACCAGGGCACACCTGCCAATGAAGGACATCTCACTTTATTAATGCTGCTCCTCTGTAGTACTTGATTTCAAGGCTGGTACCAATCCATTATCCACCCATTGTTGCCAGCCTCAGACCCCTCACCATTACCCAACCACCATCAATTTAACTGGACTTAGCAGCACTCTGTCCAATGCATCCAGTTTTGCATTGGCATTGGCCCCAGATTAATGTCACTATTACTGTTACACTGTAGCTTAATGACATTTAGCTGGTAATACTTTAAAATTCTATTAGTAGTTGAACAATTTGATTTCTGCAGACACGACGATCTTGGCCATCTTAAAACCAACTCTGACCCTGTCGCATTTCACAATCATTTCCCCTTTACCGCTGCGGCATTTGAATACTCAAATTACCAATCACGCTAGAATTTCTGTCATCATAATCAATAAAGGACGTTCAACTTACTCAACCTAATGCTATTTCTCTACCATCTCACATGACACTCAGTCATGCACAAGTTTATTAAAAGTAGATCATTCATAGACTCTCTAACCCCTTTCATTTACCTACACACAATCAGGACACCAATCAAACCCTTGACCAGAGTACCTGAACCTGTCCATTCTGTAGCACTTAATGACCAGCATTCCTGTAAATTTATGGGGGTCCGGCTTCATACGCATTCACCCAGGCAAGCCAACCTGAACTCCTCAAAGATTTCTGAGTTCACCTCCCTCTACGAGCGTCCATACTAGCAAATTGAAGTTATGTAATAATATATATAATAATAAGAATATGTGTAATAACACATAATGCTAGAATTTCATTGCTTTAGCCAAAAGGTTTAATTCGTCAGTGCTGTCCAATGAAAAACGTGTCCATTTTTGTGGATTTAGTTTACTTCATCATTTAAAAACAGCAACTGTCCTTCACACAGTGTGAAACTTTCATGGCAAATGGACAAATAAAAAATGCTCCAAAATTTATATATCTTTAAATTCCATCCATCCATCCATTATCTGTAACCGCTTATCCAATTTTAGGGTCGCGGGGGGTCCAGAGCCTACCTGGAATCATCGGGCGCAAGGCGGGAATACACCCTGGAGGGGACGCCAGTCCTTCACAGGGCAACACAGACACACACACATTCACTCACACACACACGGACACTTTCGAGTCGCCAATCCACCTGCAACGTGTGTTTTTGGACTGTGTGAGGAAACCGGAGCACCCGGAGGAAACCCACGCGGACACAGGGAGAACACACCAACTCCTCACAGACAGTCACCCAGAGCTGGAATCGAACCCACAACCTCCAGGCCCCTGGAGCTGTGTGACTGCGACACTACCTGCTGCGCCACCGTGCCGCCCTATCTTTAAATTGATATCCATTAAATTTTTTTCCCCTCTACTGTAAAGTTGCTATATTGGAAACACATTCTTCATTGGACCGTGACAATATGTGTGAGTTTCTTTTACGTAATCTCCAAACAGTATACATTATACTTTTTAAAAGTTTAAAAACAAAATTCTGACATTTTAAATAATTGCATTTATAAATCATCACACAAATACAGCCAAGTTAAACAAACTAAACCGAGCATTATTCTGCCTTCTCTTTTCACTACAGTTATAAACACGGCCACTACAGTGAAACCCACAGGTAATATTCCAACACACACTGTTCTTATAGTTCTGTATTTGACTGAAGTATAAATAATGTGTTCTCTGATTTTCCTGCAGATGTTCCTAAAATTTCCAACACTGCTGCAGTGTCAGTGGTGGTGGTGATTGTTGTCCTGTTAGTGCTGGCTGGACTGGCTTACATCTACAAGAGAAATTCAAAAGGCCTTGTTCTTCCCTCACATGTGAACCCACTGTATTATGCTACAGGATTCCAATGGTCAAAGGAGAAAGATACCAAGTCCTTGGTAAATAATGACTAATAGACCCCTCCTATTGTAATTTTTGTATATGTACATTTTGATTCTTTGATTTGTATTAATGTTTTTGTGATCAGGAGTATTGTTGATTTAGATTATACTTTCAAGGTGCTTATAATACCAGATTTATATATTAAATACACAAATATAACTACCATTTCATCAGTGCTTATTATAATAAAGTTTGCACAATCAATATCTGTAAAAAAAAATTCTGTAAAAAATACTATTTTTGAAACGTAGACTCAGTTGTGTTGCAACGTTGTGGTTAATGGCTGTTGCTGTAGTGGGTAACGTGGAGAAACTGCTGAGATAGGAGGCTTGTGGCTTTGGCTCAATACTGGATATTGAGCAAATTCCATTACTGTATGTTGCCTTTGAATTCAGCTGAGATCATCTCTTTAAAAACGCACTGATCAAATAAAAACAAATCTCGAAAGAAATAGAAAAAAGCCCACCATATTTTGTCTATTGATGTATCGCAATCCAGGCAACACAAACTCTGAACGTTTGTTACATTATAAATCAAAATATGTTGGCCTCTTTTTTTTTTTACTCCACTGTTAACAACATTCAGAATTAATCCCATTTCATAAAGGTTAGTATTGTTAGAAAACAATTAGCTGTCAAATAGGAAGCTTAATTAAATTTTATGTTAAAGAAAAGTTAGAAGTGGGTGACAAGTCTAGATTTGCTGGACCGCTATTAGCCATACAGCCATTGTCAAAGAGGTGTTTCTGGCATTTCAAAAACATGAAAGCCCAAAATACATACCCTTGTCATGGGAAGGTCTGGAGAAGCTTTGGTGCTTCGTTTCAATGTCTTTGTTTATGTGTGCTGTTTATTCTGTGATATTTTCTGATTCAGAAAATATGGAGGGCAGGACTATTATATGCAAAAATTAAAAAAGGAGAATTTTATTTAAAATAAATTTCATTTTATTTAAAAATAAATACTAAATGATCTACCACCAGAGAACATAGAAGACCAAGAACATTTTGTTGATTTTAAGAATTACAATAATTTATTCAGTGTAACAGGTTAAAGCATGTGAAGTTTCAGGAGGTTGTGTGCAACTATATGATAAACACACTAACTAACTAAAATGTCTCCCCACCACTTCTCTTTACAATATTTCAGGCAAATACACACACACACACACACACACACACACATGAATTAAGATAAATTCAGCAGTTCTCCTCTCTCTGTGAGATATAATACTGTGTAAATGTTTCTAAGCTCAGATCGGTTCTGCTGAGCTTGTGAACTCACCAACGCTGAGCCGAGGCTCTGCCCAACACGCATGGTGTCACGTCAAACACAGCCTCAAAAACACCCACAAGCAGGCCGTGTTCATGTCTTATTTCCTACTATTCAGCGACTATTTGAGCTGAAGAACCTACTGCTCTTTGATTCCATCTGGGAACAAATTTTTTATTTGGGAACAAATTTTCCACTTTATATCAATAGAAATACACCAAACTAAGTTCACAAACTGGAATGTGAAATATGGCTGAACTAACAACAGATGGTGTAGAAGCAGCACCTTAAGTTCTCTCTGTGAATTATGGCTTAACTAACAGTTCTTACTAGTGCATGCATCAGTCAGTCAGTTACTCAGTAAGGGAAAATGCCTCTTCTAGGCCGACCCGGTAGGCGGTCCGGTAATAATATAGGACTTTCAACACTTCTGATGAAGGCCTCTGATACTTTAAATTTACAATTACAGGAACATTACCCTTTGCTGCAGACTGGTGCACAGCTGCTTTAAGGGCACTGCTAGTAGCCTGGAAATTAAGCACTTCTTTTGAGTTCTGGTGAAGCATCAGACTCTTTCAAGGGCCCATTTTGTATATTAAACCACTACAATATATAATTGTTCCAAGGATGACATTCAATAGGGGCATAAATTCTCTCTGAAGTGATAGAGCATAATCCAAAACAGTTGGGATGATTTAAAGTGGTGTGTATTATCATTCATTTATCATCCAATATCAGTATGTGCCCTGCTTAATGCTTATGTAGCTGAACTCAACCAAATCCTCACAGAATTGTGTAAGCATCTAGTCTCAAGTCTCCCTTCCATTTCTGGCTCCACAATAGTACCTTTTATTTCCATTTACAGCATTTAGCAGATGCTTTTATCCAGAGAGATTCACTTGATGCTTAGTGTTCTGTTCTATTTCAATAGAATTTATTTGAGAAGTCGTCCACATACTGCCATAGAGTATTCATGAACTTTATTTCATGTTCATGTTGCTGTGTTTTATCTCTGTCATAGTGTTGGTCTTCAGAAATTCTGCTGCTACAGCATTACTGGTTTGGTCATACACACACACACACACACACACACACACACACACACACACACACACTAAAATACAAAGCCCACATTAAGCAAGAAATCAGTTAAAGGAAATGAAAGCACTCAACATCCTTCTCTGGGTAGCTGTGAAACACTTTGTGAGAATATGCATCCCAAGCCTCCAACTAAACTGCACAAACATGCTGTAAAAGTGAGTGGGACTTTGTTCACCTTGAAATGAACAATATGACATGATACTTAGGAAGATATGGAACTGTGTCATGCTCAAAAGCAGAGTAAATAAAAGAACTGCAGAAGTGTGTCAAAGCTCCAGTCATTAAATCTTCATAAATCTGCTGAGGAAAGATCTTAAAAGAGGGATTTATATTTAAAAAGGGACATTGTTGCAATGTGCTAAATACAGCCCTTTATGGAGCATTTTCATAAATGTATTAAACATTATCTTAATAAGTTACAAGTTAGTTCCATGACATGCTTTGACTGTTCACATACCCATAACTTGGCTTGTTCTTGCACTTTGTGGTAACTGTGCAGAAAAAAGCAAAATGGACATGGTCCTGGTAACACATGGCCTCTATTGTAAAGCTAAAGTAATGACTATAAGGAGAGAGTTGGGACAAATGTTTGGTCCTAAACCCTAGGTCCTATTTGAAGTGTACACTATCATGTCATTGAAGTGTACACAATATCCAAAAGTCATAGGGAAATCCACATGACTGCCATCATACTAGTGCCCCAAACAGTTATTAACACTGATGGAAGACCAGGCTCTTGTTTTATGAAAAGGAAAAGCCTGTAACCCCTAACTTAAAAGCCAATAAAGCATTTATTTAAGTTAATTAAATACTTAATCAATACATAGGGAGGGTTGCAACGGGAGCAGCTGACAGAAGAAGAATATTTAAATAATTCATCAATTAATTGACTGATTGATTTTATTAAATTAAAACTGTTAAATCACTGGTAAAAACCGTCATTTTTGCCCCCAATTTTTTTTTTTATTCTTTTAGCTAATTTGCATTTGCATGTCTCCGTGACAACAGGAGGCTTGTATGCGGCAGTGCCAATTAGCTGACAGGGTCTTTAATAAATAGCAGGGCTTTCCTCATAAACAGAGCCCATGTTTTCATTGCCATTTTTCCAGGAATCTGTTGCATGTGCTGACTTACAATTAGGCAACACTGAGCACTTTCGTTTATTTCCTTTTACTGGTGAAATTGCATAATTCTGTTGTGTAAAATACTGTTTCACAACTTTAAAGTTAACAATGGGGTTAGAATCCTTTGCGACATTCTGCTTCATCCATAGGGCTGTAAAAACACAATATTCAACATGATCAAAAAAAAAAAAAACTTTGTTTACTTTAGCATTGTGTTGAACCTTGGGTTGTGGCATGACACTTTTTTTAACATGAAGTTTGGTTGAAATATCTTTCTGGCTTAAGATTATGTGAAGGTCTACTTATAAACATTATTATGTGTCTTCATCATCAAAGCCAAAATGTGTAATATATAGTGTTTTAATATATATAAATAAAGGATGCTTTGCAAAGCACATGTTTTTTTATTATAGCCAGATAAAACATTGTGGTTAGGACTGTATGACTGCAGCACTTCAGGCAAAATGTGAACAAGTCCTGCACACAGCTGTGGACCAAGGGGCTTAAAGTAGGGATACACCAGTCAAACTTTTTCAAATTTGATATGATACATAAACATTGGGTATCAGCCGATACCTGATAGCGTTGTTGACTTAAACATTACTAACACTGTAAAACAAAATATAACATTAACACAAATGTACAGAATTGCTATGTATTTGTAAATAAATATAAACAATTATGCAGGACCTTGGCACAACATTCAAATTCAAACAGCAGTCAAACATTTTACATTGTATTTAATATAGTAATCAATGTTATTTTTAGGGTAAACAGTAAAATCTTTGTGTGAGAGTATGTATCTGAGCGAGCGAGTGTGCAGAAGGAACGTTTCTGAAATGTATCCCTTGCTTTGAACGTTGTCATGTGACTTGGCGAGCCACCATATTTGGACGTTATTGCAGGGTGTCTGAAACAGAAGGAAGTACCTCGATGCCTTTTAAATGTTATTCTTAATGGTTTTTTTAAACAGAAGACTACCTCAACAGGGATATTGTCAGTTGTAAATAAACACACTTTGCAGGTTCTCCTTAAGTCTCCTTAAAGTCTACCTTAATTTTGTTTAGAAAGTAGGGTGATCAGCCCTTGTGTTAAACATTCTTTTTCTATACTTTTTGTAAACACTTCCAGTAGGAATGGCGTCAATTCTTTATGAAAGAGTTTATAAAACATCTACCAGACCATCTACACCTGGTGATTTATTGGTTTTAACACTGTTTATTGCATCAATAACTGTCAGTATGAATAGGTTTATCACAAAATTCCATTTCATTTTCATTTATAGGCTTTAACCCTAAGGGAAATTAGAAAATCACCAGCTATTTCTGGGCAGTAATTAGAACTATATAGATTATTGTAAAATTGACTGCAGTGCTTAGAAATTGACTTGTTTTTATTACAGTGGCCTTCTGTAATAATAACATTAATTTTTAACTTATTAACACAGTTATTATTAAAATTACTTTTTTCTAAATTAAATAAATAATAACAATCTTTTCCTTGATCTGATAACCATCCTTCTAAACATCTTTTCCTTGATCCGATAAATGCACATTCTGCTTTATTTTGAATAAGAACAGCAAGTTTAATTTTGCAAATCGGCCAATTACAATTTCTCCTCTGATTTAGTATCAGAGTTCATCCGAAATAAATTAGTTATTCTAGTTATTACTTTGTGCTTTTCAATTAGTTTGACATTAGCTATGATACTTCCAAATTTCCTTAAGTATTTCCCTGTTTCAACTGAAACATTGCCAGTTTAACCCATATTTATTTTTTCATTTCTATCTTTGTATAAAAAATCTGATATTTTTTAATGCTTATTTTAACCTCTTCACAAGTTAGTAATGAACTGTTGAGCTTCCAATATAATAAACGGGAGGTGTAAGAATTTCCAGAGGGTATCTTAATGTTGATAGATATAACTCTATGATCTGTCAGTGGAGTAGGGCTTGAGACAGTGATAGTTTTTAAAATGTTATTATCAATTTGCTTTATTAGCACACGGGGCAACTGTGAGAATGGACCAGCTCAAGGTCTGAGACCTGAAGCCTGAGGTTGTTATTTGGTAAAGCTGGGCTGGAAAATAATGTAAGCATTGTTAATGATATAACAAATAATGTCTGTACAGCAATCTAAAAAAGCATGTGCTTTGGAAATAATAATGAAGGGGTGTCATGTATTTGGGAGTGTAGGGAGACGTCAGGTTTTAGTCAAGAGATTTTCAAAAGCTGTGAGGATGTGAAAAACAGAAACATAGTTATATATAGAGAAATAAAATGAGTATGGGAAAGAGTAAAATGGCCTTGAATATAGATAAGCACCTTTTCTAAGAAGCACACAAACTTTATTTTGAACCTAATAGTGTTTAGTAAACAATGTCTGAAGAGTTATCTGGAAGCAGAACTCTTTATTTGTGCATGGGGAATAAGGTACCTTTTGATTTTAATGGGATCCAACTGTGAAGAAGGTGGGGTAATATTCATATCATCCCTGAATACTACATAAAAAATGAGAGCTTCACAAATGATTTTTTGTACGTCTTCCTTGACTAACCCAAGTTAATGTGTCTATACCTTAACCTGTTTCATTAATGCTTTTTTGGTATCTCTTTTTAGACTGACCCTGGTTGATGTGATTATACTTTAACCTGTTTAAATGAAGTATGGAACCTGTTCTCTTTTAAACATGAAACCTGTGTCTGTGAATTTTTTTAGCTATTCATTTGTTATAGTAATTGTGATTTTTAATAAGGCATATACAAAACTAAGTCAGACTTTAGAGGAGAAAACCTTTTTGGCCCGACATGACTGCCATGGTAAGCTGGCTGAAATTGAGAGTTATTCTAAACTCTCAGGGGGTGTAGGGATGTCCAAACTTATCCATGAAGGGCTGGTAGGCTGCAGCTTTTCTGTGCAGCAAGTGATCAGTTGTTTAAAGACAGAGACTGACTGATTAAATTAGGTTTTTTACCTGATTTGTGCTATCTGCCCAATTTGGATTGCACATATACAGGTGCTGGTCATAAAATTAGAATATCATGAAAAAGTTGATTTATTTCAGTAATTACATTCAAAAAGTGAAACTTGTGTATTATACTCATTCATTACACACAAACTGATATATTTCAAGTGTTTATTTCTTTTAATTTGATGATTAAAACTGACAACTAATGAAAACCCCAAATTCAGTATCTCAGAAAATGTGAATATAGTGAAAAGGTTCAATACTGAAGACACCTGGCGCCACACTATAATCAGCTAATTAACTCAAAACACCTGCAAAGGCCTTTAAATGGTCTCTCAGACTAGTTCTGTAGGCTACCCAATCATGGGGAAGACTGCTGACTTGACAGTTGTCCAAAAGACTACCAGTAAAACCTTAAACAAGCAGGGCAAGACGACAAATGTCATTGCAAAAGAGGCTGGCTGTTGATAGAGCTCTGTGTCCAAGCACATTAATAGAGAGGCATAGGGAAGGAAAAGATGTGGTAGAAAAAAGTGTACAAGCAATAGGGATAACCGCACCCTGGAGAGGATTGTGAAACCAAACTCATTCAAAAATGTGGGGGAGATTCATAAAGACTGGACTGCAGTTGGAGTCAGTGCTTCAAGAACCACCACCGCACAGACGTATGCAGGACATGGGTTTCAGCGTCGCATTCCGTTCAAACCACTCTTGAACAAGAGACAGTGTCAGAAGCGTCTCATCTGGGCTAAAGACATAAAGGACTGGACTGCTGCTGAGTGGTCCAAAGTTATGTTCTCTGATGAAAGTAAATTTTGCATGGGGTTTTCATTAGTTGTCAATTATAATAATCAAATTAAAATCAAATTAAACACTTGAAATATATCAGTCTGTGTGTAATGAGTGAGTATAATATACAAGTTTCACTTTCTGAATGGAATTAATTAAATAAATCAACTCTTTCATGATAAATTCCAGTACGTATGAAATATGTACAAGGCTTTCCAGTATTTTAGCAGAATGAGGTATGAGAGAAGGAAGGGAGAGCCTGCAAAGGTCAGTGCAGAACTAGCAGTAAGATGCCACTTAACTGTTTTCTTCTCTCTTTGAATACTTCTCATATACAACAAACAGGCTTTTTACCATAGAAAACTACTTGAGCATCACTGTGATTCTGAAAATGAGGAATAGACTACAGAAAATAAGTAAATGAACATTAACTTAATTAGTAATAAGCAAATTTCTCTTTACAGTGTATTATATAGCCATAATGGCTGGACAAACACAAGGAGTCCAAAATGGCTTTCAATATATTTTGCTAAAAAAAATAATAATAAGGCTGAGCCATTACAGCAATTATCAACCTTTATCAACCTAACAAGTGCACTTGAAAGGCACTAGGCACAAAGAAGAAAGTGATCAGCAGCAATCTGGGTTTGGTGTATGGAGGAATTAACAAAGACTCTTAAGGTATTTTATATATAATACTCTTACATTTTTTATAATGTTTATGTAAATTCAATTAAATATAAACATTAATAGTAATAATAATAATAATAATAATAATATGTGTAATTTGTATACATATGTTCACAATTTCTTTTTTAAACTTGTGGTTCATTGAAAGTTTAAGACTAACATCCTTTTTTATTAAATAATAGGTAAACCTTACACTATTGTGTTCATAATCTGCAAACATATGAAAAAATATTAAACTACCCCATTTCTACTGTGTCTGTCATCATCGATGCTGATGTCACCAGAAATGAAGCTTCAAATCACAGGTCTAAAACTTAACGATAGTGTTTGCATATGTTCTTGGAACTACGGTTTTAAGAAACACCTGTGTAGTTACCTTGATAGTTCCAGCTATGGTTTGGGAAATGCACGTTAGGTCAGTTGTCAAATTGGAGCTAGAAAAAGCTCTGTGTTTTGGGGGTAGATAAGGTTTTTTTTTAATACTTTCTACTTGTTTGTTCAGCAACTTTGCAACTTTCTACTGCTCATTGATGTACGTACACAACCAGAAGTTGTTGCATGTCAAGAACAATTTTCTCATTTGAACTCTGGACGTTGCCCTTTCACACATAGTTTGTAGCTAGATATTTTGAATGTCAAAAGAAGCTCTGGTAGCCACTTTTAACTGGAAACAAGACAAGGAATTAGCTAAACCATGTGGCATAATGAGGTAGTCATTGCATAGTGCCATAGTGCTGAGAAGGCAGTTGTCCAAATGACCGAATGACTGCCTTTTTAGCAACACACAAGTTGTTTCAGGCAGGAACAAAATGCATTGATTAACATGTCAGTTGGTGAAAAGGAATCAACTGATGTTCTTGATATATACCTTTAATCCATGTTAGTTGATAATGATTTGGGGGCCACCATTCTGTATTCTTAGCACAGAAGGAACTGAAAGAAACTGGAAACATATAAACACTTATTCCATTGCAGCTTGAAAAGCAAATGTAGCTTTGGGGTCTCTCTGCAGTCATAGTGCTCTTAAAAGATGTTCAAAGCTTGGTGGTGGTGTAGCTGTTGGTTTTATTTTCACGTCTGTCATCATGCAAACAACCTGTAGGATTCTGAATCTTCCTGTAAGTCATACATAAATAAGCTAAACAGTAAATGAATGAAGGCATGTTGTTCAGTTGTATTTATTACGAACAAACCCTAGGAGATGACTGTGTTGTTGATTGTTGTCAACATGAATTGTTATAAACATATGGAGTACACTGTATAGCAGTTTTTCTCCAAAGACAAAACCTAAACTCAGAGCAAAGCAGGAAAATTGACTGAATGAACATAATTTAAATGTCTGTTGAGACCTGTTGCCTTACATACTTTTTTATTGTGTTTTTTTCATCCTGTCAACACAAAGGTTTATTTATTAAAAAGGTTTAAACATAACTCAAGGAGAGCCCCTGAAGGCTAACAGTGTGAACTGCTTTTGCAAGTTCCTTCTCTTTTCAGTGTGGTTGTTAAATAGGGGGAAATGCGGGTTTTTAGAAAATCTGAAAACATGCATCAATGTGGGCATGTCTGTTTCTGTCCATTAAATGTACATGTATTAATAAAATAACATGGCTTCTGTTTGTGCTCCTGTTTGGGGATTGGTTACATGTTTAAAGCTAATGGTCACTTTATTGTCATTGATGTATGGCAGGAATTAAACTGTGCTACACTCATGCCTTCCTGAAGTTATGGACTTTACAGGATATGGGGATTTTAATGGAATCAGATGTTTTTGGAAAATTTAAAAAAGGAACTGAAGAGTGGTGAGAAATTTTGGAATGTCAAGGGCATCACTCAGTCTCGTGGACTGCTGCTCACTTGTCAGTGAGTTCTGTGGAGAAATGTGTTTTCAAAAACTGATCGTATGGACACCTGCATTTTTAAAAATTTCCAGATACACTTGGACTGGGCTTCGGATCTCAGCAAATTAAAAAGTCCATGTTCAGATTAGATCTAACTGGCTGTAAGGTTGATAAAACTGGCTTTTCACTATAATAGTCAGTTTTCAAATGTCTTAAAGTAATCATTTTACTTTTCTCAAGCAGGTTCTATGTGAAATACAGATCTGATCATAATAATGTTAGTGTTAGTTAGTGTAATGTTAGTGTTAGCACAAATGAATCATTCCAAAACATTCAGGAAAAATCAATTTTGTTCCCTTTGTTTTTCCCAACAGGAAATGAATACAAGATGGATCTAAATCCTACCAAAATCTTTATAAAAAAATCCCATGCAAAGAATGATCTAACACGGCAGTGAAGTGTAGGAATGTTCACCACTTGTTCCAGTTTGACAAAAGACCTATTACCACAAAGTGTGACTGAATAATAGATCAGAGTCTTTCAGGAAAACTCAAACTGTTTATCAGCGCAAACCTACAAAGGCCTTTATGCGGTATACACAAATGCATAGAAATTGTATTCAAGCTATGGATATATTATTTTAATTATTAATATTATGATAAGTTAATGCATAGTGTAATAGGTACATAGTTAACTCTCTGGGACTGAAGATAAGAACCAACCTTTAAGATGTGTAGAACAGACCAAGGTGGTTGGGTTTATTTTACTGTCATTAATATGAGATAAATGTAAAAACAAGCTTATTAACTGACGTTCTGCTGTATTTTCTGTCTTTCATAACAAAACAGTACAATGTAAATGTAAAATGTATATAAATGGAAAATATTCAAACCAAACTTTCAATCTACCGAGATATTTTCAAGCTGTGTTCCATTTTTATTAGTTATGATTTTGCAAGTTTTCTTAATCAGGGTCTAAACTACATTTTAAACACTGAATATAACTGATGGCGGAATCATTGGGCCAAGTCAAGAACACACCTGGAGGGGGCGCTAGTCCTTCACAGGGCTGTGTGACTGCGACACTACATGCTGCGCCACTGTGCCACCCATAGTTGTACCTAGTTGTAGTGGGTTAGTGTATACATTCAAAATACATTTTGCTGAAATTAAGGATAAATGCCTGTTTAAGGTATTGGCTTTAATTTTTCCATTTTAATTATTTAATAATTAATTTATCCAATAAATTTGTCATCAAGTGATTTTTCTTTTTTTCTGAAACTATTCTCTAAACGTTTTCAAATGCTGCAGTACTATAAGAATAAAGCCTCATTTCCCTTTTGTGTAAACAGTTAAAGCCAGTGTTTAAAATGCAATTTAGACCATAATTAGACCAAATTTTCAAATATATGGAGCTTAGCTTTATAGTTTTTGCTTGATTTTTTTTCCCCCAAAGTAAAGTATGGCATTACCAGATAGGTCAGTGTTTACATTGAATGACCCTTCTCTATTTTCTTTCCGTTGCTATTAGTTATTGAGCATCTCTAAAGTTTATGATAAAGTACATTGTAATAAAGTATGTTCAAAGAAAATCATCATACCAAGGAAGAAAACGAAACAGCTTTATGGTCTATGCCTGGTTTGGAATGACATAACCCCCTCATTTAAACATTATCAGAAATAACATGGGTCTGTATTAATGTGAGTAGAATGTGAGGGCAAAGATAAAAGCTGCTCTACCAGAGCAACCCTCCTTCAACTGGGGTTAAATAAATAGTTCAAAAGATACATTAATACTCATATTCACTTAGTGTCAGGTCAAGGTAAGATAGTATAAGAATGTAAAGACAGAAATGAAAAGCATCCTGAGTACGTACTGTAGTTGTAGTGTAATACCAAACGCTGTACTGTCCAACAATTTTTCCAACTGTATTCAAAAATGCCAGTGTTTTGTGTGCAATGTTCCAAATAAGTTTTGAAGTTTCAAAGAATTTGAACAGGTAATTTTCCTAGTATTTTGAAATACATTTCAATACAAAGTCGCTGTCAAACTGTGAGCAAGCCACGATAAGTCAAGCAAAAACAAAGGGATATCTGTACTGCACAGGGATATTCTGCATTATGCCACATTTACAATTGCTGTTTAAATTTGAACTTGCTGATCAGGCTTTGAGCAGCTTTAAAATACCATGCGAACAGTATATGGCCAATAGTTTCTTGACACCTGCTCATCCAACATTTCTTCTAAAATAAAGGGGATTAACAGGGAGCTTCAGGGAAGGCTTTAAAGATATAGATTGTGGAACCATTTCTGTGAGGATTTGACTGCATTCAGCCACATAAACATCAGTGTGATCAGACTGATGTCGGATGATTAACCCCTTCCTAAAGGTACGGGATGGCACGTCTTAACTCTAAAGAACACAATGTTTATTTTTAAAGCCCAGTCCTGGGGGTGGAATTTATACCTAATAAGGTATTAGCATTGGGGCTGGTGATCTAAAACTCATGTGGCTGGTACAGAGTAACAGTCAATGTTTTTCTATTGATATTACACTATGTATGTGCCACCTAAATAATTAATTTCTGTAATCTATAAGGAGTGTCTCCAAACTTTTGCACATACAGTGTAGTGCAGTGGTTCTCAAACTGTGGTAAGTGTACCACTGATGGTATGTCAGATGAATTTACTACATTCACTGAAAAAAGCAATTACTGCAGTAGTGAAAATCTAAAGTTTTCCTGTGAAAAAATCAGTTTTTTTATAAATACTGTTTAAATCAAATTTATGTTTTTTTTTTTATTAAAAATACAGTGTGGGCAAATATCAACTTTATAAATCTCAAGCTGTGTGCTGCAACAATAAAAAAAATACCACCACACCAGTTTCCAAATCCCAAAATATGTCTTGTGGATTGCAAAAGCAGGTGAGCCATACAGAATTTGTAAATGTTTTGTTTGCCACTTGCCAAAGAGAAGATACAACTAAGATCCTGTATTGTAACAAAATGGATGCTGAGATCTGCATTTAACGCTCACTGAAATGGTCTCCTCCACTGCATGGCTAGGCTCAGCCCTTTCACTAAGGTATGACTCATTTCACTTTGTTAATGAGTCATACATGGTCTAAAAAATTTGAGAACCACTGTAGTGTTACGAAAGAGAAAGCGCATTGTCTGAAGGCACTGCTAAAAAGATGAATAAGTGGACACTAATAAAGGAACACTGCTCTCATAAAACATTCACAATTCCTAACTCAATGCATTTTTGTTTCTAACATCAAACACAGCACAGTGTGGATCACAAAGAGGCTAAAGCTAGCTCTGTGTAGCTAATTTATTTCACTTAAAAACATGCATAAAATATTGAGGTGCCATCTCGGCAGTATTCAAATTGAATGCAGATATACCCAATATATGTCAATATGAAGTGACCAAGCTGATTTAAACTTTTGCTTATTTCACATATTTGAGTTCAGGCTAGCTATTAGCTATGCGTTATGCTAATATTAAACACTCTGTGGAAGTTTTTTTTTTTTTTTCATAAGAAAATTACAAGAGACAATAATAGTTGTAAGAAAGGAAGCAAATATTCCACCTAAATTGAACATGAAGAAACTTTCTTCGGTCTTGAATCACAGTCTTGAATTTACAGGCTTCAAAACACATGTATATTTTATTATTATCCTTACATTTTGTTTAGTCGTTTGTTTCATATAGTTTGGTATTTAATGAAAATAGTCCGTTATTTTACTTCAGCCTAAAATCATGAATCTAATTCACAGCTGAAAGCTTGCTATTTATATTTATTGACGTGTTCTAAATTTGATTTAAAGTAATCAGTTGTTTAGCCTAGTTATCTCTGTCTGAATCTCCAACCTGTGTCGTAAAAAGCTGAACTGAAATCTGTTCCTCAGCTCTCTGTGGCTACACAAGAACTCGCTCAACGTCAGCCAAAAATTTTATTCTGTGCTTAGTCTTTTCAAAGCTTCTTTAAAACCATCTTTCTGTGTAAAGAAATGGGGTAAAATTGTGAAATCAGTGGCGAGTTTAACTGTTTAAATCTTGTAATAATGTAAATCTGAGGTATGACTGTTATAACTTAATATGGCATCCATTTTTGAGCAATTGCCATTCCCTACTGGTTTAGGACCAAAAGAATTTGTTAGTTAAACCCAAACATCTGGAAATGAACAGGAATCCAGCAGAATTTTCAAGAATTGTTTTCAAGTCAATAAATTAACTAAAGATAATGCATCTGATTACTACATAAGGAATTCATAAGGAATTTCAGCATAACAAAACAATATTCAGACTAACAGAACTTTGCCATGGAAATTATTAAAATCAACCATCCACTTGTAGTGAAATAAGTTGCTGCTAGTTCTGTTCAGAAAAGATTAAGTACACTTTGATTTCAACTACTGTGCATACAGGAATATGCCGTTTGCTATTTTGCATGCTTGTGTTGAATCGTTTGGACAGTACAAACATTGGTATTATGCCTACATTTCACTTAGCAGCATCGACACAGTGCAAATCCACATGGTTCAGTGGTGAATGTACATATCTTCAGACCAGTTAGCAGCATCTCCACGTCTGTCTCTGTCCCTGTTTCTGTCTCGATCTCGGCCCTGGTAGTGGTAGTGGTTGTGAGGGACAGTGTAGTGCTGTTCATGGTGAGAACGGATTGGCTGTTCATGGTGGGAATGTATTGGCTGTTCGTGGTGGGAACGTACTGGCTGTTCATGGTGGGAGTGCACTGACTGTTCATGGTGGGAATGCATTGGCTGTTCGTGGTGGGAACGTACCGGTTGTTCGTGGTGGGAACGTACTGGCTGTTCGTGGTGGGAATGCATTGGCTGTTCATGGTGTGAGTGCATTGGCTGTTCATGGTGGGAGTGCATTGGCTGTTCGTGGTGGGAACGTACAGGTTGTTCATGGTGGGAGCGCATTGGTTGTTCGTGGTGGGAACGTACTGGCTGTTCGTGGAGGGAATGCATTGGCTGTCCGTGGTGGGAGTGCATTGGCTGTTCGTGGTGGGAACGCACTTGTTGTTCGTGGTGGGAATGTACTGGCTGTTCGTGGTGGGAGCGTAATGGTTGTTCATGGTGGGAATGCATTGGCTGTTCGTGGTGGGAGCGTACTGGTTGTTTGTGGTGGGAATGCATTGGCTGTTCATGGTGGGAGCGTACTGGCTGTTCATGGTGGTGGGATCGTATGTGTCTCTGGTGCCTGTGCTGCCTGTTGCGCTCATTGTGCTTCAGCTCATAGTCCTGGTCTTCCTGGAGGTCCGTAGTCCCCCGGCGATGGTGGTGGTGATGGTGATGGTGGTGATTGTGGTGCTGGTGGTTGTGGTCTCTGTGGGCTGAGGTCCTGTTGTGGTACACCTCACTTTGGTCCAGTTCTTCCTCATCCATCAGCAGGTGGTGGGTCTGAGGCTCAGGGTAGGCCAAGTCTTTGCTGGGCATCAGCTCTATATCACCCGGCTGTATGTGGGCCGGGTGGTGATTGTGGTGCTCTGCACGAGTCACACTGTTCCGGTGGTGGTGCTGATGATGGTGGTGGTGGTGATGATGGTGGCTGTGTTGTGGTCTCTTCGGCTCACTCCTCAGGAGCCTCTCCTCCTCTTCTGCCTCTTCATCCCTTGCCTCCTCCTCCTCGTCCTCCCGAGGGTCCTCAACCTGAGGCTCCAGCTCCCGTTGGTTTTCCTGAGATCCTTTCCTCTTGGTGGCTGCTGTCCTCTTGCCTTTTGTTTCGTCCTGACATCATGGATTAGAAACATAAAGTTAGTCATGAAATGTAATAATCACTACTCGCTAGACTTAATATACTTTGCAGTAGGGTGAGTGTATTGTGCATACTCCCAGAACTGTAGATACCTGCCTGTCCAAAAGTATAATTCAGTATAGTTGATGATGATTTACACAGACACTCATCTGAGTTAATATAAATGCACAGTCCACCAGTTTTCAGTTTAAATCAAACCTTAGCAGCATTTTAACCAGTGCTGCCATTGCATTTGAGTGTGAGAGAATGTCCACAGAAGGCCAGCACTCTCACAATCAAAGAATGAGAAGTAAAATTGCTGGAGGACGACAAATGAGTCATGGTCTAGGGGTCTGTAGGGCAGTGAGCGGGACTGTGAATACCATTCAACTGCTTGAAATAGCAGATTGTACTCTCTGCCTTCTGACAGAATTAAATATTATTTCTGCTGAGTTTCAAGGAACAATTGTGTATCAAGGAAAAACTATGACAGGATCTCCAGTTTTCAGGTTTGGGTCTCTGGTGTTGGGTTTTCCCAATCCATGTTTTTTTTTTTGGTGTGGGCAACATCTGTCTGGTTTCAGAGTGGAACAATAATGTAAACAGATGGAAAGATGGGAAAGATTTACCTCACACACAGCTCCTCTCCTTGTGCTGGAGAGAGTCTCGCAGCATTTAGAAGCACATATGCATTGCCCATTGCCTGTTTGCATTAGGTGGGTAAAGGGACTTACTGTGTTGCATAATAAGGGCAGTGATCTTTTGTTAGACACATTAGAATTTTAATCATAGAATCTAATAGACACATTTAGCACATCTGACTTAAATGCATTTCTGTGCTCTTTTGACCAAATCTGTGAGAGTTATTCATGCACAGATCATTTACAAGTCTTACTTCACTTGTGTTTTCTGGTGGGCGTAATTTGTCCATAACAAGCTATAATCAGCAAATTGACTAAAAATGTATTGAAAACAGGTATAAAGCGTTTAATGACGACAAGCTTGGAATCAAAAGTTCACTAAGCACTTTGTAAATAAGTGGTTCAGAAATGACCAAAAATTGTTTTCAGGACAAAATAAAAGAATGCAGATGTAAATAGATGGACCTTGTGTTGAAAATGCTGGAAATCCCTTAATTAAGGCGTCAATTTTCCTGGACATTATTTCAGAGACGCCATGATTTTTTGGGATGCATTACTGAAATGGGTGCGACACGGTGGTGCAGCAGATAGTGTTGCAGTCGAACAGCTCCAGGGACCTGGAGGTTGTGGTTCGAATCCTGCTCCGGGTGACTGTCTGTGAGGAGTGTGGTGTGTTCTCCCTGTGTCTGCGTGGGTTTCCTCCGGGTGACTGTCTGTGAGGAGTGTGGTGTGTTCACTCTGTGTCTGTGTGGGTTTCCTCCGGGTGCTCCCGTTTCCTCCCACGGTCCAAAAACACACATTGGTAGGTGGATTGGTGACTCAGGAGTTTCCATAAATGTGAATGTGTGAGTGTGTGTGTTGCCCTGTGAAGGACTGGCGCCACCTCCAGGGTGTGTTCCTGCCTTGCACCCAATGATTTCAGGTAGGCTCTGTACCGACCGTGACCCTTAACTGGATAAGCGCTTACAAACTATGAATGAATGAATAAATGAATGAATTATTGAACTGAAGCAGGAAACTACTGGTTGTACAGAGGAAAGGGGAAAAGCTATTTTGCATAAAAAACCACTGTTTATTTCTGTGTACTGTTTTGATGACATAACAAATAATTAAAAACTAACACTACTGCCTAAAACTAGAACTGGATCAAAATCTAGGATACAATGAAGCTCACAAACTATACCATGCCACTCACCAGAGGTTCTTCTACCTCAAATCTGTCTTCTTTAAATGTCCAGTAGAGGTTTTAGTGATAGGGGAGAAATTGAAAGGTATCATAATCACAGGACATATGGCATGATGGTGGTGTATTTATCCATTGCACTTAAAGTGGAATTTGGTTGCTTAACTTTAAAGTCATCTTTAATGTGAGAAGATTCATTATAGAGAAACCTACCAACTCAAGTCACCACACAGTTGTGGTGTTAGAACAACAAATGTTATGCAATGCCCTGCTCCAAACTTAAAGGAACACTAGGGAAGGTCAGTGAAGCAATAATATGGAAGCTGTAATGTTAAGATTAAAATATTGTGTTCTTTAAATAGATTTTTAAGAGTATATTACTGGGAATACATCAAAGACCACATCTACATAGCTTTGAGTCAAAACCACCTTTAAGTACAAGAGTAGAAATAATTTATAATTTAGTAGATATTTCTGGTTAGATATGTAATATTCCACATATGTTACGTTAAAGCCCAGCTCTAAATCTGAAGCTCAAACATACTAGGGAGCATGGGCGACATCTGGACGGAGGGGGCAAGGGGGGCGGGTGCATTTGCCACCTACACCAACCCCCACTGAGGTTCTTTCATTAAAGCAGTTTATTTTTGGATTGTGGGACATTTGTTACAGCCATAAAACAATTCCCATCACAGAGCAACACGTCTTTATGACACAAGGGGGCAGCAAAATAGTAACAACAGACTGGCTGTGCTTGTTTTGTTTTCTTTTTTAGAAATTAGTCTTACGGTAAAAGGCGCATTGGTGGGTGAATAGAAATGGCGCCCATCCTAGGGAGAGTGCTAAAAGTCTCTACATCAGACAAACAGCACTGTCTGTATCTTTTAGTGACAGAAGAAAAGCTCCACTTTGGCAATTATCCACTGGTGTGTCCATCACTCCACTGTGAGAATACATTTCATCTGACAAAGAAGCTGCTAATGTTCTCAAAAAAACATAGACTGTTTTATATATATATATATATATATATATATATATATATAGACTGGCTACCCCAGATATCACTGAATATGTTTGGGATTGTAGAATGTGGTTTGTGAAAAGCAGGACATGCAATCATCTTCTAAAACTGCAGTGCTGAAAAATGCTCCTGCAGTTTTCTTTTGTGAAACCAGGGCAGAAAAACTACAGCTGAGACAGAGGTTAATGAACTAACTTGTCTTTGGGGAAAAATGGAGGCTAAAAGTAGTGTGGGCAAATGAAAGAATGTAGAAACTATTTGGTTGTAGCTTCTGTGAAATTTTATGTTAAATGTGTTTTCATCTTTTCATCTCATTTAAAATGTAATGCATTAACGATGGTCTCTGACTTTTACACAGTGATATTTGTGGCATCTGTGCTAGAGATTCCCAACTCTGTCTCTCTACTGCTGCTGCTCATGAATATTTGTGTGTACCTTAGCAGGTGTGGGGCTGGTGGGGAGTGTGTTTTCTGCTAGTTTCTCTACAAGGGGGTTGGCTGGCTCCATTTCTGGCGGATGAGTGGCTCTCCAATAAGCCTCCAGGTACTCGGCTATGTGCTCACAGGCATCTGAAAGCTGGTTCTCGTCTAAGATGACGTCAAATATCTCCTAAAAGATAAAGTAGCGATGAGTGAGCGAGAGTGGTTATTATCCCATCATTTTTCTTCCAGTTATAAAGTTATATTTTCATTCTAATGACACATACTGGCCTGAAAGTCTCAGCTTCTAAACTAAATGTAGCTGCCCTCCAAAACTGGTTTATTCGGAATCTACAAAGGAATTTGATTCTTGACCTCATGAGTTACACTTCATAGAATAAAGTCACTGTTATAAACATAGATGCAACTTTCTGGTGGTAAAAGGTACTTATTGCTCATTTCACCAAAGCAACACTGAGAATCTATATCACTGTCTGTCTCCAAGGTCCCAGGAGGATCTTTGCAACAAGAAGCAATTAAAAAATACCAGTCTCTTGATCATTAGGTAAATCAGTCCCTGATTAAGGCCTTAAGCATAATTGAAATGAAAGGACAAGCAAGGAAACAAGGGCATCTTTAAAAAGGAGGACACCCAGGTGGACCTTTCTGCAAGCAAATATAGGTTTTGACTTGATTTCTCAAGAAATTTCAAAGACGTAGAATCTTACATTGGGACACTGGGCGAGTTTATCCGCAGCCACCATCTGAACATTGAGGTGTTTGGTCTGAGATTTTCCCCTGGTCTTTATCAACCTGGTGAGAACCTGGAGCAAAAAAGTAAAGCATGGTGAGTGTGAGCAGGAATGACGTTGTAAGATTAATTAAGATTAATTCCCCTGTAAAATCAATAATATCTACATTTCATAGTTAACTATCATTTAAATGAAGAAGATGAAGGGGAGGTCTATCCTGGAAGCACCCTGGCAGTTTTCCTGACCCCAGTACTGAGATCAGAACCATACAGACACCTACCACTTACAAAGGTTTTCTCAATCAAACTAAAATCAGCTGTGGTTTGAGCACACACTTCCGATTAGTATCTCATACATATTGGAAATCATTTGTCAGACATGTGTTGTAATTACTTGGGTTTGCCCTAATGTTTTGCCTTTTGTGGTGTTGTAAATGTCTCGGCGCACTGTGAATACACTCCAGTAACATTGTGTATTTCATTGTTGAGCACAAACTCGAATTATTTATTAAGCAAATCCTCATTAGGCTAATAATCACATTTTTGCTGTTCTCTATGAACAGTATGTTTTCTGCATTTATCACACATCATGTTACCACTCCTATAGGTCAGAGATCTAAACAGGGACTGAATTATTCTACATTCCACTCTAATAGTGGTCTGTTACTGAACTGCTGTGAGCTCAAACCTTGGGGGATGAGATCTTGACGTAGACGAGGATGGGGGCGAGCGAGGTCTTGCTGAGCTGGAGCGGGTGGTTTATTGTGTCTGCATCTAGCACCACCAGCTGCAGACTTCGGGCCAGCTCAAAGATCCTCTCAACCTCGCCTTGAATCTGAGCTGCAGAGACATGGAGAGAAACTTCAATAAACCAGAACCTTAGAGAATCAGCACTTACTTCATCGCAATGTTTGATAATCGTGATTTTTAAACCAGTGCCTATCTGCCACATTTGTAACATACGGCTGATTACTACTTAAAGTTTGTTTGTTTTTTCACATTATAAAGCAAAATTCAGAAACCACTCTATTTCTCTACTTTCCATTCCAAAATTTTATATGTAAAGTACGTAAAACAATTATTCAATTATTTTATCTGAATTTTAAAGGAATGTCTACAGTTGAGGGACACTATTGTCTGTGGTTTGTTTACGTTAAGAAGCTCCTAAATGTTTGAGGAAAAAAAATTGTGAATTACCACAGAAACTCAGATGTAAGTTGAGTCGTTTAGTTTTCTACTTTCGTGTTTACTTTCGTATTGTTAGTGTGCCCTCAAATTAAGAGTTAGTTCCACCCACAGCAAAATAACACATTATTACAGATTTATGGAGCAGGAATAGAGCAATATCCTCATCTCTATTCATGCTTTTTAACATTTGCCGTTCTCTTAATTGTCTAAAATTCTCCAGAATGCTGCTTTTCTGCCCATGAGCAGAGAGATGAAGCCTAGCCTAGTCAGGACTGAGATACTTTGTTTTTTTATTTTACCTATTTACTGACATCCGGACTTTGTAAAAACATTAGACTGGTTTCAAGTGGCAACAGAATGGAGAGCAACAAATAATGAGGAATATCCTCAGATTTTTATAAAAATGTTGGCACTAAAGTGTATTTTTATTTATTTATTTATTTTTAACTTCATGAATGCTGCGTTTAAGGCATCATCGCTTTCCATTTATTACAGTGTCCATTCTATTTGAGGAGCAAGAGAACATCAGCAGTTTTGATTTACAATTTTTCCTTTCATTACTATTTTGTTTATTTTTTTCACTGTAAAGGGTAATTGTTCCACATCCTTTCACCGTTGAGTGTTTACTCAGTGTCCATTTCTGATCTAAAGCAAATTGGAGCTTGGTTTTCTTCTGTCTACTGGATTGTCTTATATCTGATCTCCTTCATGAAGAATTAATTATTTACTAAATGATTGTTTTGAATTAAAATTGAATAAATTAATGGTGGCCTCTAACATTTGCCAAATTCTGTGGCAAAATAATATTATTAATAATAAAATAATTCAAAATCTGTATTATAAAAGCTAAAGACGCTTCTAGATTTAGAAGAACATAAACGTTATGAGATTCTTAGTTGTAACCCAAACAATTCAGTCATAGGAACCCCATACTCTCAAAATATTAGCACAGGAATCAGCTGAATTCACTTTAATAAAGCACTTATTATAAGACTGGATTCAAGTTTAACATATGCACACAGTATGTCCACATTTGACACCAGTTATAATGAGGGAATTCAGCTACTTTAAGGTGCACCTATTGGGAACAGACATTTATTTGTGGACACAGTTTATAGAATCTGAATGGAGAACCATGAAATAAAATGTACATATTTTAATTATTTAAATGAACTATTAAATTGAATATTATTTAATGAACTATTAGGGCGGCACTATTAGGTGCAGCAGGTAGTGTCGTTGTCACACAGCTCCAGGGTCCTGAACGTTAGGGGTTCGAGTCCCGCTCTGGGTGATTGTCTGTGAGGAGTGTGGTGTGTTCTCCCTGTGTCTGCGTGGGTTTCCTCCGGGTGACTGTCTGTAAGGAGTGTGGTGTGTTCTCCCTGTGTCCGCGTGGGTTTCCTCCGGGTGACTGTCTGTGAGGAGTGTGGTGTGTTCTCCCTGTGTCCGTGTGGGTTTCCTCCGGGTGATTGTCTGTGAGGAGTTTGGTGTGTTCTCCCTGTATCCGTGTGGGTTTCCTCCGGTGTCCTCCCATAATTAAAAAAAAACACACATTGGTGTCCTTAAGTGTAAGTGTGTGAGTGTGTGTCACCCTGCGCCACCTCCAGGGTGTGTAAGCTGGGTAAGCGCTTACAGACAGTCAATGAATGAATGAATGTATGAATGAATAATTAACTATTACAGCCGTTGGTTTAAGAAAAAATGATGGATCACCAGGTGTCCACAAATATTTGGCCACTAAGATGTGATCCAAATATGCTGAATTTGATCATAGAGCCTTGCAGCTCCAGTAATCAGAAAATGTAAAAAAAAATCCTAGCCTTTGATCAACACAAAAAGGCACAGGTCTGCTGTATAATTTAATGAATTGATTTTTTTTTTTTTTACTTTTTTACTATTTTACTGCAAGCCAGATCCTATACACCCCACAGTGAGTATTTATCAGGACTCTAGCACCTCTAACAGTGCTACCTCTAATGGGATGTAATTACGGCTAGTGGTTGAAACCAAGAGGAAACCGGTACTGGGAGTGATACGTACCCGCAGCGTCTGAAGCAAAAAAGACAAAGTGTGGAACAGAGCGGAGAGAAGTAATCAATCCTCTCAGCATTGTGTACAGTAGCTAACTACACATTCTCCGTATTCCCACATGGAAAAGACCATCCACTTGTACCACAGCACAGTACGGACACTTCACTGGTGTGTGTTTGTTGGTTTTGGGGCAGAACAAGGTTTCCCTGTAAGTGGGACTCCATAAACAACAGTGTTAATTACAGTGGTGTGAAAAAGTGCTTGCTCCCTTCATGATTTCTTATTTTTTTGCATGTTTGTCTCTTTTAATGTTTCAGATCATCAAACAAATTTAAATATTAGTCAAAGGCAACACAAATATTAAAGTGATTTCTTGACTGAGAACAGCTGTGGCAGTAATCAGGCCTGGGTGTGGCTAGAGAAATTGAACTCAGGTGATAAACCACAGTTATGTTTTAACTCTGGGACAAACACCTTTTCACACAGGGCCATGTAGGTTTGGATTTTTATTTCTCCCTTAATAATAAAAACCTTCATTTAAAAACTACATTTTGTGTTTACTTGTGTTGTCTTTGACTGATGTTTAAATTTCTTTGATGATCTGAAACATTTAAGAGTGACAAACATGCAAAAAATAAATAAGAAATCATGAAGGGGGCAAACACTTTTTCACACCACTGTACGTCTGTACGCTAACCACAGGACACCTGGGGCCATATGTATAAAACTTCCTTCATGCTCCCTCAAAAATGACGTGAACACGAATTTCTGATTTCCTCGGAGTCAATGTTTTTCCACCTGATTTATGGGGGGGGACCCATTCAGAAAAATCTGAAACAAAAGTCTGAGGAGAGTGGAATAAAAATAATACCTTACTGTCATAATTACATTACAAACTATTTCTCCATAACTGCACTTACCCACTACTGCTCAGTAATTCTGCCTCTGATTATGAACACAGAACCTCTGGAGTATGCAGAGGAGTGCACTCTGTCCCATGTTGGGTTCAGATTCATAAATACAGGGTTTTATTTGTGTAAAAACAAAACACTAATTCCATCATACACTCTCAGAAAAAAAGGTAGTGTAGCGGTACATTACTGGTCACTAAACATACAAACTGTGAAAATGTACCTTTAAAGGTACAACAGTGGTGTTAAAGTCTAGTTATGTTCCTTAAAGGTACATTACATTCTCTTCTCCAATAGTAAGATTTCATTATGGAACTGTGTGATATATAACAATATAACATAAGTCCTGGAGATGAAACAGGGTGTATGACATCAACACAATTATAAAATCTACATTTAATATAGAACAAGGTACTATTGTGTTCTCTAATTAAAGACACTGAAATGTAGCCTTGAGGTACACCACAGTGACAGCAAATGGTACGACAACAGTGATACATTTTCTGACAGTGTACGAGAGGCTTTTATTCAAAGTGACTTCCTGTATTAATTCTGTCACAGATTTGGGCGAATGCAGAATTAGCGAGTTTGACCCCGGAGTTTAGTGAGTACCCACTGAACTAATCAACACATGCTCAGAATCATTTTGATGTGTTCACTCCTTTTTGAGTTTGAGATGAAATATATGAGCATTACCAAGACTGGAGCGAGTGTTGGAGCGATCCATTATGGCATGTTTACTGGGGTTGTTCAGGATCGACCGCTTAGCGAGAGCGATGTCTGCCGTCACCCGGGTGATCGTTATTCTGGCAGAAAAATATCAAGAAAAACAGACGTTAAATATTCCGTGAGGGAATCAGTTTATTGCTGTGTAAAAATAATCAAACTGTCAGAAAATAAATACTAAATGTAATTTGTAAGAATAATTCAAATTGAAGCTTTTTTAGACAAAATGTTAGCCCTTTTCCATTCACAGTCCAATTTACAATTTTTTCCTTCATTAAATTCTTTTGTTATTCTTTATAAATAAGATTAGGAAATAATTTTAATCCAGCACATTGTCAACATTTTAATGATAATCATTTTATATCAGGCTTATACTCATTACTATATCTCTCATAGTTGTTGGTAATATTTGTATTAGTGTGTTTTCCAGAATAAAAGTCTCTGTGAATGTAAAATCTGAGTGAGGAGATTATAAGTGAGTTATATCCTGTACAGGACAGTAATCTGAGTGGTCCGACGGTGGACCAGCAGTGGTCTACAGTCAGTGGTGTGCCGGCCTTTTTATGCCAGAAGACCAATATATGCTTGTGGTCTGTTGCTTACCTCCCTTCAAATCTGTGTTTTAAATAATCAAAAAGAGCCTTCTGCATCATGTCTGTAACCTGTAAAAATGAAAGAAAGGGAGAGAAGTGGAGGAGGGGCGAGGGAAACTTTAATCGCCATATAATCCGTACATAAGCACGGTTAAATCCTCAGGAAGGCAGACTGTGAAGTGGGAGCTGTACACTAGAGGGCGCACTAAATTCTGTGTATGAACTGTCTCCCACACAAGGCTGGACAATTGGCTCTTAAAGCCCATCTGTGTGATATGGATGAAACACTACATCTGCGATTTATAGCCACTGTCTGTATTTTACATCTATATTATACCCCAAAATAGAACTGAAACATTGTATATCTTGCATTCACAACCTCCAAGTGTGCTATCCTCAAATCACAAGAGTTGCAGTTTCACTTCAGTCCACATCTTCAGAAACTTTGAGAAGTGAAGCTCGGTAAAATCACTTTCATAAGTATTTTGACTACTTTCTGGTGGAAGTTCACGACCTGTGTGTATAGGTCGTGAACTTTCACCAGAAAGTAGTCAAAATATTTATGAAAGTGATTATTTTGGGCAACTCACGTGAGATAAAGAACACATTTCTTTGCAGACGCACAATGAAAGAGCTTTAATAGATGAACCCCTCATCCATCTCAGCCTCTAGATGTCAGTATATGGGCAGTTTCATAACGTGAAGCAGAAATATCAGAGAAAATGACTGTGTATGATTTGTAGAATACATCTGGCTTTAGGACACACAGAGAAAATCTGAGATAGGAAATAAATATTTACCTCATAGCCCTTGAGAGAAGGCCCCATCAGCACCACGGGGCGCATGGAAGGCACTACGTCATACGCTGCCAGTTGCTCCCCCTGAAAGCATCAGTGTAAAGATCAATATTTGGATTTTGGATTTAATTACAATGAGTATGTGTGGAGAGAGGAGCTAATGATTGTAAAATCACTAGGAAACAAAGTGAGGAAATAGTACAATCCACAGAGGCCAGGAGTATTTTACGCTTTTCTCTACTATTATCCAGAAGTCTCAACCTAAGTCTCTTGTGATCTTAAGTTGAATGATTTCTCAAGATAAAGTCATCAATTGTTTTTGATGACTACATGACTTTGATCTAAAATAAATCAACAAAGACATCTATAAAGGATTATTCCAACATGTGGCCGTGGTAATAAAAGCTGCTGCAGTTAACCTGGAAAGTGTAATAACAACTGATCCTCACTGGAATAAGCCTTTATAGATGTTCATTTGGGTTTAAGTCAGTTCTTTTTGTTAATGGCATGGATGTTCCTGCATGTTGTGTCTCTACCCAGTCCATATTTTACTTTAGATCCAGTCCTGGGTTCCTGCCTGCTCCATTCTGGAATTTATGTCCATGGTTGGGCTCCACCTTTCCACTATAAAAGCTGCCAACTTTACACTCAGGAGGAATATTTCCTCACTTGAGTGTTTTCCTCTGCTTGTGTTTGACCTTGCTAGTTTATTACTTTTGACCTCTGCCTATTCACTTTACTCTTGATTGCTTGTGGTTATATTGTATATATTTGTAAACCAGTCCTGGCTGTAAGGAGTGGCTGCCATTTTGTTTGGGGAACTGGGGTTTCGTCTCTGTTTATATGTAGCAAAGGAGCAAGGTTAGCACTGTGCCTTTGTTTTTTTATTTATTTGTATAGGTTAGTCAGTGTCTATCAAGTAATTAGTGTCGGGTTTTGTTTGTTATTTTGGTCACTCCTGAAGTCACTATCCTGTTTACCATTTTAAATAAGCAACAATACACTTTCTGAAAACTGTCCAAGTGGTTGGAGTCCTTTAGTCAACATTACTCTGTCTGTTAATATTTCCTTTGTTTCATTTGATGTGTTGTGGCTTGACCCAGACCGGGTCGTAACATTTTGAATGTCTCATGCAGATGCCAAATGCCATAGGAACACATACAGCAAAGGTACGGCAACTAAAAATATTTTTAAAAAATCCACTCAGGGTTGCCAGATATTTACCTTACACAATTTACAAATGTTTTTTTTTTTTTTTTTACAAATTACAAAGTAAAACTTAGAAGTAAACTAGTTGTTAAGTTTATTACTCTTACACCTAAAATATTTATTTGTTTATTTATTCATTTTCTGCTTATCCAGTTCAAGGTCGCAGTGGGTCCGGAGCCTACCCAGAATCACTAGGCACAAGTTGGGAACACATCCCTTAGGGGGCATCAGTCCTTCACAGGGTAACGCACACTCACACATTCACACACACTCACACCTAGGAACACTCTTGAGTCGCCAATCCACCTACCAACATGTGTTTTGGCACCGTGGAAAGAAACTGGAGCACCCGGAGGAAACCCATGCAGACACAGGGAGAACACACCACACTCCTCACAGACAGTCACCCGGAGGGAACCAACGCAGACACAGGGAGAACACAACAAACTCCTCATAGACAGTCACCCGGAAGAAACCCACGCAGACACAGGGAGAACACACCACACTCCTCACAGACAGTCACCCGGAGGAAACCCACGCTGACACAGGGAGAACACAACAAACTCCTCACAGACAGTCACCCAGAGGAAACCCACGCAGGCACAGAGAGAACACACCACACTCCTCACAGACAGTCACCCGGAGCGGGACTTGAACCCACAACCTCCAGGTCCCTGGAGCTGTGTGACAATATACTTAAGTGTAATTTTATAAACTAAAACTTTAGTCAATTTAGTGCCAGGAAGTTTTGAACTAATTCACTTAACGAGTATCCAACTCGTACATTTGCTTTAGTATACTTACAAGAATTAATGAAGTTTACTTTTTTGTAAGGGAAAAAACCACACACACACAAAAAAACTTGCTATCTTGCATAAAAATAAATACCCAATAAAATCTCCCCAAAATAAGACTTTATCCAGAAAAAACCTTTTTTTCAGACTGAGATCTTGTTATATTGTGATCTGAAGATAACAGGACTGAACAATGTCTCAAGGCCTCTGTGGACTGTGGTGGATGAAGAGAATTGCATTCAGTGAAGAGGATCTGGGCAGTAAACTCATGTACTCACCGACTTCTTCTTCACTTGCTGAACTGTGTGAGACGGAGAGAGGGTAAAAATTACATTTTGCCTGAGCTCATTATATGATACAGAACCTCCTTTTCTCTCCTCTTTTCTTTATTAACAGCTCTACTGTGTGCTATTTCATGCTATTAGTGTTGTTAATGAGTAATTGGAAGACTGGGACTGGACTAATAGCACGCCCATGCTGGACATTACGTTCTGAGCTAATCATGTTTGATCTAACCTCATTAGCATGTTAATGGAATTGCTGGGAGTTTAAAGCTCTGTGGGCTGTCAGTCAGGTGACCTTACCTGTCGGAGGAGGAGTGACTTTTTTCGAGTTCATGTCATCTTTGGCAGCGCTTGTGGCTTTGCTGGAAAAACAGAAGGGTGATTTCATCACACTGCATTCAGACCACGTGAAGAAAGCTTCAGAATTTAAATGTGTACATTCCCATGTGGTATTCAATGTGCTTGGAGATGTGCTTGGAACACTATTCAAATGTTTGTAGACACCACTTACACAGGAATTGTCCTCTATTTTTAGGGGTGTCTATTGCTGGACGCTTTGGAGCAGCAGCACTAAGTCTCGGTTCACATTGTCCATTGCCAGGTTTCAGCAGGAGGGCTAAAAAGCCCCCCGGCATTGGGATGAGGAGCAGTCAAGGTGTTGAAGCTCCATTTAATACATTTAGTGGGAGTGGGAGTGATAGCTGTTATCCGCAAGGAATGATTTAACATCAGTAACTGACCTCTCTAATGTTCTTGAGGCTGAATGTCATTAAACCTTTACATTCATTCATTCACTGAAATAAACAGTGGTTTGTTTATGCAAAATAGCTTTTCCCCTTCCCTGTGTACAACCAGTAGTTTACCTGCTTCAGTTCAATAATTCATTCATTCATTCATTGTCTGTAAGCGCTTATCCAGTTCAGGGTCGCGGTGGGTCCAGAGCCTACCTGGAATCATTAGGAGGAATACACCCTGGAGGGGGCGCTAGTCCTTCATAGTGCAACACACACAGTCACACATTCACTCATACACACACCTACGGACACTTTTTTTGAGTCACCAACTCAAACACACAACACCCCTCACGGACAATCACCCGGAGGAAGCCCAAGCAGACACAGGGAGAACACACCACACTCCTCACAGACAGTCACCTGGAGGAAACCCACGCAGACACAGAGAGAACACACCACACTCCTCACAGACAGTCACCCGGAGGAAACCCACGCAGACACAGGGAGAACTCCTCACAGACAGTCATCCGGAGCGGAACTCGAACCCACAACCTCCAGATCCCTGGAGCTGTGTGACTGCAACACCTACCTGCTGCACCAGTATTGCACCAAATCCTTACAGTAATGTTCAAATATTTTGTTTACGGCTTTCCCAGAAGAAGAAATAACTGTTAATGCAGGAAATGGGGACAAACTCCTCATTAAAATCATTATTTTAAAAGTATTCTACAAGTGTGTATCTGCTAATCTTGGGTCATATTGTTTACATTAATTTAAATGCTTTCAGGCTATAATTTACAAGTGTGATTTCCTGAGCTGGAAGAATAATTGAGGGTTTGAGAGTGAATAAACTTTACTGGCATTTTCTCAGCATCCACGGCTGGTGAGACCTTTAGCAACTGCTTCCTGGACAGTGCACCAGTGTGTGTGTGTGTGTGTGTGTGTGTGTTTGTGTGGTTTTTGTGTGTTCAGTGACAAAAATGGATTAAATGTGGAGGATCTAATTTATTTTACTGCTGTGCAATGACAGTAAAAAGCATGGTTCATTACTTTGCTAGGGCTTTGGCGGCCTTCCTGGCTTGGACCTCTCTTCTGATGAGGATGGTCTCCAGGTTGACTGGGCTCGGAATGAAGCCCACCTCCCCTCCCTCCTTCACAGGCCGGCCGATCCACCAGTCATTGTTGAACTTCTGCAACAAGATCAAAGAACCAGTTTAAAACCATTACTTATATCTCCTTTACTCACAAATAAACAGGAGCAAAGAGAAACTAGGCAAGTCTGTATGAGCCGGACTGCCATTAGCCATATAGCTATTGTCACAGAGGGGTTTCAAAAACAGGAAAACCCAAAATACATACCCTTGTCATTGGAAGGTCTGGAGAAGCTTTGGTGCTTCATTTCAATGTCTTCTTTGTTTACATGTGCTTTTTTATTCTGTGATTGTGTTGTACAGAAAATATGTGGAGGGTAGGACTAATAAATGCAGAAATGAAAAAAGGAGCACAACGTTTTGTTCATAATATATAACTCATCAGTGTTTTTCTTGTTCATTTTATTTAAAAATAAATACTAGATGATCTACCAACAAAGAACAAAGACCAAGAACATTTTGTTAATTTTTAGAATTACAATTACTTATATATTCAATGTAACAGGTTACGTTTAAGGAGGCTGTGTGCAGCTACATGGAGTTTTATAAACACACTAACGCCACAAAATGTCTCCCACCACAAAAACACACAAATAAATAAGACAAATTCAGCAGTCCTCCTCTCTCTCTGAGATATAATACAGGGGGGTTCTCGACTTACGACGTTGATCCGTTCCTACGTTGCGTCGTAAACCGATTTTCGGTGTAAGTCGGAACATACGTACATACAAGCCTGTCTCATCCATGTTGAACACTTGTTCAGCACAGTAACCCCCCTCCCTAATTATCCTGAGCAACGTAACCGTGTATTCTTCCGCCGTGCACACCAAACACGAAGTTTGCGTTACGACGTTTACGACGCAAAACCACTTAAGTCAAAACAAGGCTTTTATACAGTAAATGGGAGATGTGTCGTAACCATGAAACATCGTAACTCGGAACTGATGTAACCCGAGGACCTCCTGTACTGTGTAAATGTTGATGAGTTCAGAGCTGTCCTGCTGAGCTTGTGAACTAACCAACGTTGAGCCAAGGCTCTGGCCAATGCGCATGGATTTTGTGCCAAACACAGCCCCAGAAACACACACAAACAGAGTGTGTTCCTGTCTTTTTTACTATTATTCATCTGAAGAACCTGCTATTCTTTGGTTCCAACTGGGAACAAATTTTTTTGGTCCGGTGAACCAGTTTATGTCGGTCAAAACACGTTGAATGGTTCCAAATATAGTTCATGAACTGGAATGTGAAATATGGCTGAACTAACAACAGACGGTGTAGTAGCGCCACCTTAAGCTCTCTCTATGAAATACGGCTGAACTACCGGTTCCTACTCACTCCTACTGTATTTTAAAATTAGGAGTCAGACAGTCAGAAAGCAAAAATGCCTCTTCTAGGCCAACCATGTAGGCGGTCCGGCAAAAAAGCAGTTGGTTTAATATAGTGGGTGATATCGCTGACCTCCACACAGCAAAATAAAATTTGAAACACCACACTACACCAATAAGAGTCCTTGGGCAACACTCTTAACTAAACTCTTAACTCAAATTTCTACGACACAAATCCAGCTTGAACCTGGAACCAATCACCAACTGCACATCAGTGGTCTGTCCAGCTGCAGGATTGTAAAAGGTCTGCTGAAGCTATGTATGAAGCAGTGTTTGAGAAGTGAACTCACCTCTTTGACGTGTAGGAAATCTTTAGCCTCAAAGGAAACTCCATGTCCAGGTATTGGGACGTTGTCGTCGTCTGCAGGAACGTAAGTGTAGTTTGTGCGCACGGCGAACGCAACGGGCTTGTACTGCCAAAGACATGACAAAATGGCTTCCTGATTCACACCATGAAATACATAATGAATCAAATAAGACTAGAATTCCGGACCCCACCACCACAGAGACAGGCACAACCTCATTTACAAGTTAAGGGTTCATTTCAGTAATCATTTCACATTTTTGGTAATAAAAGATTTTGATGCTGTATGCAAATGACCAGTGAACTTACATGTCCAATGAGGACTTGAAATATGAAATATTGATTAGGTAAATAAGTAATAAGTTAATAATGTTTGAGGGAGAAAAATAATGACTTGTTTAAACATGGCTTGAGTTTAACTGTAAGTATTTATTCAGTCTGAATTACAGGAACTCATCTGTAACCCGAGTTGTTTAGTTTTGTAGCATTTTCGGTAATGCAGTTAGCCGTGTCCCGAATTTGGAGACATTCCACCTTAAGTAATCCAAAAATAAGTTGCTGTGAAACTGCAGGGTTTAAGGAGATAAGTCACATTCATTTTGACAACACTGTACTGAAATCAGTTCCTACCCTTTTCCAAAAGTTACATAGTGCATTTTCTGCAATGTTGAGCCCATAGTAGTGACAACAGAGACATTATTCTCCCTATCACAAGTCGGTGTGAAGCTGTAAATGTTGGATAAAAATATTACGTCGTGTAACTTTAAAAGAGCAGCACCAACGTTAAGCTAAGGCTCTGGCCAATGCGCATGGATTTTGTGCCAAACACAGCCCCAGAAACACACACAAACAGAGTGTGTTCCTGGTTTTTTTTACTATTATTCAGCTGAAGAACCTGCTGTTCTTTGGTTCCAGGCGAGAACAAATTTTTCTGGTCCGGTGAACCAGTTAATGTCGGTGAAAACACGCTGAACGGTTCCAAATTTAGTTCATGAACTGTAATGTGAAATATGGCTGAACTAACAACAACAGACAGTGTAGTAGTGCCACCTTAAGCTCTCTCTATGAAATACGGCTGAACTAACGGTTCCAACTTGCACATGTGTATTTTAAAATTAGGAGTGTACCTTTAAAAGAGAAGCACTTTTCAAAATAACGCATCCTGAATATTCCTCCAGCATCCAGCCATGTGAACAAAGTATTCTCTTAATTTTTAATACATCTGTAAGTGGTCTTAATGTTTTGGCTCGTCTATGTAAATGTGCCAGTTAAAACTTTGACAAGAAATGTACCATACCTTGGCCTTCTCAAGTTGGACCTGAGCATTTTTCTCCTTCTCCTCAGTGGCCCCTGAGTCCTGACGGTCCGCCGAACCCTAACACACAGAACACCAGCGTCAGAGATGGATGGGGTCAGACACAGAGGATAAATACCATGCAAACAGGACGGTACAGGAACAAGTGTGGGACAGGGAGAGAGGTAGGTAATAGTTCTTGAAATGTCTTCTGGAGCATTCGCTTGTTCTGGTTGAGCTGTAGTTAAACTGTGTGTGACATGCTCTGTCTCGTCCAGTTACTCTCTGATGTCGTGTCTGAGCGACTGTAGCTCTGAATCTGACCTGAATTTCACTGCTTATTATTTCATGTCACTTCCACAACTCAAGCAAATGCTAATGTCCACTTATCGGGTCAGTCAGGATAAACTACAGCCCGTCAGTTTCAGTTTGGCTAATTATCTGAGAACTATGCGATTCTCAGGAAATGGTCTCAAGGATCATTTCAAGGTTAATTATAACTTCAGTTTTTTTATTGGAAATATTCATTTCTGTGAACTCTTTTCATCCTGTTCAGGTTCACTGTGAGTTCTACCCAGAGTCATTGGTTGCAAGACAGGAACACAACCTGGACGGGGTGCCAGTCTATCAACCCGGTCTCACACCTATTCGTGATATAGTCACATATTTTCGACATTTTATGCAACAATATCACGATCATAAGTGTAGGGTTAATCACCATAGAAACACTATGAGACAGTAACACGACAACACTTCCTCATTACAGGCGTCATTACCATCCGTTAATACCACTGTCTTAATATAACGTTACTAATTCATTATTTGCTAAAACATCGAAGCAAATAGTGGCTAGAGAAATGTCCTTTTCAGTATTAACCTTTTGAAAATTAGTCAAAATAATGTTAAGTAAAAGAAATGTTTTTGTTAGTGTTAAAGCTAACGTAGGACATCAATAACAAGCATTGCTTAGGGGAAGAAGTATTACTTTATGCCTTTGTTGGAATAAGAACCTATGTTATGTAATTCACAGTATGCCTTTATATGAGTAATGACGCCTGTAATGAGGAAGAGTTTTCATGTTACTGTCGCATAGTGTTTCTATGGTAATTACCCATACACTTATGATTGTGATATTGTCTCATAAAATGTTAAAAATATATGACTAAATATGCAAATTGCAGTCTTCTAAATATGTGACTATTATAAGCAGGTGTGAGACCGGGTTGAGTCTAGCACGGGGCACTACACACTCACACCTGGGTTGAAGTCACATGATTTTTTATTTTTTATTTTTTTTTTTTTTTGTGGGCATCATATTGGGGGCCAGTTGCCTGGTTTCACAAGTATGTATGTATGTATGTATGTACGTATGTACGTTTACACTTATATAGCGCCTTTCTAGACACCCAAGGACACTTTACAATCCACACTGCTCAGAACGCTCAGAAAACTCAATCCACACACACACAAAATGTGAGTGACCGGTGTCTCCCTACAACCTCCATAGTGTAATCACAGTGTCAGTCAAAAATAACCCTTTCTGCACTTATGTAATGTGTTGTATTCATTCATTCATTCATTGTCTGCAACTGTCGCGGTCAACTGGGCGCAAGGCTGGGGCGTTGTTCCCTCTCAGGGCGACACACATTCACACTTAGAGACACTTTTGAGTCACCAATCCACCTACCAGCGTGTGTTGTTGGACTGTGGGAGGAAACCGGAGCACCCCGAGGAAACCCACACAGACACAGGGAGAACACACCACACTCTTCACAGACAGTCACCCGGAGGAAACCCATGCAGACACAGGGAGAACACACCACACTCCTCACAGACAGTCACCCGGAGGAAACCCACGCAGACACAGGGAGAACACACCACACTCCTCACAGACAGTCACCCGGAGGAAACCCACACAGACACAGGGAGAACACACCACACTCCTCACAGACAGTCACCCGGAGGAAACTCACACAGACACAGGGAGAACACACCACACTCCTCACAGACAGTCACCCGCAGCAAGACTCAGACACTACCTGCTGTGCCACCAGAGTTTGTTGTATGTCAAAAAAAATTGTGAGCTATAAAGTTCACGTTTCAGCATCTGATTACTGTCTGGGTGCAGTGTCATTAGTAATGTTTTCTGTGATGTGCACTACGTAGGCAGTATAGCGCTATTTTGGGACACGACCCGAGCTCTGTTTACAAACCTGACGTGGACAATTGGGTCAGGGAACCATAGTAATATTTCTTTCATTTTAATGTCTAAATTAGCATTGACATAAACAATCAATCAATCAATTATCAATATTTCTTTAGTTGTTTGCCTCTTTGTATTTTATGCCTTCATTATTTCCCTTTGTGGCTCCTGCTTTCTGCTTTAAATCCAACTCACAATGATTGTTTTTACACAGAGCCCTTTTAAAAATAAACCAAGCTTAGGTTTATTAATGTAAACCTGAAAGGAAACAAGCAGCAAATCTGTGTTTTTTTGTGGTCACAGTGTAATAAACTTGGAGGGACCCCAGCTGTATACCAGTGAATAATGGGGAGTGTGGTTCAACCATAACAGTCTTAGTGGTCCACCTTGCTGGATTGTGCAGTATTATATTCCAGTGCACTTCAAAGGCTAGTGTCACAGGTCAGTGAAATATCACAGTGATTTTGAAGCTGTAATTTTAAGGTAAAATACTACATAGTGTCGCTTTAATCAGGTAAAGAGACAGTATTTTTCATGAGATTCTTATATAAAGACTATAACATTATTAACACTCTTTCCAATTTTTAAAAAATAAATGCTCAGTAAAAGCTCTTGGAGCAAAACAAACTCAGTTGGAGAGACAGTAGTTTTTTTAACCAATAAAGGACTGGAAACCGAGACTCTGCTGTCCCTGTGAGGACTGTGAGGTTTTAGGGAAGGACTGGGAGCTCATGAATCAACTGGAAAAGATAGCAAACCACAAACAAAACACACTGAGGCTATTTTGAGATGTGTTTTAGAAGCATCCAGTTTGATATGTTCACATACGCAAAACTAACCATGACCCAGCAGTCTGAGCTCCCTTTAAATGCCTAAGGAATTTGTCGACAACCAGAATAAATACTCAGTGAAAATGCTCAGCCGTGTTTCATATTAAATTATAAAACAGTCAAAGTGCTGATTTGGGCGGTCTGATAAAACCTGTAAAATCCCTCTGTCAAATCCCTGCAATGAATATCAGCTTCAAGGGGATCATACTTTACCATCGGTACAGCAAAAGCTGGCATTTCCTGTGATGTCATGAGCTTGTTAAAGGAGGGATGTGCTTGGTACGCAGTGGCCGCGACTGCGCTGGGGCGTACATGATCTCGGGTGTTATCCTTCAGGAATACTTCAGCACCAGTTTTATCGCTAACGGCAGACAAAGGGCAGGACATGAACCACTGGAAAGACTTTTACATCAGTGAGCAGTTAGAAGTCAAGGCAAAACACTGAGGCATTGTCTGGGAAAGAGATGGAGATGCTCTGTGTGTTTTCCATTTGTAGTTTACTGTTACAAAGCACTAGAACTAGGACTAAAAACACACTTAAGAGGAATGTTTCTATTTCTGACGAAAATCAATTAATTAAACTGGGTTTTTTTGTCAGTGTTTACATTTGTTTTATTTAGATCAGTGTCCTCTTCACTAAAGTTAAAACACCAAACAACAGACACAGCATTTTGCTTTGGTACAAGCTGCTCAAATTGCTCAGTTTTCCTCTGTGTTGTGGTTCTCCTCCTTGTGGTAGATTGGTTTGAGCATCCTCAATGCCAAGGCAGACCAAGCGACTCGAGCAGCTCGTAGCAAAGAAAATCATCTGTGGTTTGGACGTGTTGTTTTTTGACTAAAATTAATATAACACTGAACAAAATTTCAAATGTAAACGCTGAGAAAAAACAGTTTGAGCGACCAAAGCACAATCACACACCAAATATAAACAGTGCTCAGAAAACAAGAGAGGAACAAGCTCCCAGCGACATTAGAAAAAATATCCCAGCTTTAACACTGGAGCATATTTACAGCACAAGCTGAAACCTGAATCATACACCCTGGAGGGCGTGCCAGTCCTTCACAGGGCAACAAACACTCACACATTCACTTTCACACTCACACCTACGGACACTATTGAGTCGCCAATCCACCTACTAACGTGTGTTTTAGGACCATGGGAGGAAACCGGAGCACCCAGAGGAAACCCACGCAGACACAGAAAGAACACACCACACTCCTCACAGACAGTCAGCCGGAGGAAACCCACGCGGACACAGAGAGAACACACCACACTCCTCACAGACAGTCAGCCGGAGGAAACCCACGCGGACACAGAGAGAACACACCACACTCCTCACAAACAGTCACCCGGAGGAAACCCACGCGGACACAGAGAGAACACACCACACTCCTCACAGACAGTCACCCGGAGGAAACCCACGCGGACACAGAGAGAACACACCACACTCCTCACAGACAGTCACCCGTAGGAAACCCATGCAGACACAGGGAGAACACACCACACTCCTCACAGACAGTCACCCGGAGGAAACCCACGCAGACACAGGGAGAACACACCACACTCCTCACAGACAATCACCCGGAGGAAACCCACACATACACAGGGAGAACACACCACACTCCTCACAGACAATCACCCGGAGGAAACCCACGCAGACACAGGGAGAACACACCACACTCCTCACAGACAGTCACCCGGAGGAAACCCACACAGAAACCGGGAGAACACACCACTGAATCTGACACCGTATCAACAAATAATCCAGGTCAAAACAATCCAACATCTCACTCTTTATAAAGACACAGCTTCTTCAAGGCTTCATAAGTACAGTTAATATTTAGTTGGCCTTTTATTTTTGCTCCATTTTACAGGTATATGATGATTACAACTGGATCCCAAACACCACATTTTTTACCAAAGTTACTGGGATGGAACTCCATTACTCAAGAGAACACAGTTCCACTGGTCCACTGCCCAGTGCTGGGGGCTTCATACCCCTGAGTCTGACTCTTGACACTGGGGCCCATCTGTGCCTGTACCACATGATCCCATCGTACCGGCTTATGCTTTTCTACGGGGCTTGAACTAACCATGTGTGAACAACTGAAAATCTGTATCCAGATACATCTGAATTTATAAATCTTTTATTAGTATTTACAAACATTTGGACAAATAGCGTATGACATAGTATCACCTAACACTACAAATGACTACACTTCAATTGTGGAAGTTTAAAAAAACAAAGCCCTGCTATATCAAATGTGGCTCTGAATATGAGCTGGGACAAGCTTATTTCACCTGAGGAAAAAGTGAGAGCATATGCACAGAACACATGTCTAATTAGGGACTAAAGAGTGAGGAGGAAAATGAGAAAGAGGAGAGAATCACAGCAGAGAGAGAGAGAGAGAGAGAGAGAGAGAGAGTGAGAGAAAGAGAGAGAGATCCCCCCCCCCAGGCAAAGTCCTGTAAATAAGCTTTCCTTTTTTTTCTGTTTACTTGTGTTTGCCGTAGACATCTGTTCACCCAGCACCGAGTCCCCTGCTCCTCAGAGTCACACTGAGCTCAGGACAAAACGCTGCTGAATTATTAAACAACACTACCATCACCAGCACAGCACACAACACAACATACTGTCCCTCCCAGAACAAATACCTTTTTCCTCTAAAATACTAATATTACATGAGAAGGAGAGGAAAGCATCCTTAACTTGACAGAAGTTAATGTAACAGTAATTTTGGACCAATAGAAATGATCCACATAAAAGCTGACTGGGTTTATGTCTTGCCCCTGATCTCGATCCAAGTTCCTACACAGTACTGTTACACAGAGAACACTTCAAATAAATCACAGTTATTAGAATCAGCCCAGTGAATTTGCTCAGCCCTGAACATCTCACATTAAGAAAGAAATTGCCTGCACCCAAGCTGCTCAAACACAAACAAACAGCTCAAATTCTATCTAGTGCAGCACTGCAGCAGTTAAAATAGAACCTTCCAAAACGAGTAATATATTCCCTACACCACTCTGAAGTGCTCGAGTAGCTTAATATTCACAGTCGCAACTAATAAAAACCTCCAGCAGAGTTCCTACTGCTGCTTCAGACTTTTATGGAAACTCTGCAGAAGGCTTTTAATTTGAAATGAGGAATACAGGAAGTCTCAATTACGATGGCCAGCAGAGTCAGATCAGAACTTTTACAAAGCATGTTACAGTATAGAAAAAACGGTGCTGGAGGGAATATTCACATTGGTCACGACCAGCTTGAGGCGGAGGACCAACTGGGCGCATGAAATACGGAATTGTCAGTTTATCTTTGTAAGTCTTGTGTGATTTTCCCAGTGCACCATTTTGAATGTACTGTCACAATCAAAGCATGGCTCGATCCTGGCTGTCTTTCCGTTTTGAGCGAAGGACTGTGATAATTCAGTAATAACAGCAAAGGTATGATGACTGTGATCAACAAAACTGTACTTAGCTTCGCAGCCTTAATGAACAGTGTCATTTTCTCCCATTAAGGCACGGTATTATGATTATATCATAGATTTACTCAACCCAATATCTGACAGTGTGCTAAACCAGAAAATACTCCTCATTTTTATAAACATCATGTCTGTTTACAGCCCTATGGATGAAGCAGCATTTAGCAGGGGATTTACCCTGATTTAAAATCCTGTTATTTTGACTAATCCTGTTAATTGACTAATTACGTAACAGTCTGGACTGCGGAATATCTCCTAAAATGTGACAAAGTAACCCTTTAGAAACCATTAACTAAAGGTATGGGAGGGTTGTGTGTGAACTAAGGTTTCACAGATGTGCTGCTAAATTGCTTTTTGTTTAGTGGAGCACCCTCTGAAGGTGGTTCTTAGCTGAAAACTATTCTCTTTCAGTCAGACAGCAGCATGCCTCCTCGGCTCCTCACCCCGTCAGTGGAGTGACTGCGGTTAAGATATCACAGCTCGGCGACTGCGTCTCTGGCAGCAGGCTGAGCCCTGGAGTATTAACCTGACATGTCTTTGGAAAAACCTGACAGAGTTCAGATAAGGATTAGACTCCAGAGATTGAAGAAATGGGGGGGTGTTCAGAAATGTTAAAGCTACACATGCTTCATAACGAGAGGGTTCTGCTCAATTAAAGGGAAAAGTGTAACATGTGAAGGTTATTTTTGTTATGAACAAATAAAATAAATGTGTTCATAGGTTATAGATGTGTGTTCATAGATCCTAGTCCTGTATTAAACAATCCTTTCAGTGAAGAATCACCATTCAGAGTGCTGTTTAGTCCAAGACTAGGCTTAAACCTTGACCCTTGGAGGGCAGAATACTGACCACTCTTTTCTATACGGCCTAGCATTGCATTTAAATTCCCTGTCTTGCACATCTGGCACAAACAGAGGACCAGATGTATGCATGAGCGCACACCTGCCTCGAAGCAACAGCAAAATGCCTCCAAAACGCTAAGACCTTGCAGAGGACTGTCCACTAACATCCACCGCAGAGTTTAAAAGATGGAGCCGTCATGAAATGTCCTTGTAAATTCTGTGCAGGGGTTTTTTAGACAGCTAAAAAGATACAAGGAGACGGGCTGCATTTATTTTGCAGCCATTTATTAAGAGAAATTTTGCATGAGATGCAATTTTCTGCTTTCATTTTATAAAACAAACTTCCAAGCTGCAAAAGACCCCCACAAATGGAGTATTTCCATCCGTTTCTGCCGCCTCCTCACTTGTTTTACGTTAGGCAAATGCATATGCCTGAGTGAGAGAAGCACATTCTGTGATATTCCACATGTGACCTGTTCCCAAGGCATTTGGGCTTGTGCAACAGTTCTGTTCATTACACATGAAAACGACCCCCAAGATGCTCAGTACATCATGCCCAGAATCTCTACAGAACTGGTGTAAATAGGTGCAAAGTTGAAGTGACAGGTCCCACTTTACTCAGCAGTTAGATGGTCAGGACGTCTGAAAAGTCTCTAAGGGACTAGTTGAAACAACGGTCTAGTATGGAAGGATAAGCTAGCTTCTATTCAGTAAATATCCAGGGACCTGAAGGTTGTGGGTTCGATTCCCGCTCTGGGTGACTGTCTGTGAGGAGTGTGGTGTGTTCTCCCTGTGTCCGCGTGGGTTTCCTCTGGGTGACTGTCTGTGAGGAGCGTGGTGTGTTCTCCTTGTGTCTGTGTGGGTTTCCTCTGGGTGACTGTCTGTGAGGAGCGTGGTGTGTTCTCCTTGTGTCTGCGTGGGTTTCCTCCGGGTGCTCCGGTTTCCTCCCACAGTCCAAAAACACGTTGGTAGGTGGATTGGCGACTCAAAAGTGTCCATAGGTGTGAGTGTGTGTGTTTGTGTGTGTTCCCCTGTGATGGACTGGTGCCCCCTCCAGGGTGTATTCCCGCCTTGCGCCCAATGATTTCAGGTAGGCTCTGGACACACCGCGACCCTGAACTGGATAAGGGTTACAGATAATGAATGAATGAATGAATGAATGAATGAATCCTTAGTGTATTGACTGCGGAATAGCAGTAGACAAAACTAAGATGGCCGTTATCATTGTGGCTGCATTGGTCCAGCTGTAAAACATAGATAATATTCACAATAAAGCTCTTGGATCTTCACACACAATATTGTAAAACTAATAATGAAAAATCCCAGAGTCTACATGAGTCACTCAGTAATCAGGTTCCAGTCTAAATAGAGGACATGCATCTTTACCGTGGCTTAGAAACTCACCACAGCACGTGATGGAAATTATCATTACAGTCTGTATCATTATAAACCGGGAAAACTCATACATTTGGTACCTCTTGGGAATAAATATGACTCTTCTGCTCTAGCTCACCCCTGGCGTTTGAATACAACACATTGTTTTAAGGATATTGTTTACATGGGTTTGAAGCATGTAGCATTATTACTTTAAATGTACAGCTTCAAAATCATTGTGATGCTCCACTCAGCCGTAGAAGGGAAAACAGAGCCTCTGTCTTTGCTACTCTAGGCTCAGCACTGCAGAAACTGTGCTATGTAACTTTTGGAGGACAAACAACCCACTCCCTTCACCTCAGTTTCATACCTTGATTGCACACTCTGCAGCTGTAGGGGGAGCCCAGGAGAATATACACCAACTCTTACCTAGTGTTCATTAAAAACTTGGCAAGTCCTGAGATGGTAGGACAGAGATATCAAACTGTGTTCCTTCCAGGTCACAGCGCTGCAGAGATTAGGGTTTTCCTCCCTCAAACACTCCTCTAATTCCTGAAGCCACTGCAACTGATCTGATCTCTTGAATCAGGTGTGTGTCTTGTGTTTAATGAGGCTGAAGGCAGAAGGGCGCTGTGGCCCGTGAGGACCGTAGTGTGGTGTGGGGTGTTGGTGGAGAGAGGGGGGGGGGGTGTTCGTTTGAAGACAGGTTGCTCCCTGTGCTGCAGTCGGCTCACAGATCCGTTATGTCACGACAGACAGGATTAACCGATTCTGAGCAGCACTGATGGAGATGTTGCCTTTAATACCACACTTTTCACCCTGAGTGACTCAGTATGAATCAAAATGCCATGTCCTGCTGTCAGCTCCAAATAAGGGAAAAGGAGTGCGATACGGACCCAGTGATTTTCATTTGTGGAGGACTCGAACGGAGAAGGAGCCAAAGTTGTGCAGTTGCGTGGCAACCATACTTTGTTTCCTGAATAAACGTATAAGATAAAAATGAGTCTTGTATCATATTCCACCACTGAGGGATTATACAATTATTCTGAAAAGAACCAATCACTGAAACAATAACAAATAATAAGGAGATTTACTGGTATTTATGTTCTTTCTCTAATGCTGATTCTGTTTAGTGAATAGTGTTATACAAACACAATTAAACCGAATGGAATGGAACTAAATGGAATGGAAGCCCTTGTGCTTATGTTAACTTTTTCTCAATGCCTAATTTGGACTAGAGCTGTATAGTACCCACTTGCACTGGCCTATGGAGCAGTGGAACTCTGCTCTTCGTTTTGATGGGATGCTGTCAAACACCTTTAGAATGAGTTTCTACAGATTGTCAAATCTGGAAGGCCAATAAAACATCTGTGTATATGGGATGTCTACATCAAGTTGAAACATAAAGCTGAGAAAATTCTCCAGTTTGGGGGAGTGTCTATGATTGTAGGTAAACACTGTACCCTCTGGTTTGTTTATGTTCAGAAGCTTAGCGTCTTTTAAGGTAGAACGGTATGTTTGTGTGCCTCTTGTTTGTACGTGGCTGAAGCTTAACTTGTCTGTGAGTTTTTATTCACTGGTGTACCTCATTAAACCTGTTTACAAGAAACACTTGTAACTCAAGTTGTTTAGTTTACTTTAGTTTTTCCACAGTGATCCAAAACAGCAAAATATAAGTCAGTTGTTTAGTTTTGTAGCACTTTAGGTCTGTGTTTATTTTCTTGCTGTTAGCGCTCTCCTTCTCCATTGTCTAAAAAAGCTCCAGATGCCGCTGCTATTAGCACAGAGAGAGAGAGAGCCTAGCATACCGGACTGAGACACTTTGTTTTTGATTAAAATCATGAATATTGCCTTTTAAGAGGAGAACAGATTCAGTTTTCAGGTGTGTTTAAGTTTTCTATGGTCTTTTTCACAAGAGTTAAAACATGCCCTGTCAAAATAAAGCCAAACATCACCACACCACATATTCTGGCTTTTATTGATTCAGTTATGTAATCACTCGACTATCTCCATAACAGTAAACTCTGAGCAGAAACACAGCAGAACATGGAGCTGATGGAAGCTGCCCTTCTGCCCTGCTCTGAGGGCTGATATGCCATATTCGTCCAAACGTTCTGCTCCACGATCAGGATTAGCTTTTGGCTAAAGCACGCTCAACCCACACACAATCAGAAAAAGGAAAACAAGTTGCCATGGACACGTCAAGACAGGAACGCACACACACACACACACACACACACACACACATTAAGAAGTCCATCTTCTACCACAGAGGAGTTTCTGTGAGTTTTCTCTGAGCTTGTGTCCAGAATGCTTTCATGCACAGCTGTATGTACTGGATTCTGTTGTACACAAAAGACTTGTGTAATCAGGCACCCAGGACACTTAGGCACAGCTGCACATGAGCCCACAGCCACTACACCCAATACAAAGCATGGGCTAGAGGGCTACAAACACCCCAGCATTGGGCAGTTGAAAACTGGAGCTGTGTTCTCTAGAATAATGGCGCTCCATTCAATTGCCAAGGAATGAGCTTGTCTAGTGAGACAGGAGGTCTACAGAGGTATAAACCAACTCACATTGGGCTGTGTAACACTGAACATGAAGTAAAGTGGTGTTTGTGATCCTGAATTAATTCATCAACTCCTTTACTCATGTGTATGTATGTATGAATTATATTTTGATGGGCCTGTATAACGGTAATACCATATACCGTGATATATAATGTGCCTTTAAGAGAGTCACAGGGAGGAGGCGCTGTGGGTGCTCATTGACTGCTGATGTCACATTCTGAAAATCAGTTGTGAATTTAGCGCTGAGTTTTGGTAAAAGAAGCTGAAAACAAATACTTATGAGATTATTCACTCAACTTTGTGCTCACAGGCATGAGGATTTATCTCGAAATATGTGCGATTTGAGCTGAATTTCACTAGAAAACCATCTGCTGTAGTGTGCTAAACCACAAGTGCCTATTAACCTATGCTTTTAAGCAGGCTAGAACCATATTGGAGCAACAGAACTTTTCCAACACCACTAGCTGAAATTTGCTCTCTCAGAAATGTGTTTTTTATCGTCAACATGTGTCAGAGTGCACCGCCAGACTGGGCTGAGCTGAACTGCACAGCACCGAAAACCCTTCAATTTTGTGCTCACACATACCCAACCCATGGCAAAACCGGTACGATGGTATGAAAAATGTGGATACTGCACACACACACAAAATAGTACAAGAATTTGTACTACACACAAACACACACATATATATATATATATATATATATATATAGTACAAATTTTTTGACACACCCACTCAAGAAGGGTTTCCTTACTTTTCACATATGTCGTATGTACAGTAACAGTCAAAAGTTTGGGCGTCCTCCTCATTCAATCAGCATCTTGAAGTTGTCACCTGGAATGTTTTTCAGTGAACAGCTGTGGCCTCGTCAAGAGTTAATTTGTAGAACTACTCGCCGCCTTAATGTTTTTGAGATCATAACTTGGGTTGTGTAGAGGTAGGGGCTGGTATACAGTTCTATGCAGTAAAGAGCCCTATTCCACCAATTCCACCACTTTTGACTGGCACTGTATATATGGGGCACAGTTGTACATGCCACTAAATGAAAGAAATCAGAGTAAAGGTCTGAAAAACTAGGTTTATTTGGCTCCAAAAACTAATTCTCTCTCAGATTTGATTCTTAAAATTTGTTAATGGGTTTAGTCCTACATGGCCCTGACAAGAAATCTATGTGACCATTAGAATAATCGGATAAATGCCAGAATCCAGTAATGCTGATAGTATTGGCTCAGGTCCTCATATCGTATCTGTATACTGAACTTTTATTATTAACCTTGAGACCAGCCATTACACCAGAGCTTAAATATGGAAGCGACAATACAACAATGACATTAGAAAGAGATTATTCATCTCTTGCAGGGAATATAAAGTGCATTTGGTGTGCGGTATAAGCTTGTGCTACAGCAGAACATGTGTGGTGAATACAGTGGCTCAGCTTGACCTCCTGTCCTTATGTAAAATGCTCCAGTAATCTAATTAATTAGTTTCCTCTCTGTCACTTAACAAGCTTTGCCAGGTCACCCCTACATCCACATACACTGTGTTCACATCATCACACTCCACATCGTCACCGAAGCTCTGAAATGTTGGCTTTATCATCAGGAAATCACAGGATCAACCCTGATACATTTTAGTAGGCACAACAGAACACGGCTGTTAATGTTCTCCTGCAAGCGTGGTGACATCCAGTGTTGTTGTGTTAGCAGGAGTGTGGAAAGAAGCAGAGGTTGGCTTCACAGTGCTCAGAGGAAACCTGTGCTGCCTTCACTCCATCAGCTTGGGAGCAGTGTGAGAGTGGGGAGAGTCCTTGTTAAAGGGTAGAATGTGAAAGGGCTAAAACTGGGGAGACAGTTGGGTGCAAATTATGAGTGTAATCAAAAGTTGGTAGTTTCCTACCCTCCTCCATAAGTTACATAGTGCACTGTTTGAAGTGCTGAGCCTGGAGTAGCAACAACAGAGACTCTATTCTTCCTATTACAGGTCAGTGGGGCATCACAATGATTTTGAAGCTGTAATTTTAAGGTACAAATACTACCTACTGTTCCTTTAAGAGAGTTAGAACTCCAGCTTCACCACACATAATATAATAAAAAAAAATACAGTGGTGGTGAGGCAATTCAAATAAATATATAAATAAATAAATAATAGCAAAAATGTGATAAAGGCTACTGCAGAAGATTTGCTTTAGATTCAGTGCTGTGATTGGGATACATTCAACATATAAAACTTTATATAAAAAATGCGAAACATAATCACACAGCATGAGTGCGTTCTTTCTGTAATGCACGAACAGTTTCACTCGACTATCCCTCTCAGCATGCTTATACTGCTGATACTGATACAACAGTGGTATGTCATCGCCAGTCACAACTGAGTAAAAACCCAGGGGCTTGTTAGAGACTTGTTTGCATATTGTAGCCTAGTGCAAATGCCACCATAAAATCACCATGAGAATTAAAGGCATGGCTCTATATGTTCCTTTCTTTCATAATAGGTGTCACATTCTGGCCCAATCTTGTTTGTTTTCCCCGCCATGTGCTCGCTCAGCACATGGCTCTGTCTGTTTGTTGTTGTCCATGTCTCCTCCCATGTCCCGCCCGTGTTCCGCCTCCTCGACTGTGTCTCATTTGTTACCCTGCCCTCTCATTATCTGTCTCAGGTGCGTCTCGTCTGTGTTTAGTATTTAAATCCCCTTTTGTCACTTCCTGTTATCGGTCATTTATATTGTTTTGTGTTGTTTGCTATGTTCAAGTCGTGTTGTTTCGTGTTGTTCCCAATTCTAGTCAGTTGTTCCTTGTTTTCGTTGCCTCATTTCTTGTTGTTGTTTCAAGCCCTTTCATTTATTCATTCGTCGTGTTTGCCCTCTAGTTCGTTTGTGTTTGTTTTGTTTTTTTCTAAATATAATCACTGTGTTTTAGCGTTTGCGTCCGCCTCCGTCAGTCCGCCATCTGTGAATTCGTGACAATAGGTGACCAGTCATGGCTTTAGAGAGTCCTGCCCCAGCTTATAGCCTTTAATAACAACCAAGCATAACAAAACTACGGCTTTATAGTGTAGTTCTAGAGATACTAATTGTTTTAATTCCACACATATGAAGCTTGGTTCCTGCATTTCCCAGAGTTCCTCAGTGCTGTATCGCATGGGGAATCATCTGTTGCTAGTTTGGTTCATGTGATCCCAAATCCAGCAATACCCTGAAATGTGTTGTTGAGGAATGTGTAGAATCTCTATCACACAATGCTGGAAGTGTTTGCTGCAAAAGACAACACAATCTCTGACGTAATTATCGACTGGCGATAAGTACCCCCCACGCCTTTTACTTGATAACGAGGGTTATCATTATGACTTTAATAAGAGAGTCAACCAGGCCTTGATCAGATACATCTCTACACCAGCCTGAAACACATGGAACAACACCCGAGGGTCTGACCAATGGGACAGCGACACAGGACTGAGCTACACAGCTGGATACGTTCTCTCTCTCTCTCTCTCTCTCTCTCTCTCTCTCTCTTTCTCTCTCCCCCTCTTGTCGTGATTGCTTTTCTGTAAGGAGATTAAGATGCCATGCGTCAATCCAGGATTTGGAGAGAAAGAGACGAATGCAAACTCCCCTTAACCATCCAGCCCTGTGATGGACATATCGCAAACCATTTTACCGACAAACGTGCCACATTCAGTGCTAATGAACCAAAGAATCCTGACATCGAAACCTTTAAACTGGGTTTCTGCACATTTCCATTAAAATCTGAATTGAAAAATCATAGTCACTATTTCCAAAAACGACACTCATACGTTTGTCCAATGCTCCCATCCATAATCATGTTACAGATGTAGGCTAATGTGGCATCAGGAGTCCTGCCAGAGGACATTTGTTGGCGCAGTGTTGTGTAGCATACTTCCCTAAGGGGGGAATCAAGCCCTGTCTAATTCTAAGTGGGTCCAACCTAACATTCACACTGCTTTATGTTTAAATCTCAGATAAAAGCAGGGCTGAATCGGTTCTGAACCAGGACCTATGCTTCAGTCACATGATCCTTGGTTTTTTGGGTCTTGGTCACAGGCCACACAAACTGAAGCATTAGCCAATTTATGATGTCGACCAACAGTCCAGAAATTGTGGGCACCTAGGCTTCTTTAGTCGCCAATGTGGTAATGATTCTGTTTTAAGGCACAAAGATTTATGGTAAGCTTGATTTATTAAGTGAACAGACTGTGCTGATTCTGAACATGTTACTCTTCCTCATATTTATCCAGAACGTTCTGGAAGCCCAGCTCGTCTGGCATTAAGCCTCGGACAGAAGGCCGTAAGTATCCTGCCACAGTGGCGGCTCCTAAGAGGCTTTTTCTATTCTTAGTTGCAGGTAACAGGTACTTCCTGTAAAGTCCTGGCCATAAAATGAGGGCAGTAGTGCACCTTACTCTGGGGGAAATATCCCTCTCTGAGCTACAGCAGAATGGGAATCTTAAATAAAACATCTGAGCTCTTTCAGAGCTAGGCTGAGGTATTACATTGTGTGATGTAACACGGTGGACTGCAGTAATGTGTACTGAAAACATGGATGGACCTCTGGACCTGCAGCTCTGTGGGAATTTGGCACATGGACCATTATGGTCCAAATTTGAGTAGCCCTGCCTTATGTAGCCCTTAATAAAACAATTTCACAATGACTAATAATATTTTCTTGAAATCTCATTTAGGGTGAATCCAATGTCTTAATTGGAACTGAGTTACAAGTTGTAGCGATTAAATATTCCCCTACAAAATGGAATGACCCTTCAAGAGCCTGATTTGTCATTACAACACAAAAAGTGGTGCTCTGCTACCAGTCTGCAGTAATATCAGAGCTTCTGGACTTTAACGTAGTTCAAGAACACCTTCAACGTCTTCAGTTCAGCTACTCATTCCACATTAAATGCGGCAGTAGCCACAGGTGTATGTAATTGCTTCACCATTTAAGGTGGAACTGGAAATTTAGAGAAATTAACAAACATTAGTTTTATGCATATTATGAAGTAAAGAGTAAAGGGACATCCCAGTAAACAAGGAACGTCCCTGGACGTTCAAAATAGGTCTAAAAGTAGTCTGTCCATTAAGGACACATTTTAAATGTCAATGGATGTCCAAAATCCATCGTAATAAGTTAGTTAAGTGGTGACCAATTGATAACGTCAGTGGACATCCAAAATGCGTTTTATACAAGTAATTTATTTCAGGACCAATTAATAACGTCAATGGACGTCCAAAATACGTCATTACGTTATTTCAACGTTGAATCAACGGCTAAATGTTTACTGGGATAACTCATTAAATCTACATTAAACTAAGATAATACAATGGCTATCACAGTTTATAAAAGACAAAATACTGACATCTGTGGCTTTCTTTGGGCCCTTGTGCCACCATCTTGCCAGTTATACACTTGTCAGAAAAACTGTCAGTGTGGTGGTACCCTCACAGTTCACAGTTCATATTCTGTGCCGTTAATTAGGGAACAGGAACTTAACAAGGGGATATGGACTTATATTGTTTTATTATACAAAGTTCTATAATGAAAGCTTACAAATATCTTATATATTATATAAATATTATATATAGAAGGTAATGTACCTTTAGGGAACACAACTGAACTTTAACACCACTGAGGTGTCTTCAAAGGTACATTTACACTGTGTGTGTCTTTAGTGACCAATAATATACCTCTGTGTGCCCCTGTAAATTCTTGGTTTCAAGGGGTATATAGCCCACCCCCTTGGCCCTACCCCTTGTCAAAATGGAGGAGTAGGTCTAAAGGGAGTATGGGATTCACCCTTTGTAATAAAAATGCAGTGATTATATCCATGTAGCTGAAATCATAGTAGACCCACTACAGGTTTCAGTAAAAATTAAATGAAAAATCAAGTCATAAGCATCTTTATAAAATCCAGTTCTTTATCCAGTTTATCCCCATAAGGATGAATCTACAAATCTGTGTATATTTAGGGTTTGGTATGTCCCACTGTTTCAGGTGTTCTCAGAAGGTCTTGGAATGTGGTCCCTATGTATAAAACAGGACTACTGTAATAAAATAGTTTATGTTTAATAATATTTCTGAGCCAACCTGTTACCTCATGTTCTTTAGGTAAAATGAAGCTGAATTAAGGGAGTAAGGCACTTTCTCTACTTTATGTAATGAAATGTTGTTCTGACGCCTAGTGGCCTGGATGTGTGAGAGATTCCCTGGGTCCACAAAAATCTGGTTTAAATATGCCAGCCCTGCACAGGGGGAAAAGTTTGTGGATAATTAACTTTTTCCTGTGACAGCAAAGGAATTAAATCTTTCGGAATGTGTAAATATTCAATATTAAATCTGTTGGCCACATTTTGGAGGTTAAAAACACTTTTGCACACACACTAACGGACACTTTTGAGTCGCCAATCCACCTACCAACATGTGTTTTTGGACTGTGGGAAGAAACCGGAGCACCTGGAGGAAACCCACGCAGACACAGGGAGAACACACCACACTCCTCACAGACAGTCACCCATAGCAGGAATCGAACCCACAACCTCTAGGTCCCTGGAGCTGTGTGACTGCGACACTACTACTTCTAGTTGAAGGTATTTTGGAACATTCTTCTTTACTAAACATCTCCAGTTCAGTCAGGTTTGATGGTTGATGGACTTAGGCAGGTGCATAAATTTGGGCACCCTTGTCATTTTATTGATTTGAGTTCCTTTAGCACTAATTATTGGAACACAAAATTTGCTTTGTAAGCTCATTGACCCTTGACCTACATATACAGGTGAATCCAATTATGAGAAAGGGTTAAAGGGCCAATTGCAAGTTTTTCTCCTCTTTGCATTTTTTCTGAAGAGTGGCAACATGGGAGCCTCAAAACAACTCTCAACTCTCAAATCTTTTCAACATCATGGTTTAGGGGAAGAATACAAAGATCTATCTCAGAGTTCCACTGTGAGGAACATAGTGAGGAAATGGAAGACCACAGGCACAGTTCTAGTTAAGGCCCAAAGTGGCAAGCCAAGAAAAACCTCAGATAAGCAGAGGTGAGAGATGGTAAGAACAGTCTTAGTCAACCCACAGACCAGCTCCAAAGACCTACAACATCATCTTTCTGCAGATGGTGTCACTGTGCATCATTCAAGTATTCAGCGCACTTTGCACAAGACAACGCTGTATGGGAGAGTAATGCAGAAGAAGCCTTTTCTGTGCACACACCACAAACAGAGTCGCTTGAGGTTTTGCTAAAGCACATTTGGACAAGCCAGCTTCATTTTGGAATAAGGTGCTGTGGACTGATGAAACTAAAATTGAGTTATTTGGACATAAGGGGCGGTATGCATGGCGGAAAAAGAACACAGCATTCCAAGACAAACACTTGCTACCCACAGTACAATTTGGTGGCGGTTCCATCATGCTGTGGGACTGTGTGGTCAGTGCAGGTACTGGGAATATTCTTAAAGTTGAGTGTCACATGGATTCCAGTCAATATCAGCAGACTCTTGAGAACAATGTTCAAGAATCAATGACAAATTTGAAGTTGCACCAGGGCTGGATACTTCAACAAGACAACGACCCTAAACACTGCTCAAAATCTACTAAGGCATTCATGCAGAGGAACAAAGAACAACGTTCTGGAACGGCCATCTCACTCCCCAGACCTGAATATTACTGAAAATCTGAGGTGTGATTTAAAGTCCATGCTCAGATACCATCAAACCTGACTGAACTGGAGATGTTTTGAAAAGAATAATGGTCCAAAATACCTTCAACCAGACTCCAGACTCTCACTGGAAGCTACAGGAAGACTTCAGAGGCTGTTATTTCTGCAAAAGGAGGATCTACTAAATATTGATGTAATTTTTTGGGGGGGTCCCCAAATTTATGCACCTGCCTAATTTTGTTTAAATAAATATTGCACAATTTCTGTAAGTCCTATAAACTTCATTTCACTTCTCAAATATCACTGTGTTCGTCAGCTATATGATATATTTAACTGAAATCACAATGATTTAACCAATGATTTATAAAGGAAAATCACGATAATTATCAGGGGTGCCCAAACTTTCCATACCACTGTATATGACAGTTCTACCATTGTATAACAGCAGCAGCAGGGATTCAGTCTAAGAGCGTTGTCCACAGTGAATAAAAGAATGAAAGCAATGAGGCAGAGAGAGAGAGAGAGAGAGAGAGAGAGAGATCCTGGATTACAGCAAAACGCAACAGATGGGCAACTCTCCTGTCTACCTCATCACTCTCTCACTACATACAGACAAACAGAGGGTGGGGTTGGGGGGGAAGGGGCAAACCCACAGAGACATTTTTACCTTTTTCTTGGGCGGCATACCGACTAAAGCGGTCTTTGCCTCGTCCCTCCACGATGAGCCCCCTTCCCCGACCCCCTCAGCTCCTCCACAGCGCACAGAAACACAGAGAAATTAAAAGAGAAACAGAAACCCCTCGTAATCCCCTCGGTCCCGGGACGCGCGAGCCAAACTTGAGCAAAGTGCGCGCCTCAGTTTGGCGCCCAAACAAAGAACAAAATAAAAAAAAAACCGATGAGGCGGCGGTTGCTAACCGTTACATACGGCTGAGAAAGCGCGCGAAACTGAAGCGCCTCACAAAACGTTGACTGAAAGAGAGAGCGGGTCCTTCAGCGCGCGCTGTGAGCGCCACTCACTCTCAGCGCGCGCGCGTTTGCGTGTGTGTGTGTGTGTGTGCTGAAGCTCAGCAGCGGCTTTGAGGGCTTTATTCCCCAGTGTGACATCTGTTGCTCCCACACCATCTCCCAACCTGAACTCTCTCTCTCTTTCCCTCTCTCTTTCTCTCTCTCTCTTTCCCTCTCTCTCTTTCCCTCTCTCTCTCTCTCTTTCTCTCTCTCTCTCTCTCTCTCTCTCGCCAACACTTGGCACTGGACACTGAGACCTTCCCTTCATGCTTCAGAGTAGCCGTTCTATTAGTTAGTGCTTTCTATGGAGATTTTACAAGCTTCAGATTTAAAAAAAAAAAATAAATAAATAAATAATTGTAGTGATAGCAGCAGATGAGCTCCTCTCGTCTCTGACTTTACATCTACAAGGTGGACCAACGATGTAGGAGTGTCTAACAGAGTGGACAGTAAGTGGACACAGTGTTTAGAAACTCCAGAAGCAATGCTGTGTCTGATCCACTCTTATCAGCACAACACTCTACCACACCACTGCTCTGTGGGGGTCCTGACCATTGAAGAACATCATGATAAGGTGGCAGAGCAGTAGGTGGACTAGAGTCTGAATACAGAAACACAGTGTGTATCAATAGGGCTATTGGAGCTGATAAAATTGACAATATGTTTAGAAAAAAGAACGTGGCTTTAAAGTTATGGCTGATGTTTGTAAAAAGAAATGGGGTAAGGTCAAGGTGAATGTCTGGCCAAACCCAGTGTCCTCATTGGTCACCTGAGGGGTCAGCTATGGGATTTACGCCATCAAAACAATAGGAAACAGTGAAAAGACGATCTTGATACAGGAAATAATCCACTGTGTATACAATTCCTGATGTAATTAATAATGCAAATGTGCTCCTGTGTCGTTGTTTATTCATTATCATTAATTATTAATCATTTGAATTGGATTCTTATGTTTAAAATTAGCATTAGACTCTGTGGCTGCTGATTAGATCATGGGCTTAGGGTCAAATCTTTCTGGAAGATCCAGAGAGGACTAAGAACTGTATGTTGTACAACATGAAAAAAAAAAGCTGACATTGTTTTTATGATTTTTAAATAACAGAAAGATGTCTGTTGTATTTGTTAGCATGATGGGCTTAGTATGTGTGGGTGTGTGTATGTGTATGTGTGGCCTTGCTGTAGAGTAGTACACTCTGTGGACGGCAGATGGACCAAGTGTTTCCATCAGGGCTCCAAATCCCCAGAGAATTATTTTATTTCGGTGCCCAGAGAAACAGATACAGCTTTAAATCAGAGTTACGTAAGAGCCCAGGCCAAGCTGAGTGTGTGTGTCGAGGGGGGGGTGGGGGGTGAAGGTGGGATTTCTCAGGATGGTCACATGCCCCACAGCAGAAGGAAATGCTGCTCTGGCTGAATTTGGATGGCAAAAATTTTGGGAGAATATATTCAACTGACTGAATTAAAAATAAATAAATTAATAATAATAAAGATAATAGAGCTCAGGTTTGATCCCAGGTGATTCCCCAGCCATCTATAAGTGGGAGTTCAAGAGAGTACATCTGGCCCCTTTCTCTCTCTACATCACTTAAAGCCCCTGGGAACCCATTTTGAAATTCTATGTTTTATTTTTTGTTTGTTTGTTTGTTTAACAATTGAATAATATTCAGCAAAGTTTAGATAAAAAAAAAAAACAGAAATAGGATAAATCGCTCCTCAAAAATGACCAGTACTGCTCTCGATGTGGAAAGGGCAGTCCTAAAGGTGGGTAATTCTTATGTCACTATTACCCTGACCAATCACAAAGCTACCATAGCCACGCCTCCTCTCTGAGTTGAAGAGCCTGGTGAGCTAAAGCGTAGGAGCCATTAGTAAATGAGCTAGCTATCCAGCCACTCCAAGCTATGGGGTATGGGAGTCAAAGACAGAGCAAACAGAACACAAATCGATACAGAACAAACCTGAATGGATTAAGTCTGAGTATAGCAGAGATAGCAGCAACGCTCGGTATCAGCAGCGACATCATCCGGACCGGCGCACAGAGCAGAGTAACTGCGGGGAAGGCAGACCCACTTTGCCAGCAGCAGTACAGCGAAGGTAGCAGCCACACTCGGTCGGCAGTCCAACAGAGTAGCAGCGGGGTAAAGCACTAATTTGGAGACACTCTATAAGGTAGCTATCCATTTCGTACAATTACGTTAACGTATTTATAATCACATCAAACCACATAGAAATGACCCAGCAACTGCTCTGTCTCACGGTTGTGTGTTGCCTTGGTAATGTAACAGCAATATTGTTCTCCAGTGATAGAGAGCTGTCAGTCATACATGGTCATTAATATTGGACCACGCCCACACCGTTCTCTGAGAGCTCTGAGGTCATTTTTGAGGAGAGATTTATCATATTTCTGTTTTGAGTTTTTTTTATTTAACCTTTACTGAACGTTTCACATAACACCCAAGTTTAGAATTATAAAAAAAACACAAATTTTAACCAACAAAAGCGTGTGTTATTATTGTCAGAGTTCTCCTGCTAGCGTGCTAAATGTGCTAAATGTGGTGTTAGCAGCTGTGTGAAGAGAAGCAGTGTCTGCGTGTTTGGAGAGAGCATGTGGTGCCTTGACCATCAGCTTAGTAACATTGTGAGACTGGAGGAGTAAAACTGGAAATAAAAAAAATAATGGTGAGAAAAAGAAAAAGAAAAAAAACTGGATTTAATTCAGAAAACAATTTGTTTTTTCTGAAACCCTTATTTTACAAAAAAATAAAAAAATTAAATGTGTAAGAAAATAATATCAAATCTGAAAATATATTTTCCTGTTGCTGATCTACAACTGAATACCTGAAAATACCCGAAATTAATATTTAACAGACTAAAGTAGTCAAACACAGATTCAACACCCACTTCCTCATCTCTGTACAGCTCCAAATCCTAGTCCCCCGTTTTACTTATTCACATTCACACACACACACACACACTGCAGTATATCGCAGCACAGCAGGTGGCAACAGTTCTCCAAGTGAGTGAGAGCATTTCTGATTCTCTCTAAATGTAGTCTTTTAAGATAATAAATTAAATACATGATACATCAATAACATCAATATATTAATAAAAAATAATTTTATTTAAATCACTAGAGCTTTGATTCAGTTTGAGATTTTAGATATCGCTGTCTTACAGACTTTACAGTTCAGTTTTATGTTTCATATCCCACTTTTACACATCTTAAAATTCAGTTTCAGTTTCTAGATATCACGCTTCTACCTCAGTCCAGAGTCTGTCCTCAGCACAGAGCCCATATCAGTCTCGTCACTCGCCGCACTTATGAAGACAGGATCAAAGAAAAACCAGCTTCAACCAGCATTTGGACAAAGATAAAGTTGGCTACTTATTCACCAGTTTTATTTTTTCTAATTTGCAGTTCCACCTTAAATGATGCCCCAGAATTCAAATATAAAAAACTAATTTCAGCCTCATTTCAGTTGTTTAATGTTGGTTCACAGCTCTGAAAGAAAGCTCATGTAGTTCACTCATTTATCCACTTTGTTTTCATGTGGTGACAGTAAGAGGGTGACCAGATCTGAGATGGTGAAAAAGAGGACACGTCTTTTAGGTACATGAGCTTTGCCTGACGTAAACAAGGACTACTGGCGTGCAGACTGACCAATTGAATGTTTACAGAGAAGGTTATCGACCAATAACGGTAGCTCTACAGTCAGACCGTCCAATCAGAAGATTTTAGGCTACTTCACCACGTCCCCTTCTCACTCGAGCGAACCAATCGGAGTAGGGGAGGGCGGGACTAGTTTGTGAACTAAACTTCTCGAAGTTCTATGTAAGCTCTAGAAAAACAAAATCCCGGGCGTTTGTGAAATTCCGCCCGGACATTCTTTTAAGTCTAAAAAAGAGAAATGTCCGGGTAAAAGAGGACGTCTGGTCCCTATACAGTGTAAGATGTAGTTATAGAACATCCTCCATCCTCCACACACCTCCCACTGCCCCAACAGACGAGCTACTGTCTCTGACTCTACATCTACAAGGTGGACCAACGAGGGAGGAGTGTCTCACAGAGTGGACAGAGAGTGGACACAGGGTTTAAAAACTCCAGCAGCACTGCTGTGTCTGATCCACTCTACACCAGCACAACACACACTAACGCACCACCACCACGTCAGTGTCACTGCAGCGCCGTGGCCTTCAGACCACCCTCTTTGATTCCATAATTTTCTGTAGAGATCACACAAGCTGTGTGCAGCCGAACATCTGTCTGTGGATTTGGAAAAAAAATGAAATCAAGGCAAACTGTAGTGTATGGGCCCTTTAATGTTTCAGTGCTGTATTAGCACCATGCATGTCTGAACATGTGCATTACAAATACACTACTGTTTTTGTGAGCATGCACACATAGCCATGCACCACACACACAAACCCACACACACACACACACACATATATCTGTTTGTAAGCCTCTTAGAGTGGGGCTTGTTTGGTGTAAAGCTGCGCTCTGTAATACACAGTGGAGAGGGGCTGGGCTGGTCATACATCTCACACACACACACACACACACACACAGAATTCTACAAATAAAGTTCCTTTGAGTGATACCATACAAGAACACTTTTGGTTTTATAATGAAGCATTTAACTGTATAAGGAACCTTGGATTTTTAAACCTTTAAAAGGTTCTTCACACACACACACACGCATCTCTTAAACAAATGTGTATAAATGGTTTATAAATGGTTATTTACAAATGTAATTAATCCATTTATGAATGGTTAGTAAACACCTTAAAAGCCATTAATAATCACACAGCAGTGAGCTATTCTTTGCCAAATAGTGAACCCACATTCATCTATACCTTTAAACCTGTTAAACATGTTGCAAGATAATGACCTTACTTTGCCTTCTCCATCAGTCGACATTAAGCCAATCAGCATCCTCAGATTAACCATTTAACCACCGAGTTTAATGAATATACCATCAACAGAAAGTACGTTTTAGACGTTAATGATAATGTGGTGTACGTTTACAAATGAAATGAGTGCAAGGTTTTAGCGTAATCTTTACTTAGACATCTTCAGTAAGTTCTGTGATAATCTCACTGTTAATCAAAGAACAGGTCACTGTAATACATTATAGGGTGTTTATAACCATAGTAATAAGCACTTAAAGATGATGATCCAAAATGGAGGATGCCCCCCCCCCCACCCGATATAAGATCAGGCCTCCAAAGGAAGACTAGCTCTGCTTCTCTGGATCCAGGAGAAGGACACTATGTGTCCAAAAGTGACACAACCTTCCCTCCAGAGCATGCCGTTTTTTCAATAGAGATTCTCAGGAGACTATACACACTGTGTGTGCACCACTGAACACCTGTGTGTGAAGGTGGAGGCACTTTAAAGTGTGGTTTCTACAGACTGGACCCTATCCCAGACAGAGAGTGTCTACGGCTATCTGCAGTTAGATAATGTGTATTATTGTGTGTGTAGAATCCTCCAGGAGGGCTTAATTTCTCTGTCTGTGTGGGTTTATTTTATTTACCCCCCACCCCCCACCCTCCAGTAATCCTTGCTCTTAACAGCATTCAGGTCACTCTTTATACGCCTGCTTGGAAAAAGCGCTCTGTCACGAAAGCACAAACAGGTTTACGGCGTTTTTGGCAGCACATCTGTTTAAAGATGGAATTATGTGTGCGACTTATGGGGTCTGCAAGGACAGCGGTGAGATGACTGACCCCTGCTGAGTGGTGCAGGGTGATCACTGCTGGACCGCAATAATAACCGTGCTGTGGTTCTGTGGTGTGTTTAGGAATCATAAATCAGGAGATTGTGGGCTCTCTCTGGGTGTTGGAGGGGTTGATATATATTAGCTGATGTAACATAAAGGGACTGCATAGTTAATGTTCTCCTCCAAGCATGTTCAGCTCCAGCAATGTTTATGAGGCTTCATATTGTTCATATAAAGGCTATCCCTTTTTTAGAGGCCACAGATGACTCATGTAAAGACAGCGTATGGCACAGAAGTTTAGGAAATGCATCAAATGTATGTGTAGCATTGTATAATATCAACATTTTTTATCCTATAGGTTCATGAATACACAGTTAAATTTTAATTATTCAATAATAATAATAGAGTAAACATCTAAACTGCATGAAAATAAGGCAGAAGCCTGGAGAGGACACTGGATAAAATATGTTTTTTTAGGCGTAATATCACCTGTACAGTAGGTAATTTATACAGATTTTTCAGGTTGTGGGTTGAAATGGTTATATTTTATTATTCATTCATTCATTCATTGTCTGTAAGTGCGTATCGAGTTCAGGGTCCGCAGTGGGTCACACCAGGAACACACCCTGGAGGGTGCACCAGTCCTTCACAGGGCTACACACACACACACACATGGAGGAAACCCACACAGACACAGGGAGAACACACCACAATCCTCACAGTCACCTGGAGGAAACCCACGCAGACACAGGGAGAACACACCACACTCCTCACAGACAGTCACCTGGAGGAAACCCACGCAGACACAGGGAGAACACACCACACTCCTCACAGACAGTCACCCGGAGGAAACCCACGCAGACACAGAGAGAACACACCACACTCCTCATAGACAGTCACCCGGAGGAAACCCACGCAGACACAGGGAGAACACACCACACTCCTCACAGACAGTCACCCGGAGGAAACCCACGCAAACACAGAGAGAACACACCACACTTCTCACAGACAGTCACCTGGAGGAAACCCACGCAGACACAGGGAGAACACACCACACTCCTCACAGACAGTCACCCGGAGTGGAACTAGAACCCACAACCTCTAGGTCCCCGGAGCTGTGTGATTGTGACACTATCTGCTGCACCACTGTGCACCACACCAAATTTTATTATATTATATTATATTATATTTGACCCTTCACTAATGCCCTAAGGTCTTCTTATTAAAACCTTTCTCATAAAATATTTGCCTTTAGCTCCAGACATATAAGAGATAAGAAAATGAACTTCATGAGAGTGGTTTTATTATTGTCTCTCATTCAGTACCATCAATCTCAACCTGTCTGACGTTTGTTTTAGTAGAACATCTCTAAGACATGGAGAGGTTCCCTCAAAGAGCATCAGTGACCAGCCTTTAAGAGCAGTTCCCTTTCTTTTCCTTTAGATTTACTGTTGAGCATCTGTGTGGGAGTCTTTTCTAATATGGACCATAAAACATAGAACCAACCTCAGACAACAACAGCACCAACAGTTGTTTGAGCAGGAAATGGAGTCAAAAAGACTTGCTCACTGGCTGAAAAACACAGATCTGAATGAACCAGTTTATGCTCCATAGAGTGGGTCTTAAAAAAGGGAGCGGCCATGTTTGAAATAGGTTTAGTATAGCAGCTCTGACACACCCAGACCACTAGGTGTCAGAATAATGGCTGTTTTAAACTTGCTGGAGTAAATCATTGATTGATCATTGGCTATTCATCTTAAATTATTCAAAAATCAATGAGGAGCCAGAAGCTGGGGTCTGCTGAGGAACCCACATTCAGTTAAAAGTTCAGTTTCCAAACAGGTCCAGCCACAACAACTGACCCCTACACATAATCTCTGTGGGATGACCTTCTGTACAGTTTGTGTGAGTCCAGACCTCCTAGAAAAGGACCACCAACAAAGTGCAGGAGTTCAGCACTGGAGCTCACTGACATTCCCCACTTTACAGTGAACACTTAAAGAAATGTGTTACACGAAGAAGCCTCAGAAATCTGATGAGACTTGGTTTTGAGTTTGAAAGAACCTTCACTGGTTCAGTACCAACTGCATGATTCTTACCCAAACACAGACATTCACACGTTTCTCCAGGAGCCATCAGGTAAAAAGTCCTTTTGGGAGCCACAAGTGTTTTTTCTATGGGACTCTGCAAAGGACATGCTATGACAACTTTATAACTCATTAATGCTATCTTTACACATGAAATTGAGTATGTTTGTTTCAAACAGTGTAATCATCCTTTACATTAGCATAGAGGCTAACGATAGTTTCACCTCAGGGACAAAAGATTCTGATAAAAACTAACACAGCGGTGGTCTGCGAGTCCACAACATGTGGAGGGAGACTACTTCACACTTATGTCATCAATGAGAGAAAATGACCATGAAAGTCACTCCCAGACGTCTGCTGGTGGATTCCAAACCTGCTGCGCCAAGTACCCACCCCCCACCCCCCACATCAAGCATGGGAACTAACAAATTGTGCCTCATACCTCATGTTCTGCTTGGATTACCCACTTAAAAAACCTGGTTCTCCAAGGGTCATTTGGTTAAAAAAAAGCTTTTATATAGAACATACATTACCTCAATGATGTCTATAAATAATGTCAGGTACCAAGAGTTTCAGTTCACCGGTGCCATACATTTTAAACTTTTAATTGTTGGCCATCTCAGCTCTGCTTGCAACTGTTTTACTTGATTCTTCCTACAACTTAAAATAAATAGGTGATTTTATGAATATATTACTTGCATTAAAATTATTATTTGACCTCATTTCAGTTTATTTTATGTAATTTTTTGTCTTTTGTTTTAACTGTCCTTTCTATTAGCTTTTATATTTTACTTACAATTTAATTAGTTTAATATTTTAAAGTTCTTTATGTATTTTTAGTATTAATGTATTTTAATATTTTACATTTACATTATTTATTTTTATTAATATTAAATTTACTTTCATTGTTTGACGTGTTCTTTCAAATGATCATTCCCTTTTTTCTGTATCATCTCAGCTGTAAATGAGGATCATTAATTAATTATCTGTAACCGCTTATTCAGTTCAGTGTCGCAGTGGGTAGGGAGGCTACCTGGAAGCATTGGGTACAAGGCACGAACCCACCCTGGAGTGGGCACCAGTCCTTCACAGAGCCACACACACACACATTCACTCACACTTTTTTTGGAGTCACCAATCCACCTACCAACGTGTGTTTTTGGACCATGGAAGGAAACCGGGGGAACCCGGAGGAAACCCATGTTGACACAGAGAGAACACACCACACTCCTCACAGACAGTCAACCGGAGGAAACCCACGCAGACACAGAGAGAACACACCTCACTCCTCACAGACATTCACCCGGAGGAAACCCACACAGACACAGGGAGAACACACCTCACTCCTCACAGAAATTCACCCAGAGGAAACCCACGCAGACACAGGGAGAACACACCACACTCCTCACAGACAGTCACCCGGAGGAAACCCACGCAGACACAGAGAGAACACACCACACTCCCCACAGACAGTCACCCGGAGCGGGAATCAAACCCACAACCTCCTGGTCCCTGGAGCTGTGTGACTGCAACATCTACCTGCTGCACCACCGTGACGCCCTAAATGAGGATCACCCTCGTTATATTCCGAGGTTAAATAAAGGTTGATCGATGGAACCCTGAACACTCACAGACCCATTGCAGAGTGAAAGGGTTCATTAGATTGACTGAGAATGTGCTACAGACAGTTCTATTTAACACCTTTTAAAAAGGGTTCTGCATGGCACCAATAAGGTTTTTCTATTGTAACAAGCTTAACACTGTAATTATAGAAGAATCCTTTTTGGTGCCATTTAGAAGTCTTTAGAACCTTTTCCAGGAATATGAAGAAGGCTTTCCTCATGCATAAGTCCTGTAATCATGCAAAGGTCTCTTAAAAAGTTTATGGTTCTATATAGAGCAATTCTTTACTAAAGGACCCTACCAAAGAACCATCATTTGTACGAGTACTGTGGTGGTACTATTCACTGCCTCTAAGTTGGTATATCTTTGTACTTTTAACTTGGGAATATAATTGGACCATTTTCGAGTGTCCTTCTAATCGACTTACAGGGAACAGAGTTGGACTTGAAGAACACTGCTTAACTTTTGAAGGGTCCAGGAGGCTGTCTATTATTTTGGCCAACAACATTGTACCTGTACAGGTCAATTTTTTGTCTGACAGTTTGTTGGCTACACTGCCCCCATGATGTGAGACCCCTCAGAAGTGATAGAACCGTGTTGCACATGCACATGTACTGACTAACATTTACTGTGTCCAAAATCTTAGTAGAGGGCCCTACTTTATTAAGGTGGACCCACTGTGGACGCAAGTGTTCAGCTATAGACACTGCAAGCTTAAGGTCACAAATGCTCAATGCCAAGAATTAGCTAAAGGGGTCTACAGCCCTCCAGGAGCAGTGCAACTTTGTCTAATCATCTGCTCAGAACTTAGCATCCAATGTCATTTTCTCAAGGCTGAACACCATCAAAGACACACAGATGTGTTTAAACATCTACTGAAGAGTAGAATCTGTTTCTGCAGCAACATTACCTACTAATACCTTTGATTTCAGAAGAATTGTTGGACGTTGAACCTCAATAAGGTTCTTGAAACAATGTGATCTATATATCTGTACATATCTAGTACATTTTTAGTGTTCCTTGCTCTAGATGTGGTACTCACCCAGGAGACGTTCTTGTTCTTGGGCGTTTTGGGCATTGTCTGTGCGGAGGAGAAGGAAGACCTGCTTCAGATCTCCTCAACGTCAACCTCACTATCCACGGAGCTCCACGTTTCCTTTAGCGCCGCTGATTTGCTTGACCCCTGCTAACATCAGGCCCACTGGAGACCACCATTAAGAGCAGCATCGCAGGTGTAGGTCCAGTCCCGCTCACTCGAGACCCTTGACATCCAGCAAAATCCAGAGGGAAAGAGAATGCCCCACCCACGCGGTCTTCAACATCTCAACCTCCACGAGACCCGATCCATGAGCAAGAACTTCCATCCTGTCCTCTTTATGTCTGTCCAACTGAAGCACCACATGAGCCTGCACTGCAACATCTGCAACATCTGGCCCAAGCCCCTCCCCTTAGGCACCAGAGGCAGGCACCGGGGAATGGCCAATCCAGCCCAGCTAACAGCTGGGAGAGGAGATTTAGAGAGAGAGAGGGAGGACGAGGGAGAGGGGAAGGAGCACAGGGCAAGTCCTCCCTCGGTGTTGTCAGACAGATCAAGCATCTCTCTGTACACCAGGATGAGCATTGCTCAACATAATCCTCTAACACCGATCAAATACGATCAGTGCCCATCAAAAGCAAGGAACAAGCCAGCTAGGGCACACATCACAGACACTATCTCTGCTCACTGATACTAGCTGCTGGATGGGTTGCCTCCCACACCTTGTTAAACATTAAATAAGCTATCACCCTTCTTTTTTGCTGCAGTATTTAATGCTATTTCTCTATGACCTTATACACATTCATCGACATTCTACATCATCAGCAGTCTTTGTGTTTTGTGTCAGGTGCTTGTTCCTCTTTGCAGCACTAACAGCCCCTGCTTCTCCAGGAGGGCATTGAAATTGATGCTGGAATATTTCTGTGGGATTTGATGATATTCAGCCCCATAGACATTAATAGTTATTAACACAATTTAAGTTCAAAGAGCCCTACAGAAGGTGTTTGCAAACTGAGACCGAGTAGACCCCAAGAGTTTCAATTCTATGAATCACTGGCAAACAGTTGATACAAGCAACCCCCAGAAATTTGAAGAATCGATTCTTTGGGAGCTGACTTCTCTTGACTAAGACATTTACTTACTCACTGCAGCGAGACAATGGCTTTGGAATTATCCATCCATCCATCCATTATCTGTAACCCTTATCCAGTTCAGGAAAATTCCAGGAAAATACATGGAATCATTGGGCGCAAGGCGGGAGCACACCCTGGAGGGGGCGCCAGTCCTTCACAGGGCAACACTCACACATTCACTCACACCTATGGACACTTTTGAGTCGCCAATCTACCTACCAATGTGTGTTTTTGAACTGTGGGAGGAAACCGGAGCACCCGGAGGAAACCCACGCAGACACAGGGAGAACACACCACACTCCTCACAGACAGTCACCCGGAGGAAACCCACACAGACACAGTGAGAACACACCAACTCCTTCTTTGGAATCAGACTCTGAAAATATGTTTGGATGTTTCAGAATATTATCTGCCCTTTGTCACAAGGCTGTGAAGAAGAAAGAGGGGTTTTATGATACTAATACAGTTGATCCATTCCATGTAAGACCAAAGTTTTCTACTATTTCTAAAGTAAAACCCTGTTTATTCCCCATAGTCATGCAACATAGCGGCAGATACTGCGTTGTCTTCTTTATGCATTGAGCAGTGGACCTGTTTTCTAGGGAGATGAAACTCTGTTCAGAACTATTGGGATGGGCTGGAATGGTGGTTGTGATGTGAAATCAATCATCCAACATCAGCCCCAGAACACATTAATTATTTTGTGGCTGAATGCCATCAAATTCTCACAATAAATGTGACAACATCAAACGTTTCAGATAGTGTGTTTGTAATGAGGCCAGTGTGGAATCTCTGAGCATTCATTCATTCATTCATTCATTTTAATTCACTGGTTTTGCCCTTGGCTGGTTGGATTGGCCTCCTTTATGAACCACAGCCCTGCCACCGAAAGCATAAAAGTCCCCAGTGTTTTACAAGGTCGCAGAGTCCATTGCTGGGAGGCTATAAACGAATCATGTGTGATGGGCTGTTCCCAGCCAGAGCAGTAAAACAGAGCGGTGGGAATCGGGTGTTGATAGGGAGCTGGGGTTATAATGAATACATAGTGTCATACGGCACCAACTTGACTTCCAACTACTGCCAAAGTCTGAGGCGTTTTCATCACTCATTGTAGCCAAGAGCCCTCCTAGTGTGACAGAACTGACCAGTGACAGACCATTAAAGGAGAAGCAATTTATAAAACTGCTTTATGTGCTGCAACAAAAACAGTCCCATGTGAAACAACAATTTAAACCCTTTACATCATTAGTGTAAAAGTGGAAAAACAACATTTAGGAAAGAACTAATTCATTTTTTCACACACACTATACTTTAACAGCAGCAGCTCTCCTGGAAAAGCTTAAGATGCACTGGAACATTGCTGTGAGGAATGAATTCAGACGTGTAAACATTAGAGTGGACAGGTTATAGTGTTGGAAGATTAGTTCTGAATCTCAAATATCACACCAACTCAGGCTGGAGCTCCATCGGCCCAGAGAAAGCAGCTCTACTGCTCCAGAGTACAGTAATGGCAGGCTTTACACAGCTCCATGCTTGGTACTGGGCATGGTGCTCTTAGACTCATGTGCAGCTGCTCTAGAGCTGGCCCCACCCTAGACTCATAAAAACCAGCGTACACAAGTTCTGTCCCTCCAAATGTGCAATAATCACAGGACTATCTATGTACCTCTGTGGGCGGAGGTTCTGAGGCTGAAATTATGGCCCCCTGCCCCCCACAGCAGCATGGACGGCCTGTTTGAGCTTTTCATTTGCATAATATTGTATGTGTGAGTGCCAGAAACAGGCCTTAACGTAGGCATGCCCTTCACCTGCTGCCCTGCACTCTCTCTGTACCCAACGGATTGGCACAGAGAGAGAGAGAGAGAGAGAGAATCACTGTGTGAAAACACACAGAGGACCAGAAAAGCACTTAATATAATTCAGTCTTAAAGACAAAACCCAGTGAGGGGTAAAAAGGGGCACAATAGGTCAAAGGAGGCCAGTAAAGTGGACATTAAAGAAGTCTCTGTTTCCTGTCCCTCATCCTTCGTTAAGGCGCTAATGCGTCCCTTGTTTGCTGAGTATGAAACCACAGAAGTGTTCCATTAATATCCCCCCAATCTCTTACCCTCGCCACTGGCTTCCGGCCACACCCCCGAGGATGGCCTCACAGTTCAGCCACAAGTCCTCTGTACGTATGAGGGCCTTTCCACACATGAAGGTCTGAAACAATGTCCGTGTTTTGTTACGATGTATATATTTGATCTGGCAAGTTTTGGTTTCACACTGCAATGTAGCAAGCGAACTAAAGGACTTCCCTATGTCCTCTCGTCATCACCAACATGGGCTACATCTCCCACCCTTAACACTGACTTAACACTGATCGGCTTGTAGAGGGCTGTGTGTCTGCAGGTAGCTGTAATAATGAATTAATTTGTTTATTTCTACAATTTACTATTTGTTGTTTAGGTTAATACATATTTTATGTAAGACACATTTCTTACAAATCATCTCTGTCCAAAAAAAAACATGTATCTCCCAAAATAGTAACTTGACAGAAAAAGGAAAAAAACTTCTTAAAGGCTAAGCACCACTTAATGGACCTCCATGAATATTTCACATTATTTTAGTTACTGACAGATATAAGTATGAATTAAAATGAAAATAGCAGCTTAATTTGCTTTAAAACTGACAATTTTATTAAATTGACGGAAAAACCCGAGCTCGCTACGGAAATTCTTGAACGCAACCGTGACGTCACTGGTGGACAACAGCTGAACAACGCCGCGGTAAAACACCGTTATGACTGACTGTTATGACAGTATCTAGCTAAATAACCAACATTATTCATGACAATAGCCTAGCAATAAGCTAAACTCAAATGTAGAGGTACCGTTATTCTTGTAAATGTGATCGAAGTCGAACTCGAATTCCTCCGACACTATAAACCTCCGTAATGCAGCTACGTAGCCGAGTATAATCTGAGCACCGAGTTTAGCGAGTCAAGCTAACGTTAACTAACACCAACTAAAACAGGCGAAGTGAGTGTCCTTACCCTGTTTACCTCCATGTTACAGAGGCTCTTGAACACCTTTCGTTGGTGTCCTTACATGCCCATATTGTTGGAAAAGCGCCAGTGAAATGAGCTACAGATAACGGAGTGAGCGGATGGTCCTTTCCAAAGTGCCTGTTTAAAGTTGACAAATTTAGTCCATTTTCTGTATATTTTGGGATCTTTGGGCCATTTGTTCACAGATGTCCCACTGTACATTGAATGATTGCAGCCAAAAACAACACACCTTTTCATCATTTTACATTAAATTAAGTGCAGCTTCTAGAGTGTTGTCCACCATCTACGTCCCAGGCAAGACGCCTATTAGAGTTTCTGAACACCGTTGGGGGGGGGGGGGGGTTAACGGTCTTTTAAACCTTATTCCTTGAATTAGTAAGAAATAACAAGAAATAACATGTAAAAAGATTTGATTACCTAAATAATTTTAAGTATTACTATTGGTCCATTATTCAACATGAAACTTTCACACAATGTGAAGGACAGTTGCTGTATTCAATTGTAGTAAACTCAAAATCCACAAAAATGGAGACACACAATTGAATTAAATTTGAAAGCAACAATATGCAGTCCAACTTATTTACCAGCTCATTTTTTTTTTGCATTTTCGATTCCACCTTAAATGCCTGAACTTGTTTCCCAGGTTGATTAAATCCCCTTTCAAGTATGATGAAATCTGGAGATTTCCCGATGTGGTCTTTTCATACATACATGCAGACAAAAGTCTTTTCATACTTTTCATACATGCAGCACACTGCTGGGAGTATCTGTGTCAGGCGTTTTCCACATGCTTTAGGCATGGGGCAGTGCCTGTGCAGCACATGCAGGAGATACTTCGGGACATTAGCGGCTCTGTTCACACATGTTGACCCTGATTTTACCCAGAGCTTTTATCAGGGTGCTAGTGGGTTAAAGTCTGAGTAATGTCCGGGATGAATGTTATAGATGTTTGCATTCCTGCATGTGTGAATTGGGCTTAATGTTGTGTCCTATAATTACAGCTGCCTGCACCATACACGCTTAGAAAGAAATGTACAGTAGAGGTACATTATTGTCACTGAAGGTACAGACAGTGCAAATGTACTCTGAATAGTACAACAGTGCTGTTAAAGTCCAGTTGTGTTCCTTAAAGGTACATTAAATTTGTAATCTTTCATTACAGAACTGTGTAAAATAAAAAAACATAATATAAGTCCTGGAGATGAAACGGTGCATTTAAATCAACACCATTTTAAAATCTACAATTATTATACAATAAGGTACAATTATGTTCCCTAACTAGAGATACGAGTATGAACCCCTGAGGGTACCACCACAGTGACAGCGTACCTCCTGCACTATTGAGTGTATCTTTATTTCAAATGATGTCCACTATTCACTGATGACAGTTTTTACTGAAGGAGCATGGTATGGTTATGGCTTGCTCTGATTGGTCCAAATGTCTGAACCTTGTTAAAAAAAAAAAGCTCTGGTTTGATCCAGACTGATAGCCCGGTCTAGTGTGTTCCTGCTGTCTGTCTAATTTGTCTCTGCCTTGGCTCCTCCTTCTTGTGCCTCCTTTGTGTTCCTGCCCCCTCGTTATCTGTCCCAGGTGTTTCTTGTTTGTGTAGTCTTTTTATAGTCCATGTCAGTGTTTCCTGGTTGTGGGACATTATGATTGTATGTATGTTTGCGGGTCATGGCTGTGTGCAAGATGCTAAGTTTTGGTGTTCTGTTTAGTTTGTGTTCTGCTGTTTAGCCATCTTGTGTAGCCTTCTTGTTTAGCCTTGTTTGATGTTTATCTTATGGTTTAGTGTCCTGCCCCTTTAGATCTGTTCTTGTTTAGTGTTTAGCCCAGTGTTCAGCTCTTGTGTTTAGCTCTTGTGTTTAATGTCCTAGCCTTTGTGTTTAGCCTTGTTGTTTATAGTTTAGCCTCTGTTTTGTGTTCATCTGTTAAGTGTTAAGCCTGTTCTGTTTTGTTGTTTACTTTGTTTTTAGTCTTGTTTAGTATTAGTGTGTTTAGTGTTTATTGTTTTTGTTCTATGAGTTAAATTAGTCTTGCTAAGTGAGTATAGTAGTCTTTGTCTAGTTCCCTTGTCTCTCTGTTTAGTTCCCTTTTTGTGTTAATTAAGTCTCCTGCGATTACCTCCTCCCTGTTCATTGCTCTTTGACCTCCCCTACATACCACCACGTGACACCACCTCTTCTAGTCAGACCAAATTTTGGTCCATTGGTCTGGACCGTGGGCTGAGGCAGCTTTCACACATGATGTTTCTTGTTGAGATCAAACTGTAAAGTCAGACAGCCTGGACCTAAGTGAAAACCAGTCAGTGAATCACCACTCAGTGAAACACCAAACAGCTCAAAATATCTACATTCTCAAGATCTTCACCTTTACACAGCTTGATACACCAGCAAAATGTTAACTTCATCTGCTCAATCTGTATGAATGTAATCGGCCCGAGTGCAGGGTGTGATGTGGGTGCTCAGCCTCTACATGAAATGCAGCCCTATACGGACATTACTGTTGAGCTGCAGGCTCTCCATTCAGTGCAACATTGAAAAAGCATACAGCTTTACTGACTGGTGCTGTATTGTGCCCAGAAGCTAAACCTCCCAAAAATAAAGGGCACACGAAACTAGTGGCTGGGAAAACAGGGCCAGTTCTGTTTGTGTGTAAGGAAAAACCATGTTCAGCTTTCTTACTGTGTGTTACAGTGTATTTTATGGCACAATGGTGTCAGATTGTGATGGTCAGTAAATTAGCTCAAACTGCAGGAACAGCCACTATTCCTCATGAGATAGTATCGCGAAATATTGAGATAGCAACTTAAAAATTAGTGCCTTTATTTTTTGGGTTAAAATGGGCTTCAAGCTTCAATAGACTAGGGACCGTACAGTGGAAAAGTGACAATAATTTAGTCAGCAATAACTAAATCAGGCTTAAAAACAGCCCTAAACTGCACGGTGCTTGGATTAACATCAGGATGCTAGCTGCCAGAACTCTGAAATGTCATCCTAAAGCAGAGCTGTGAATTGTTTTCTCCGCCCGAGGCTATAATCCTTGTCTTTTCACACCACATTGCTCACTAGCAGCTCAACGTGAAGTCACAGTACTCTACAGTGTTGTAAGTTTTACAGTGAAAACTTTGTTTAACTGATTATCGATGTTCTAAGGGACTTGAAGAAGGGGCCTCCACATAATATAAAAGGATTTGGACCAGTCAAAAATAATTCTGAAGCCATATGGTCAAGCTAAGAACCATGTATTTTCATGTATTTATTGTGTGTACTGTAAAACAATATCTGTATCGTGATACTAGCAGACCTGTTATAAAACTAGCCTGAAACTCACGTATGGTTCTCCTGCTAGTGGATTGCTTGCTCTGCAATGCACCTATTTCACCTCAGAAAGATAACCCTAAACCAGGAACGTGTAGCTCTTGAAAAAAAAGGACTAGACATTTGGGAATTAAATGCATCAGAAATTAATAAAATGCATAGATTGTGTAGTAGAACAAATGGAGTATCCCACAGTTGACAATGATCATAGATTTGAGATGTTAGGACTCATACTGCAGTGCTACAAACTGCAATACACACTCACTGAGTCTTCACCAAATCATTACTCACTATAAGCACTAGTGATGAAACAATGGAACAATGCAATGTACAGATCAACCTGCTCATCAGTGGTCAGAACCCCTTATAGGACATGAGTGGATCAGACACAGCAGTGCTGCTGGAGTATTTAAACACTCCTCCCTCGTTGGTCCACCTTGTAGATGTAAAGTCAGAGACAGTAGCTCATCTGTCGCTGCACAGTGTGTGTCGGTCGTCCTCTAGTCCTTCATCAGTGACACGGGACGCTGTCGGCTGGATGTTTGTGGTCGGTGGACTGTTCTCAGTCCAGACACTAAGGGGTTTAAGAACTCAAGTCGCACTGCTGTGACTGATCCATACAAAGCAGCACAAGAATGATCCACCACCCAAATCGTACCTGCTCTGTGGTGGTTGTGACCAGTGGGGAAAAAACAGCTATTAAAGTATGCAGAGCAACAGATGGACTACAGTCTGTAGTTGTAGAACTACAAAGTGCCCCTGTATGGTCAGAAGAGCTAATAAAATGGACGATGAGTGTAAAAACAGATCAGTTCAATGTTTTGTCTGATCTGTGTGTTGTTCCTGGACCAGCTTACGCCCCCAGCATGTTTGGAAGTGGTGAGGAAGCTCAGGCTCTTCATCCTCACACTGCGGCGCAGGTGCCTGCACACAGTGAGGCACCTCAAAATAGACGGCAGGGTATTTATATTATTTATTTATATGGATTACATATTTATTTATAGCAGCTCCACCACTCTGCTTCTAACTGCAGTCCTATTCACAGCCGTGAGGGAGGCTGGGGGAAGTGAACACAGGGGACAGCACACATAGGAAGTGCATCTCAATCCGCCACCTGCTTCTCCTTTAACAGGTTGCCTTTCGGACTCTGGGTCCTTGTGCCCTGCATTTGGCCACATTCATGATGCCTGAATTACTTTAAGCATGCAAGTGGTCCTTTAAGAGCTTGTGGTTTGATATAGAACCTTTGTCTTCACTAAAGAACCCTTTACGACTCTTAAAAGTGCAGCTCTTCAGAATGTACTTGGTTTTTGTTGATTGACCAACGTCTTTTGGGTGACATTAAAACTTTCTTTAAAGTTGCCAGGGTGTTTTTTTCCCAGTGTCTAGTGGCACTTTTGCATTTTCACACTTAGTTTTACGCTGATTTATTATTATTTTTGGAACTTGTTTAGTACCTGCTCCCTTGTGGTCCCAAGTGTGTCGAGTAGGGACTAAACGTTACGTATAAGTCTCACAGAGAACTGATTGGCCACAGAGACTTGACAATCACGACGAAATGCAGATGTCCAGCACAAACTCATTCATTCATTCATTATCTGTAACCCTTATCCAGTTCAGGGTCACGGTGGGTCCAGAGCCTACCTGGAATCATTGGGCGCAAGGTGGGAATACACCCTGGAGGGGGCGCCAGTCCTTCACAGGGCAACACAGAGACACATTCACACCTGCGGACACTTTTGAGTCACCAATTCACCTATTTATGTGTGTTTTTGGACTGGGGGAGGAAACCAGAGCACCCGGAGGAAACCCATGCGTACACGGAGAGAACACACCACACTCCTCACAGACAGTCACCCGGAGCGGGAATCAAACCCACAACCTACAGGTCCCTGGTGCTGTGTGACTGCAACACTACCTGCTGCGCCACCGTGCCGCCCCAGCACAAACTGTAAAATCTCTAAAGTACAGCAAAGATCACATTTGTTTTTATCCGACTCTCAACGGCAGCTCGTAACATGACGCAGTGGTCTCTGCTGTGGTTTCCAAAGCCCTTGGCTCCTGTTAGAGAGAGTGTATTTTGATTTCACCAGCTACATTCAAGGGAAGAGCTGTTGTAATGGAAAATGAACCAGGTACCAGTGACTAAAAAGCTAGTAGAGTCGTGCACAAGTGGTACAGGTCTTACAGTTTCATGTTGTAAGAAAATCAACCCTGGACAGTCTATTTTCACTGAGTTATGTCCCCTCAATATCATTTTTCAAAGACTTCCACATAATCCTTTGTATGGTACTTACTGTCGTCGAGTCTACACAGCTCTACTTGGCTCTCCTCGCCTGGTCCCTGGTTGGCTTTCTAGTATAAACAATGTGACGTGTAAACCTTAAGTCCCTACCTGACTCACTTGGAACATGAATGAGCAGGCACAAATAAAAAAGCACCGGGTTCCAGGGACCAGGCATCAGATTTGCCTCATGGAAAAAGAGCCAAGTCAAGTCAAGTAGACAGTCGGGTAGATCCATGTTCCAGGCCAGGATTTATAACGGCTGGTTGGTATGACAATGTATCTGCAACAGTTAATGCACCTGACTGGCCAGGTACAGCGCTATACTGGTGCTGTAAAATCCCAGCCTGGAACCTGGATCAAAAGTCAGGATTTGAAGACCTCCACTTAGGAACTAGCTGAAGATGATCAACTTTTCTGAACCCTGGGTAATAGCCCCGTGGATATAATCGTGACTAGAGTGGAATTGATGGTTAATCTGAATTCCAGTCCATTCAATAGATCCCACTTTAACAAACCTCCCTGGATTACAGTCCTCCAGGACCAGAGGATCTGACCCGAACCCACTGCGATCGAAACGTGACGGCACTCTAATGGTCACCTTCGTCCTTTTTTTTTTCGTTGTTCATGCACCTCGGGCGACAGGTTACTCACATAGGTGGACTGTACTCTCCGCCAGTGTCCCAGACCACAGCAATACATCAAGAGCACATCCAGAGGGTCGTGATGAAGGGGACAGCCGAAGAAAAGCCGCAGGTCACTTCAGCTCCCAGCCTCCAGCGGGGACAGGTCCATCGGCCACTGAGGGACGGCAGGTGTTTGACCTGTCCGCACACACTCCGTTCATGTCTGAGTCTCACACATGTGAGCGGAGGAGAGCGCAGATCTCTCCAGTGCCTTCAGCTCTGTGCTGGAAGGTGAGCGGATGTTGAGAGACTAAACGATCCATTCAGAAACTGACCGCTCGCGTCCTCTTCACTGGGTTTTTTCCTTTTCCTCTCAGAGGCTTCTGGGACTCCACAGGCACTAGCTTCAGGTGTGTGTGTGTGTGTGAGAGAGAGAGAGAGAGAGTGAGTGTGTCGTGTGCTTCTTGTAGTGATCCTGATCGGAGCCTGCTGCTTTACTTATTTATACAGACACAGACACAGACACACACACACACACACACACCCCTCCCCGACCCCCTGCTACCCCCCATCTCTCTCTCTCTCTCTCTCATACACACACACACACGCTCTGGCTCAGAGTTCAGGATTGATACACGATGGTGTAAATGTCATTTTTCCCGTCAGACTTTTTCCCTGCGTCAGCCGCTCCCCTCCCACTCGACCAATCAGAGCCCAGAACACAGCCACGTCTCAGCTCTGTCTCCACACCACTCAGGCAGAAGCTCCAGTCCACCCTAGACAGACACACACACACACACACACACACATCTCCCCATGTTGCTCTCTGTGTGTCTCAGTGACTTTATTCCCCAGTGCTCCAGACTCTCCCATTCTTTCTTTTCCTTTCTCTTTTCCTTTCTCTCAGCAGGTTTGAGTCTGTGATCCTCTCATCTTTAATCACTGCTCAAAGACACAGAGCCTTTGTTTTTTCTGGAATTATTTTTTGTGACTGACATTTCAAAGTAGCAGTGACAGGTGAAAAAAAACAAGTGAATACTTTACTTCAGATCTCCTCTCCAATGTCCACACTCTCTCTCCTCTTCTCTTCTCTCTCTCTCCTCTCATTCTCTCCCCTCCTCTCTCTCTCTCTCTCCTCTCTCTCTCCCCACCTCTCCTCTCCTCCCTTCTCTCTCTCTCTGCAGATACTTTTCCCTGTTCTTTTCTCCTCCTGTTGCTATACGCTGTGGCAGAGGTAGCGCAGGACTCACACTGTCGGAATTCAAATGTGGCCCCAATGTGCGCTCTCTCTCTCTCTCTCTCTCTCTCTCTCTCTCTCTCTCTCCTGTTTATCGGCCGCTCCTTTTATCAGCGTACTGTATCAGTGTGTCTGTCCTTTCTCCCCGTCCTCTCTCTCACTCTCTGGCGTCTCCTGAAGGGTGAGTGAGAGCATGTATAATTTCATTTGCTGCATCTGTTCAATACGCTGACTTGGAGGTTTAAACTGAATGAATTCAGATTAAGCCCCTCTTCCTCCAGACCCATGAACGTCACCCCCTCCCCCAACCACCATCCACCTCCCTACACAACTCCCCAACACACACAAACTGAGAGGTGACTCTTAACACTTCATCTCATGGCACAGATCACACCTCTTTGGCCACTGAGTGGTGACCATGATACAGAGGAGAAAGGGGTCCTTCAGGTTTTCAGGACGACTCAGAGGTTAAGGCTGTGACCAATAATCAGAGGACAGTGAGCTTGAGCTGGACGGGTCAGGTGTTTCAGTCCTGGGGATGCCTTCGCCATCTGTATCTGGGAGCCCAGGACAAGCGTCCACAGAGGATTTTGGTGGTGGATCGTTCTCAGTGCTGCAGTGACCCTGATGTTGTGGTCTCTTTTCCAGCAGCACAGCTCCTCTATGAAATGGAGCTGGTGACATCAGAAAATTCAAATCTCAAACGGGAACCGTGGGCTTTGTAAACAACAACAACACTGTGGCACTGTTTACTCGCCGGTTGTTTTTGTTTTTCGAACTGAACCCGGCTCCACGCCCGAGTTCTCACAGTTCAGAGCTTTCCTTGTTGCCGTGCCGGGCTCTTGCTGGAGTTTTTCTTCAGCCACCGAACCAAGGAGCGTTTGACCCTCTTTTGAACGCCTCAGGGTAATGTCACTAGCTGCCATTGTGGGTTGGATAAAAACAAACTTTACGGCTGCTGTAAATTAAGAAATATTAAAAGTTGTTTGTGCTGGAGCTCTGCATTTGGTGGTGATTGACAGATCTCTCTGACCAATCAGGGCTCTGCAAGGTTACCTACTCTGCTCGCTTCATACCAGGTGTGAGGAGGTCAATTCAGCGCTGAGAATGATCTACCTCACACATCATACCTGCTCTTTAGGGGGCCATGTTGTGAAAGGGGGCTGATGAAGTATGCAGAGCAACAGAGACTACAGTCTGTGTAACTGTTGAGCTACAAACTGTACCTATATAAGTGGAGCACATGAGTTGTAGAAACAAGGAGGATAATTTTATAGCTGACGAGTGTGTGTGTGTGTGTGTGTGTGTGTATTCTAATGTCTCTGTATCATGTCGTGATGAATCTGTCCCTGTGAGGAAACACTGAGTGTTCTGAAGGTGTGAGTCTTCTATATCAGTTTTGGCAGAACACAGAGCATCAGCAACAAACCTCCATCTGTACATCCCACACCTCCCAGACACTCTCCACCGTGACCAGGGCAGACTCAGCACTGCTCTAATGTCAGGGACTGTGCTGGGAAGCAAACACAGCTTGAATTAATGCGATAAAAAATGATTTATTATCAGATATACATTTGGATTTAAATAATACAGAATCAATGACATCCTGCATCGACTATCACTCCTGAAATATAAGCTGCTGAACTATTAAGTGCTAAGGCACGTGTGTATGGCGTCAGAATAGGTTCTAAAGTTCTGAGAACCAAAAAAAACTCCATAAACAATAAATGTCATTTTTTGTAAATGAGAAAACTGTCATTAATATTCAGAGTTTAACACTCAGTTGCGCTTCTCTCAGTCTCGCTTCCGCCTCCAGAAGTTTCTCGCTTTTGACGGGGGTTGGGATCTAGACAGTCATTGGCTGCTGAAGTTAAGCCCCGCCCACCCAGCCCATTCTGCTCACCCGGCTACGTCAGCGAGAGCGCGCCAATCTTACCCTGACTTGAAAAAGACCGACCATCAAACACTGGTAACAAACCAAATACTTATTAACGATTATGTCTTTTAGTAACGCACAGTTCCTCATAGAGGCTTACAGTCATTTTCAATCAGGGTTAGGGTGTGCAGAATCTGCTGGGTGGGCGGGGCTTAACTTTAGCAGCCAATGTAGATCCCAACACCGTCAAAAGTCAAAAGCGAGAAACTTCTGGAGGCGAAAGTGAGAAAAGGTGGAATGAAAGCGAAAACAGATTCTTCAAGGAAATATTCTGTTTTTAAACTTGTTTTATAACTCTCAATATTAATGATAGCTTTCTCAATTATAAAATCACATGTATTGGTTTCCCAGTAAACATTTAGCCGTTGATTCAATGTCGAAATAACGTAATGACTGCAGTCTAATCAATGTTCTCTTAAAGTTGTAAAGACGTCCAAACACAGACATTGAAAAGACGACTATTAAACGTATTTTGGACGTCCATTGACGTTATTAATTGGTCCTGAAATAAATTACTTGTATAAAACGCGTTTTGGACGTCCACTGACGTTATCGATTGGTCACCACTTAACTAACTTATTACGATGGAATTTGGACGTCCATTAACGTTTAAAATATGTCCTTGATGGACAGACTACTTTTAGACCTATTTTGGATGTTCCTTGTTTACTGGGTATGGATCCTGTTTTTTGGTTCTCAGAACTGTAGAACCTATTCTGACGCTGGTCATCCAGAGTCTCGGGAGGGAACAAGTGAAGCGCAGATCCAAAAACACAGCAGTTCAAGACCTCAAAACATTCAGGAAGAATAGAAAAAGGCAGCGGGGCAAATGAATGAGGCATGTTTGAACACTGCTAGCATTAAGAGGGACAGGTTTGTGAGGGGGCTTCCAGCTAAACATACATCAGAGGAGGGGTCTTCAGCAGCTCCACTGAACTGTAAAAATGGATGCATTAGTAGCTAACGGGTGCATTGCATTTTTCTCGGGACGACAGCAAACAAGCTTTCTAATAGGCCTGTGTGTCCTGTGGTGACATGCCATTGGCTGAAAACGCAGAGTATGATTTATACAGTAGGATAAGTATATTGCTGTTTAGCGTATTGATTTGAATTCAGAAGATCATTTATTTACACAGAGAGGTTTAGAATACAACACTAAATGTCCAGAAGTTTGCAGACACCCCTTATGATTAGTCACTTCAGCTAATTTTCTGCACATTCATGATGCACACCAATGTTCAAATGCACATGTAGATTAAACTCTATAGAGTATGATCTGTATTGAAGTACATGGGACACCCTGGAGCAGTTGTACATGAGCCTATATTCACTATGTCCAATCCCAGGGCTGTGGAATTGTGGAACTGCATTATTTGAGAGTGATGGAGCGCCGTCTAATACTTTTAGGATCTGAAACTAGTCCTGGAACATCAGCATTTCACCTTGTTCAAACTCCATCTCATCCTCACAGCTATGTTCCAACACCTGAAGTGTTCCCAGAACAGTAGGAGTCATTGCTGCAGATAAACGGGGACAAACTCCATGTTAATACCTGTCGTTTCAGTAGAAATGTTAAAATGTTGGGCAAGAAGGTGCACACAAATCTTTGGCCATACAGTGTATCTTTACCCAGTGCTTGTAACTGGTAGAACCAATGAAGGTTCTCCAAGGTTCCCCGAGATTGTCAGAACATGCTGCCTCTGTTAAACACTTTCAGTTTGGTCAGCAACCTGAAGTAAACAAACGTCAGACACGTGAGCAAGTTCTTCATCACATACAGCAGCGGTGTCACGAAGCCAAAGACTCCAATCAGGCAGATCCGAATCACCAGGAAGGGTAGGTCCTGGGTCAGGACCCCCACAGAGGCCAGCAGGGGGCTGTGAGGAGTGATCACCACTCGCAGCATGGAGACAAAGGCTAAGATGTAAACCGGGAAAACCCAGTTGGAGAAGAAGACCGCCTCGTCCCCACCCACCCTGACCATCTCCACGGTGTCCAGCCAGAACAGGAAGGTGTCCAGGAAGAGCTCATGCCGGGGGTCTCTGGCCCAGAGGAAGCGCCTGGACCCTGAGTACGAGCGGGAATTGTACAGATACGCGGCACTGGACGCTCGGGACATACTGGGTGCGTCTAGGGTTCTCCAGTATCCAGACACTGACCCAGTCCTGACGTCAGGGCTCAGCGCAGAGCCGTTCTCAGCTCTGTTCACCTCCTGCAGCTGCGCAGACACAGAGTTCACCTGCTCCAGATGAGTCAGCACCGGACCAGGAGATTCAAAGTCAGACTCCAAGCCACTGGCTGCACACAGAGAGAAAATAGAAGAGGAAATTATACACATCTTTCAAAACAGATTTCAATGCCTGTTCTTTTAAATGAGAATGAGCCACACACAGTTCACCTCAACCCCAAGTGAGCAGGAAGAAGTGAGAAACAGAAGCTCTGGGTTTTAGCTCTTTTCTCTTATTTCTCCCCTTTTGTTGTGTCAGTTTCACATGGTTTTTCCCCCCTCCCCTCAGCTCTCACATATACTCGATTCCCTTTCTTATTTCAGAAGTGGAGCAGACTAAAAGGCCTGCCTGGGTGGTCTTGTTTCACAGCTTGTTGGTTGGTAGGGTCCAGATCCCCCAAAACCTAAGTCTAAACAAGTGGGTTATCAAGAAAAAGTAAAAAGTAAAACAATCATTTAATCATTCATTCAATGTCTGTAAGTGATTATCCAGTTCAGAGTCACGGTGTGTCCAGAGCCTACCCAAGATCACTGGTTGCAGGGCGACACACACACACCTAAGGACACTTTTGAGTCACCAATCCACCTACCAACGTGTGTTTTTGGACTGTGGGAGGAAACCGGAGCACCTGGAGGAAACCCACACAGACACAGGGAGAACACACCACACTCCTCACAGACAGTCACCCGGAGGAAACCCACACAGACACAGGGAGAACACACCACACTCCTCACAGACAGTCACCTGGAGGAAACCCACGCAGACACAGAGAGAACACACCACACTCCTCACAGACTGTCACCCGGAGGAAACCCACGCAGACACAGGGAGAACACACCACACTCCTCACAGACTGTCACCCGGAGGAAACCCACGCAGACACAGAGAGAACACACCACACTCCTCACAGACTGTCACCCGGAGGAAACCCACGCAGACACAGGAAGAACACATCACACTCCTCACAGACAGTCACCCGGAGGAAACCCACGCAGACACAGGAAGAACACATCACACTCCTCACAGACAGTCATTTAGTCACTGATTCCTAATTTCTGTTGAATTATTTTCTGTTTAATGCTGTGCTGCTTTGTGATTGGCTCAAAAATATCATACAAAATATTTTGCTCCAGTTGCAGCGGGAAATATGGTGCAAAACACATTCACACAAAAAACATGCACAAATGTTGCACATTCGCAAACCAATATGTGAATCTGTGCAATGCAAGTTACACTCCTGTCCCCCTTACAAATCAGTGATTACCTGCTGAAAGGGGGGGGGGGCACTGTTCAAAGATAAAACCTGGAATATCTGTTACGATGTGGCATGATTATGGGGAAGAAAATGTGTTTTTCTTTAGGAGTTTGAGGAGATCTTCGTTTGAAATGCTTATTTTATTTTATTTTTTAACTTAATAACTTAACATTTTCTGCCTCACATTCTTGAGACACGTGGCAGATATGTGAAATATCCAATATTCAGAGTATGTGTCCAAAACCGTCTCGCCAAATAACGTCTAAACGTATTTACTGATGAGAAGTCTACTCCTAGTGAATCTATTCTGAGCATGAGGCAATAGAGATGAATCGGATCAACCACAGACAGTAAATGGGATCAACTCCTTGGCCAATGATTCAGAGAATCGATCACGCGGAGTCGACTCAGTCTCGGTTTGCGACTACATTCTGCTGCTTAATGTGAATATAAAAACAGACCCAACTCAACACTCTTTCCAAATATGTATCATATATCACTCTGAACCGCTGAATAAACAGTGAATTAGTATCAGTTTATGTCCTGTTTACATAACCAGACCTGAGATGGGGGTGAGGACGACTACTGACGTGCAGATTGACCAATTAAATGTTTACAGAGGTTATCGACCAATAACGGTAGCGCTACAATCAGACTGTCCAATCAGAAGATTTTAGGCTACTTCACCACGCCCCCTTCTCATTCAAGCGAACCAATCGGAGTAAGGGAGGGCGGGACTAGTTTGTGAACGAAACTTCTCGAAGTTCTATGTACGCTCTAGAAAAACAAAATCCCGGACGTTTGTGAAATTCCGCCCGGACATTTTTTAAGTCTAAAAAAGAGGACACGTCCGGGTAAAAGAGGACGTCTGGTCACACTAGTTTAAAACGGACAGTAGCCATATGAACAGCACGGTAGACGCGGCTCGAGTCGCCCAGAGCACAGCCCCAGAAACACAGTGAACTTTCCTGGGTTTATTTCTACGGCACTTTATGTTTTTCATCAGAAATCTGATAAAGAGTAATTTTCCATTCCATTTTCTACACGGACTCCCCACTTCAGTGCCCTGCTGAGAGACGTTTCATACTCCTCTGGAAGTCACGCCACCAGAGGTCACGCATCCCAAACCCACAACAGTTCACTAGTGCATTAGTCAATATTTAAGTCACATGACATCAAGTGGACAAGCAGCTGAACTACAACACACAGGCAGCTCAGAGTGCAGTGTTACAGGTTTTATCAGATCCAGAGTGCCGCTGTCCTGAGGCACTTTGTTTCAGTTATTTTGTTCTAGTTAAAATATGATCAAATATTAAGTACACTGCACCCCTAGGTGTTTTTGGAGCTGTATTTTTTTAGCTATTATTTGTGCTGCTACCCAAAGATTATTTATTCATTTTTTTGCCCAGCTACATTTAATTAGGTCAATATTTTACATTAATAACAATGACTTTTACCTGAGCACAGAACTCTATACATGAAAAACACTTCACACCAAGACCAAGCTTGAACTGCCCCCTGCTGAAACGACATGCTTTGTGACTAAAAACAAGTTAACACTTGCTCTGTGAAGACCACACTTAAACATGGCATTTTTTCTGCTAAATGTGGCAACTATTTGTGGCCACAGTTTCAGTTTTTCAGTATGTAATATTCTGCCAATAAAGAGTAATTAGAGTAAGCAGAAGTGAGTTCTCGGTAGAGGACGTGCAAACTAAAGCCCCTTAGACAGTGAGCATATATCGGTCCACTGTCATAAAAAGGTTGGCACACCACTGACTGTAGCTCACTGCTGGTCCACCATCGGAGCACTCAGATTACTGTCCTGTACAGGATATAAATCATTTATAATCTCCTCACACAGATTTTACACTCACAGAGACTTTTATTCTGGAAAACACACTAATACGAATATTACCAACAACTATGAGAGATATAATAATGAGTTTAAGACTGATATAAAATGATTATGGACACTGTGCGTGATTAAAATTATTTACTAATCTTATTAATAAAGAATAACAAAAAGAACCTAACGAAGGAAAAAAATGTAAACTGGACTGTGAATGGAAAAGTGCTAAAATGTGGCATGTTGTCTAAAATTCTGTTTAATCACCAGCTAGTGGACCTCCAACTTTTCCCTCAGGGGGACAACAGTGGTCCGCCGTCTCCGTGCTCTCAGGGTACAGACATTTATAATAAGCCAGAACCTTTCTGGACATTACCCCGAAGTGCTATAGGTGTGAAAGCGAATGTCTGAATCACTCGCACAGGTCATGACCTGGACTTTATCCTTCCAGCCCCCTAACTCAGAGTCTGGGTAACGTCTGAATTAGTGCATGTGTGAACAGAGCAGGTAAATTACCTCCTGTTTATGCGACACAGATCACCTCTTAGTGCTTAAAGCTTATATAGAAACTAAGCTCTTAATAGCCGTGATGTCACAGACTGAAGATGTATTAATATTAATCGATTAATCAGTGACATGACACCTCTGAAACTGGGAGGATTACCTTGTCCCCTGAGGCGATACGGACGA